>NC_091282.1:1068901598-1069245288 GCF_032444005.1 Ranitomeya imitator
GGAGTGCACGATCAGAAGGCTAGAGAATACATTTCAAAAACCTGACCTGCACATCCAAACATAGACTGAGTGTGAACAGGTGCTGAACCCAGAGTCGCCAACTCGTATATAGTTAAATAAATAGGGCAGCACACTGCAGCGCCAAAACATGTAAACTTGAAAAAACGAAATTAGAACTGCATTACTGCACTAGAAATATGAAAAATGAGAGCTTTTAGCGCACAAAAATGGCCAATTTTATGTGTACCTCGTAGCCACGTTAAGGCATCTCTCTTATACGAGGTCCTAAGTTTGACCTACCTCACTGAGAATAAACGTCTCCATCTGAATGGGTACATGCAAAAACCTCTTCTTGGACTCAAATTCTCTCTCTATGTGGAGGGGTATTGGACCTACTATAATTAAAACACCTGAAGCTAGGAGGCGGGGAGTGCACGATCAGAAGGCTAGAGAATACATTTCAAAAACCTGACCTGCACATCCAAACATAGACTGAGTGTGAACAGGTGCTGAACCCAGAGTCGCCAACTCGTATATAGTTAAATAAATAGGGCAGCACACTGCAGCGCCAAAACATGTAAACTTGAAAAAACGAAATTAGAACTGCATTACTGCACTAGAAATATGAAAAATGAGAGCTTTTAGCGCACAAAAATGGCCAATTTTATGTGTACCTCGTAGCCACGTTAAGGCATCTCTCTTATACGAGGTCCTAAGTTTGACCTACCTCACTGAGAATAAACGTCTCCATCTGAATGGGTCTCAGATGGAGACGTTTATTCTCAGTGAGGTAGGTCAAACTTAGGACCTCGTATAAGAGAGATGCCTTAACGTGGCTACGAGGTACACATAAAATTGGCCATTTTTGTGCGCTAAAAGCTCTCATTTTCCATATTTCTAGTGCAGTAATGCAGTTCTAATTTCGTTTTTTCAAGTTTACATGTTTTGGCGCTGCAGTGTGCTGCCCTATTTATTTAACTATATACGAGTTGGCGACTCTGGGTTCAGCACCTGTTCACACTCAGTCTATGTTTGGATGTGCAGGTCAGGTTTTTGAAATGTATTCTCTAGCCTTCTGATCGTGCACTCCCCGCCTCCTAGCTTCAGGTGTTTTAATTATAGTAGGTCCAATACCCCTCCACATAGAGAGAGAATTTGAGTCCAAGAAGAGGTTTTTGCATGTACCCATTCAGATGGAGACGTTTATTCTCAGTGAGGTAGGTCAAACTTAGGACCTCGTATAAGAGAGATGCCTTAACGTGGCTACGAGGTACACATAAAATTGGCCATTTTTGTGCGCTAAAAGCTCTCATTTTTCATATTTCTAGTGCAGTAATGCAGTTCTAATTTCGTTTTTTCAAGTTTACATGTTTTGGCGCTGCAGTGTGCTGCCCTATTTATTTAACTATATACGAGTTGGCGACTCTGGGTTCAGCACCTGTTCACACTCAGTCTATGTTTGGATGTGCAGGTCAGGTTTTTGAAATGTATTCTCTAGCCTTCTGATCGTGCACTCCCCGCCTCCTAGCTTCAGGTGTTTTAATTATAGTAGGTCCAATACCCCTCCACATAGAGAGAGAATTTGAGTCCAAGAAGAGGTTTTTGCATGTACCCATTCAGATGGAGACGTTTATTCTCAGTGAGGTAGGTCAAACTTAGGACCTCGTATAAGAGAGATGCCTTAACGTGGCTACGAGGTACACATAAAATTGGCCATTTTTGTGCGCTAAAAGCTCTCATTTTTCATATTTCTAGTGCAGTAATGCAGTTCTAATTTCGTTTTTTCAAGTTTACATGTTTTGGCGCTGCAGTGTGCTGCCCTATTTATTTAACTATATACGAGTTGGCGACTCTGGGTTCAGCACCTGTTCACACTCAGTCTATGTTTGGATGTGCAGGTCAGGTTTTTGAAAAGCTAATGAATGTGAAGACATGCACCCATATTAAAATGAAAATATCCAATGAGGTCACTATAGAATATCCTATAGACACATAATTGTAAGAACCATTGAAGGTACTTGGTGAATGGATGACGTTGTGTCAGCGTTAATTTGAATATTTCCTGAATTCATTACTTTTACTTACATGATAGTTTAAGATTGTTTAGAATTGGACATTGACTTCAATTCTAAAAGTCTATATGGTTAGTGGCTCTGAACTGCAAGAAAACCTGTCTGTTACCCATTGTAAAGTAAATTTTATCACCGCGGGTGAAAACATGAAAGTTGAGATCTGATTAGTTGCTAGGCAAGGAACAAGTTTTAAACTGCTTTCTGTGTCTTATATAGAAAGATGTTGTGTTTTTTTTTTTTTTTTTGCTATTTCTGTAATCCCCTTTCCTAACCTTTCACTTGAATTTTCAGCAATTTGTGGTGGAGAGATCCACAAAGATTCTGGGCAGATCCAATCTCCCAATTACCCAGACGACTACCGGCCATCAAAGGAATGTATATGGAAAATAACAGTAGCCGAAAATTACAATGTGGGATTAATCTTCCAGGCGTTTGAGGTAATGTTATCTGACCTAAGTGGTGGCACAGATGAATTGTATTGCTTTTAGAAATCTGTAACGCAGACCGAACAAATTGTCATTGACAGGCCAAGCTTAGGGCGAGACCTGTTTCACTGCATGCATTTTCAGGAGGATTAAAGGGACACGGTCACCTGAATTTGGAGGGAACAATCTTCAGCCATGGAGGCGGGGTTTTTGGGTGTTTGATTCACCCTTTCCTTACCCGCTGGCTACATGCTGGCTGCAATATTGGATTGAAGTTCATTCTCTGTCCTCCATAAAACACGCCTGTGCAAGGTAAGATTGCCTTGCGCAGGCGTGTACTATGGAGGACAGAGAATGAACTTCAATCCAATATTGCAGCCAGCATGCAGCCGGCGGGTAAGGAAAGGGTGAATCAAACACCCAAAAACCCCGCCTCCATGGCTGAAGATTGTTCCCTCCAAATTCAGGTGAGTGTCCCTTTAAATGGATTTCAATGTACAAATGCTATATTCTCATTAAATGTAAAGGTCCTGCCAGTAGGTTCCTTTCATGCGTCTGTAATCTATGTTTGCAGACTGAGTTGCTTCACCATAAATGATAAATTAATCATTAAAAAGGATATACCTTATAATAAATCCAGTTATAGCCTTTAGTAAATAGCAGACAGAATAATTTGCCATTTTCTACAAAGCCGTATCTTTTTAATTATGGTACTTTAAATGTATATGACCATTTGTTAATCCGTAGCTTTCCCTTTAAGTGTGGTGTTATAGGGTCGCATGAATTTCTTTAAATTGCCCTATGTTGTCAGACTGCATCACAAATGTTCAAGTAGTGTTTTTTTTTTTTACTTGCAAAGCCAGGCTTAAATCTTTGCAACGCTTACATTTCCCGTAGACATACAATGATACAAAAAAGGTCAGCTGTAACTTTAAAAGGGTATTCTCGTCTTGATCATTCATAGCATATTGGCAGGATCTGTTGTAAATGCCGGATAGGTGGCGGTCATATATATGACATTCACATCCATCTCAAGAGCTTGGCTGGCCTGGTGCCACCTGCAATAGGTGGCCAGAAACGTGCCTCTCTCTCCATTCACTTCTATAGAAGTTCCAAAAATTGCTGATTACTCTTGCTCAGAAATCTTTGTAACCCCCATAATAGTGAGTAGAGAAAGCTATGCATGCACCGCCTTCTCTATCCGTTCCCAACTCTCTAATGACCACATTAACATCATGTTATACTGACCTATAGATCCATATTTAGAAACATTTTTAGTGTACTGGTACTATACTGGGATTAAATGGAAACATTTGTGGTATATTGGGAATAAATCTGTTGTAACCAATTGGGTCATATTGATTGTTTTTCAGGTACAAGTTGGAGCAGGCATCCAGGTAATCAGTAGATCTGGTTGCATTATTTTTTTTCCCTGAAGTATGTTAAGAGGTATTTCTAGTGTTTTTAAGGTTTCTTCTGCCTGATGTTCATCTCAATCTTTAGTTACTTGATCTGAAATCCCATAAATGCTCACCTTACCCTTTTCTTTCTTTTGATTTTGCAGATTGAGCGCCATGACACATGTGCTTACGATTACTTAGAAGTAAGAGATGGCAGCAGTGAAAACAGCCCTCTCATTGGACATTTCTGTGGCTATGATAAGCCGGATGATATCCGATCTTCCTCTAATACCTTGTGGATGAAGTTTGTATCCGATGCAACTGTAAACAAAGCAGGGTTCGCTGCTAACTTCCTAAAGGGTAAAAATATATTTAATTAGGAAATTGTTACATACCACTTACACCTCGCAGACACTAGGGTTATGGAGATACTGGCATTTTCATGTCAGGGAACCTTTATGTATATTTAGCAGGCAGAGTAAATAAAATTCTGGCAGTCTGGCACGGTAGTGCTAAGATGTTATGAATGGCCTCCAGACTCTGCTTATAAAACAGTTACTTTGTATTTTCCTCTACTTAGTGCACATAGCATTTTCTAACTATGTAAATTTAGTGCCACAGAGCAGGTCAAATTCTCCATCCATTTATCCACCCACCCATGCATCCAGCCACTTACCCATCCATCCATCCACCCACTCATTTATCCAGCCACTTACCCATCCATCCACCCACTCATCCATCCACCCACTCATCCATCCATCCAGCCACTTACCCATCCATCCATCCATCCATCCACCCACTCATTTATCCAGCCACTTACCCATCCATCCACCCACTCATCCATCCACCCACTCATCCATCCATCCATCCACCCACTCCTCCATCCAGCCACTTACCCATCCATCCATCCATCCACCCACTCATCCATCCAGCCACTTACCCATCCATCCATCCATCCACTCACTCACCCACCCATTCATCTACCCATATATCCACCCATTCACCTACCCATCCATCCACCTACCCATCCACCCATCACTTTACTATTGGCCTTAATTGTGTGCATTGTATGCCGTTCTATTCAGACGCACAGATGCGATAGTTGACTCCTTCTTACTACCGTTACCTGAAACCTTTGGATTTAGAGCTTCGGATAATCTGTTTTAGCATGTAACACAGGGTTTATGGGAATATGTAAATAACGTTCTGTAGACAACATATCCTTCATATGACCCTCCTTGGGTTTTCATATTTCTTTGTCGGATTCTTCTATTTTACTCCCGTTATACCTTAGGGGCCGTAGTATGGGAACGGGGTGCAGCGTTACTTATGGGATTAGATGGGATCTTTATAATTACCTAAACATTCTGTATTTTAAAATAGAGGAAGATGAATGTGCCAAACCAGACAATGGGGGCTGTGAACAACGCTGCGTGAACACTTTGGGAAGTTTCAAGTGTTCTTGCGATCCCGGTTATGAGCTTGGTCCAGACAAGAAAAGCTGTGAAGGTAATATTTGTAGGAAAACTGTGAATTTGATATTTTACTGCGCATCATCCGAGTGCCATCCAGAGTTTACTTTTTCGGTATAAGAAAAACTGATGCCTCGAAGAGGGCAAAAATGACACCGGAACTAAAAATAGGTAAAAATTAGTGATGAGCGGAAGTACTCATTACTCGAGTTTGCCTACGGTGCTCGGGTATGCATCGAGTATCACGGGTGCTGAGTGACATTTTCAAGTCCCCATGGCCACAAGTTTTGCATCTGTTAGACAACCACAAAACATGCTGGGATTGCCCATGTTTGTGTAACCTAATGTACCATTACGTTACGTTCAGTATTTACAGGTTCATTTGTTTAGTAGCATTACCATTATGCAGCATTTTATTTTACGTTATATATTCATGCATCTTATTATTAGCTAATTCAGCATGAATGCACCGCCTCATAATTCTGTAGTTATAGTATTACAGATTTCTGACAAGATGTCTCCTTTTTTGTCCTTTCAGCTGCATGTGGAGGATTATTAACCAAACTCAACGGAACTATAACAACCCCGGCATGGCCCAAAGAATATCCTTCTAATAAGAATTGTGTGTGGCAGGTGGTTGCACCCTCTCAGTACAGGATATCGGTGAAGTTTGATTACTTTGAACTAGAGGGTAATGAAGTAAGTATTCCTCACTTAGTTCTATCTAAGCATCATAGTTTGCTGGAAGCTGCACCTTCTTGGGCTGCTTTCATTTTATCACCATTTGTAATATTTATTTGACGGAGAGCAATAGTTAATTTTTTTTTTTTTTTAACGTGTGCTGTGTTTATGCATTAAGGATATGAGTATTGGGTAACAAGCAATATATTACGTTTCATGGATGCAGATTGTGTATCAATACCAAATACAACCTGTCCAGAGGTTGTGTATGTCATTGCAACTTTGCCTGATCTAATTCAATGCAGCTCAGCTGCAGTACCAGACACAACCTTTGGACAGGTGTGGTGCATTTCTGTAAATATGCAACTGTTTTTCAATCCTGCACAGTGTCATTAATATTCAGATTCATCCAAGTAAGAAAACTTGGTAAAGTTAAAGTGTCATTTAAATTTGGGCTAATTTACAGTGGTGCGGACTGAAAAAAAAAAGTCGGATTGAAAAATTGGTCCCAACATCCTTCAGTTAACAGAGCTGATATCATACTGACTCGGACCACCACTTTCCTGGTGGTACTTATAGCAGTGAATGGGTGGTCAGAGCTGATGACCTTACTCTTAATCATCTGTCCAGCTGCTCACTTCTTATGGCTGGGTTCACTTATTGTAAATTTGGTGCAGATTTTTCTACAGCCTTTCCCCAGTTTTTCTACTTTTGACTCCATCTACATTTCACATGAATTTTGCTGCCATTTTTGTTCTGGTGCAAATTTTATCCTCTCCATTAGAGTGGGCAAAATCTACAATAATTTTGCGCAAAGAATTGGCACAAAGTTGATTTAAAAATGCAGCGAAAAATTCATTTCTACATGATTGCTACACTGAAACCAAAAATACACACAGCACGTAGATAAGATTTCAGTTACAACTCCTCCACTTTGCTGTTACTTTAATATGCTACGGATTTTACATGTGGAAAAACAACTTGAAAATCTGCACTGAACTGACAAAGTGCAAACCCTGTATGAAAGGTTTCATTAGACCAGGACACCTGTATAATGTGATACCTGCAGATGTCGGGCTGTTCTACCCATAGTGCTGCTGCATCACTCCACATCTAATGCCAGTTCGCTGCGCATTCACTTTCAGCTGGAAAGGAAGAACCTAGGAGAGGCAAAGATTGTTTTTTTGCAATATTTTGATTCCTCTCCCCACCAGCACTTTATATACCACAGAAAGAATGTTCTGTTTAGAACAGGAATCTAGGATTAATCATCGGCAAAATTAATATTTTTTTAATATTATGGCAAAACAAAACCTATAAAACTGTCCACTATTTTTTTTAATATTTATCCACATCAGCATATGCATTGCAACAGTGCAGTAAAACTAAAAGCACACAGTATACCACTGTTTTCTTTTTTTAATGATCAGTTATAGTATTTTGGGGTTTTATAGTTTGTCATTAATTTATTAGACAGAAGTTAAGTTCACTGAACATAATTAAATTAAGAGAAATGCCAACAAATCTTTTTTTCTTTTCTTGGAGGGGGGGGGGGGAGGGGTGGGGAAGGTAGAAACTTTAGCCAAGGCTTGTTTTTTTTTTTAAAGCCCTTGTTATTTTCTTTTCCTATTTTTCAGTATGTTAAGCAGCTGTGATTTATGGACCATGAATTAATAACACACATAGAGCCTCAAATGAACTTTCTTAAGCAAAGCTTTGACTGGACGCAAAGACACATAGCTGAAAACAATCGGTGCATTTTCTGCAGCAATTCATGGTTTGCTGTAAGGAGCTTAGGAAATTCCAGCATAAAACATTTTTATTAAAGACATTAGATTATTTAACGTAATTCACACCATTGGCATATGTACACTGTTGAAAAGTCCTTTAACTCTCTCACTTCCAGATTCGATGTTGGCAGGGAAAAGGTTAAAAATATCCTTTTGATCGTGTAGCTTAATGATAGCAACAACAAATGTGTATGACTATCCTATATCTGGCCATATATGCCAGGTGAACAACTAGAACATGCGTGGGTATATTGTTAGAGAATGCATGGCTATAAGCCGATGGCAGACAGCCCATCACCTCTGTAAGGACGAGGTTATATGGTCATAGGTAGACTTGGGTGGATTATGTGAAATTCAATTTCACTCGCTTCACTTAATTAAAAAAAATATATTTATTTGTAGCAAATAAAGGCTAGAAAATAGAGGTATAACACTAAGGTCTCCTAGGACTGTATTGAACCTCTGTTGAGCTCTTTATTGAAAACCCTGCCTTATTAATATCCTATCCGGCTAGTGGAAAACAATTGAAATTCCGCTGGTAGCCAAAAGCCGTGTTTGGGTGGTGTATATAGATCTAATATTGGACGATTACAACATGGTGTGCAAAAGTAATATATGGTTTTTGTGCTAACACACACATACATTGAGGTAGACACTCGTGTTTCCATTTCTGGATTATAGAGAATTTTCTCTTATCTTTATTTATTTTTTCATATATATTGTCCATGTCACAATCCAGGAACTAGATTTTCTGTGACACACAAGATTCCATTTCAGGATTTTGGCTTAGTAGCAGAATTAAAAGGGAGCAGTATTAACCCCTTAATGACAGCCAATACGCCTTTTAACTGACCTTACATATAAGAGAATAGCCTCCCCATACAGGTGACAATCCAGCAGCTGTTGGCTGTCCACTATAGCTGACAACTTTCTGCATCAGCCACGATCAGTGTGTGCACTGTCCAAATCTGTTTAACCCCTTAGATGCTGCTGTAAATAGTGACTACATCATTATAAATGGTAAACAGAGTGTGGGACTTCCTCTTTATCCAAATTGGTGCCCTCAGATCATGATTTTGTGGTCCTGATGTTTGCCATGGCAATTCATGACCAAATAGTGGCCTTAGAGTCTGACGGCTGTAATAATCTGTTCAGAAGTTAGAGGCATTTAGGTAATAAAAATACACATTTTCATTTCTGTCATACCACTTTGCATTAATTCCTGTAAAGCACCTGAAGGGTTAATAAACTACCTGACAGCAGTTTTTGATATGTCAGGGGGTGCTGTTTTTAAAATGGTATAACGTTTGACGGTTTCCCAATATATGAGACCCCTAAAGTCACTTCAAACATGGATATGTCCACAAAAAAATAAATTTTGTAAATTTCCTTGAAAAAATGAAAAATTGCTGCTACAATTTTAAACCTCCTAAAATGCTAATAAAATAAAATAAAATTTTACAAATGATGCTGATTTAAAGCCGACATGTGGGAAATGTTATTTATTAATGTTTTGCTGTGGTATGACTATCTGGATTAAAGGGATAATCATTCAAATTTTGAAAATTGCTAATTTTTTAACATTTTTCTCAAATTTTTGATATTTTTTATAAATAAACACAAAACATATTGACCTAAATTTACCATTATCATAAAGTATAATGTGTCACGAAAAAACAATCTCAAAATCACTGGGATTTGTTGAAGCGTTGCAGAGTTATTACCACATAAAGTGACACTGGTCAGATTTCAAAAATTTGGCTCCGTCACTAAGGGGTTAAAATGCCCTCCTTGTTTGTAGTGTGTGAAGAATTAAAAAAAAAAAAAAAAAAAAAAAAAATGTTATACAATATCTCAGATCAATCAATTCAGTCACCCTGAGTGACTATACAGGTACAGCCCTTCCCTATATCACTTGATTATTGTTCATAAGGCCACATTTGCACATTAAGTATTCGGTCAGTATTTTACCTCAGTATTTTACCTCAGTATTTTACCTCAGTATTTGTAAGCTGAAACCAGGAGTGGGTGAAAAGTACAAAAGTGCTGACGTGTTCCTATTATACTTTTACTCTGATTGTTCCACTCCTAATTTTGGCTTACAGATGCTGAGGTAAAATACTCCTCAACTGCCGAACGAGTGTACGTGACCATAGACTAAGGCTATGTGCCCACATTGCGTTTTTTAAGTGTTTTTGCCACTTTTTTCCGCTGCGGAAACACGTAAAAAATGCTTACAAAACTGAACCCATTATTTTTAATAGCATTCCGCAATTGTTGTGCCCATGCTGCGTTTTTTTCCACAGTGGAAACGCAGCATGTTCATTAATTTTACGGAATCGCGGTGATTTTGACGCTATAGAATTGTATTGGGACGCATGAAAAAAAAACACGAGGAGAAACTCGACTAAAACGCTAGAAAAACGCAAGCAGATTTCCTGGCAAGGAAGTCTGGTTTTGATGAGGAAAATTTTGCTTAGATTCTGCTACGTGGGCACATAGCCTTAGACTACCACAGCAGTAATACACATAATCAGATAATGACCTGTGTGCTCTGACCTCTATCCTTATTATGTTGTAAAGCCTAAAATGGTGCTGCTTGGGCAGCTCTCCTCTTCTATACTCCTCCTTCTTGCTGCACTTGGCCATCATGGGCAGCCCTCCTGGATATGACCAACCCCATTAGTCCGCTCTTTGTTTTTAGCAGTGTGTGACATGGCGGGGCATTTATATATTTTTTTACCAATACAAGGGCATTGAATCACAGATTGTTTGAATTCGTGGGTATTTGTGAATTTCAGGAAAGTCAATCCTTCATGGATCGATTTCTCTCATCTCTAATCATAGGGCAAATTACTGGAGTATGTTAGTCTATATAGATGAAGTGATCAGGCTCTAATGGCTCCATAAAATAAACAGTTTTTATGGATGTTTCCGCTTTCTAATTGTCCAGAAATTCAGATAATCCGTTTCATATTTTATAAAAACAGTTAACTCTACTTTAGAGAGCTTGTCTAGGATTCTTCTCTTTCTTGTAACGTGACCAACGCCTGCGCTCTGCAATTTGAACTTGCATCAGGTGCCTGCGTGTAGCGGGGGCCCCAGATCCCGCCCCGCAGTGTGTTATGATGCATTCACACTGTCGGGCTTGGAATCTGGTGCCTGCGCAGTGGAGCGGGTCACCGTGCTCCTCAATAAAGTGCCGAAGTCTTGCGAGTCTTCACAAATCTCGCGAGGCATCGTCACTATCTTGAATGGAGCACGGGGTGGGGGTGGTGACAGGTTCCCTAATACTGTGTGAGTATATATTCATTGTATAGATTGTTTGCCCTTCATAACAGATGTGATTTGTATCGCAGCCTGAATGACTAATAAGAGGTATAATTTATTATATGGTATTAACATGCCGTGTTTTTTCCAGGTTTGCAAGTATGACTTTGTTGAGATTCGAAGTGGTCTATCCTCTGATTCAAAGTTACATGGAAAGTTCTGTGGGACTGAAGTGCCTGAGGTTATTACCTCTCAGTACAACAATATGAGAATAGAATTTAAATCTGATAATACAGTATCAAAAAAAGGCTTCCGTGCACACTTCTTCTCAGGTAAGGGCAGCGTGGTCTTAGTGTTGTAGGTAATTTTATTTATTTTTTTAGCAAGAGTCAGAATTTTTACAATGTGGTTAGATTCAAACCTTAGCTGTACAATTTTATACACATTAGATGTCTGTGTACATGGTGTTAGTGTGGGTGTTTTCTTGACATTTTATGGGCTGCTATGGGCAAGACTTCCACTTGTCTATTGTTGTACATGGGGCCTGCAGTGTCAAGTGTTCTGTAAATGTTATGCCATACATCACAAAACACATCCAAGAACCAAGCAGCCAATGTCCCTCACGGAATTACAGATCCCAGTTTTAAGTTGTTTTCTTTAGTGCTTAATGCCTTGGGCCTGGGCTCTGTTGCCTCACATGTAATGAATCAGTCTGCATGAGGGAAGTGGTATTATTACATGTTCTTTTCCAATGCTTTTACCATTAACAGTTTTGAGTTTCCTCCTTGGCAAGGTGTAATTAAAGGTGAAGTCTAAAACAAGTTGACAATTCTTAGCCATGTTAACATTTTTGCCATAACGCCTTAATGTCTAATTGTTAATTTTCCACTTATAATTTAAAGCTGAGCACTATCTGTGTTGTAAAACACCCAATCAATTAATTTTCTGCTTCCTATATATAGCCTATTTTTTTATATACCAAAAAAATTGTTGAAATCTATACTGTAACTTTGAAAATGGATAATAGTTATGGCAAGTTTACTTAATGAGATTAAACATGCTCTTTATTGTAGCCTGCTACTATAATATTTGGTGTTCCCCAAAAAAGTGTAACTGAACCTTAATGGTTAGATAATTTCAAGGTATAGAATGCAGTATAATAGAGGAAAAAATATAATTGCTGTCATCACTTATCCACAGTGCAAATGGCCACAAAGTATGATTTTTAACTGGTTGCATTAATATGTAGAAACAGTTTGGCTAAATATCGGTTATCAACTAATTCTATATTTGAGAGAAATCAGTTACATTTTTTCACTTTTGATAATTTCTCCACATCTAACCAATAAATATAGAAAGCACTATATAAAATGAACTGGCTCCAGTACAAGTGTTGCAGATATTGCCCTATGCTGCCTAACTGTACACATATTTTCTTCTACAATCCATGTAAATAATTCCAAAACTACCTCTAATATAGAATGTATGACTAGCTGGAGCCAGTATACGCCATCTTTATGTAGCATAAATCTGACTGCCACAATCAAATTACAGTAGATATTTGTAAAAAAAAAATCAGCAGAAGTATTTTAACATACAAAATTTGGTTTCTGACATGAATTGGCTCCATTATAATTCTAAGATTTGGTGTCAATGTCAGTAATGGTCATGCTTTTGGGTTTTACAGGGAACCTCTCTCCAGGTTTTCTCAATATAATGTACAGCCACCACCTTTAAGGCCTCTTATACAGCATTCTAGTAAGTTGTATGTAAGTCCTCAATCCCCTTTGTATAGATACAAAAATAACTAGGGCAGAGCAAAGTACTGTAATGTGACGGAAGAGATCAGAGAGCGCCAGTGACCTGGAAGTAAAGCCGGTGCATGGGCATTGCAGCACTGCAGGGCAGAACTAATTAAAGCTGCACAGGAGCGTGATTGGGGGAGACTGTGGATGATGTACAACGCGTCCTTCACATAAAGCAGGGCAGGAGGAATGGTGCTTGCCATGAGCGAGGAGGCAAAACAGACAGCAAAACAGACTGCACCCTTCGGACTGGACTGTACCACGTGGGTGCTGCTGACAGGCTCTTTTTTAAAATGAGCCACAGAGATTTACTTTAATGAAGTTGTCCACTACTTGTACAGCTTCTTCTTATACCCCTTGCTTGGTCCCCATAAAATAATAAAGCTTATACTCCCCTCCCGTGCTGGTACTGTTCACGCAGTGTCGGTGCTTGGTCTCATGGGGCTCCTGTGCTATCGTTGTGATGCCAGCGCTATATCCACACTGGCATCAGGAGGTGAGCTGGTTTCTGAACCTCTTTTTCTATTGCTGTCTCCTGTCGAATTGAACATGAAGGGGAAGTCTGAGATCAGCTGCAGCCCGGACTTCCTCTTCATGTTCGATTTGTCTGAAAGCAGGGATAGTGACACCCGCTCTGATTGGTCACCGCTGTCACGTGTCACAGCACGAGAGCCCTGGGGAGAGCAAGTGCCGACACCGTGGGAACAGCGCCAGCACGGGAGGCGAGTTTAGGCTTTATTATTTTATGGGGCCAAACCTTTTGATCAAGAAGGGGTTGTCCTAGTAGTAGACCTCCCTTTTAAATTATGTCATTTAAAGTATAATCTAGCTCATTTACATTCATATATGGATTAATATCATAGTTTTCTGGCAATATTTAGGGGCGTTATTTGCCCCTACATCCTGCATGTGTGAGCATAGGAATATGGTCCAGAGATGCCTTTTTCTAATAACAAATTGCAGAAATATGAATGCAACAGATCTATTTGATCCAGCTGTGTTCCTATAATGTAGTGGGACAGTTTAAATGGGAGCTTCAACAAACTTTGAATAAATCAATACAGGTGAATATAAGATACTTTGCAATAAATATCAGAAAATTCTGCTTCTTTCTCCACTTATATGCCACTTCCCCCCAGCCTCCTGAACTCACCATCCACTTAAAAAAAAAAAAAAAAATGCTTAACTCCATCTTGCTCAAGACATGTACTACCAGTGCACTGAAGTGCCAGGATCAACAGACTATTATACTTTATAAAGAGGAGAGAATGAGTAATGTGCAGAGTGAGATCCTATTGCAGAGAGATGCAGAAAGATCATGCTGCTCGTTCTAACGAGTATTTTCTCTTCACCCCAGAGTTGGATTCACAGCTCAGTACTACTGAATCTTTCTGAATATGCTTCTCTCTGTGTGCTACCTTTGGGAAAATGTCAGAAATCCCTCTTTGTCCTGTACTCGGATATATATAGGAGGCCTATATATAGAAGTCTACACAAGCAACAAAGCGATCCACACCTCTAATACACCTTAGGCGCAATATTCCATTGGTGTGCCAAAACGCTGTCTGTATAAAAATCTGCACCTTCGGGTGCCTGCCCACAAATAACAATATTAATTGTCCATATAAAAAGAAAGATGGATGGCACTCACCGGTCTCTAAAATCCAGTATTTATTTCAAAGATGAAAACATCTTCAACAGGGGAAGGAGTGTGAGAGCGACCCGCACTCCTTCTCCCATTCTCCCGTTAAAGATGTTTTAATATTTGAAATAAATACTGGATTTTACAGACCGTTGAGGGCAATCCATCTTTCTTTTAATATGGACTATATATAGAAGGCTAGTCTTCATCCACCAGCTGAATCATTTGAAAATTATAAAACTAAACCTGTCAAATGGAAACCTTATGTAAATGCAGGATACAGACAAGATGGTCAGAAAGTGTTTCAGCATGTATACACAGGACAGCTTAAGGTACCTTCACACTAAACGACGCTGCAGTGATCCAGACAACGATCCGGATCGCTGCAGCGTCGCTGTTTGGACGCTGGAGAGCTGTCACACAGACAGCTCTCCAGCGATCAACGATGCCGGTAACCAGGGTAAACATCGGGTTACTAAGCGCAGGGCCGCGCTTAGTAACCCGATGTTTACCCTGGTTACCATCCTAAAAGTAAAAAAA
The DNA here is from genome assembly GCF_032444005.1 of Ranitomeya imitator. Lineage (NCBI taxonomy): Eukaryota > Metazoa > Chordata > Amphibia > Anura > Dendrobatidae > Ranitomeya > Ranitomeya imitator. Next base: position 1,068,916,696 of record NC_091282.1, read on the forward strand.
ACAAACGCTTCATACTTACCTTCCGCTGTCTGTCCCCGGCGCTGTGCTTCTGTGTACTGGCTGTAAGCACAGCGGCCGGAAAGCAGAGCGGTGACGTCACCGCTCTGCTTTCCGGCCGCTGTGCTCACAGTGAGTGCAGGAAAGCACAGCACCGGAGGACAGACAGCGGAAGGTAAGTATGAAGCGTTTGTTTTTTTTACTTTTAGGATGGTAACCAGGGTAAACATCGGGTTACTAAGCGCGGCCCTGCGCTTAGTAACCCGATGTTTACCCTGTTTACCAGCGAAGACATCGCTGCATCGGTGTCACACACGCCGATTCAGCGATGTCAGCGGGAGAACCAGCGACCAAAGAAAGTTCTGGCCTTCTAGCCCCGACCAGCGACATCACAGCAGGATTCTGATCGCTGCTGCGTGTCAAACTGAACGATATCGCTAGCGAGGACGCTGCAACGTCACGGATCGCTAGCGATATCGTTTAGTGTGAAGGTACCTTAACTCTGTAAAGTTACTTAAAAGTATAGTCACCCTTTGATTACATTATATTGGAAAGAAACTGAAAGCTGAAGATTTCACATCTGATAGTTTGCAGAATTGAAATCAAGTGATACCATATATTTGCTTGACTACATACTGATGGATACAGAAAAAATAACATAAAGTATAACCTTTTTAGTTATGTCTTTAAATGTGAGAGATGAATGAATATAGTAATAGAAATTAATTACCCATAAATATTTATTTGTAGACCATATTCAGAAATCTGCATGTACAGTGGGGGAAATAAGTATTTGATCCTTTGCTGATTTTGTAAGTTTGCCCACTGACAAAGACATGAACAGTCTATAATTTTAAGGGTAGGTTAATTTTAACATTGAGAGATAGAATATCAAAAATAAAATCCAGGAAATCACGTTGTATAAATTATATACATTTATTTGCATTTTGCAGTGACAAATGAGTATTTGATCCCTCTGTCAAACAATAATTAATACTTGGTGGCAAAACCCTTGTTGGCAAGCACAGCAGTCAGACGTTTTTTGTATTTGATGTTGAGGTTTGCGCACAAGTCGGGAGGAATTTTGGTCGACTCCTCTTTGCAGATCATCTCTAAATCATTAAGATTTTGAGGCTGCCGCTTGGTAACTCGGAGCTTCAACTACCACCATAAGTTTTCTATGAGATTAAGATCTGGAGACTGGCTAGGCCACTCCATGACCGTAATGTACTTCTTTTTGAGCCACTCTTTTGTTGCCTTGGCTGTATGTTTTGCTGGGAGACCCAGTCGCGACCCATTTTCAATGTCCTGGCAGAGGGAAGGAGATTGTAACTCAGGATTTTATGGTACATGACTCCATACATTCTCCCATTGATGCGGTGAAGTAGTCCTGCGCCCTTAGCAGAGAAACCCCCTCAAAACATAATGTTTCCACCTACATGCTTGAGTGGGGATGGAGTTTGGATTATAGGCAGCATTTCTCTTCCTCCAAGCATGGCGAGTTGAGTTAATGCCAAAGACCTCAATTTTTGTCTCATCTGACCACAGTACCATCTCCCAATCACTCACAGATTCATTGAGGTGTTCATTGGCAAACTTCAGACGGGCTTGCACATGTGCCTTCTTGAGCAGGGGACCTTGGGGGCACTGCTGAATTTTAAACTTTTACAGCGTAATGTGTTACCAATAGATTTCTTGGTGACTGTGGTCCCATCTGCCTTGAAATCATTAACAAGTTCCCCCCATGTAGTTTTAGGCTGATCTCTCACCTTCCTCATGATCAACGATACCCCACGAGGTGAGATTTTGCATTGTGCCCCAGATCGATGTTCATTGACAGTCATTTTGTATTTTTTCCATTTTCCTACTATTGCACCAACAGTTGTCTCCTTCTCACCCAGCCTCTTACTTATGGTTTTGTAGCCCATTCCAGCTTTGCGCAGCTCTATGATCTTGTCTCTGACATCCTTATAAAGCTCTTCAGTCTTGCCCGTGTTGTAGAGGTTAGAGTCTGACTGATTAATTGAGTCTGTGGACAGAAGTCTTTTATTTTATAAAGGTGACTATGTAAGACAGCTGTCTTTAATGGAGGTAACAAGTTGATTAAGAGTGTCCAACTGGTTTGTAGAAACCAGATCTCTTAATGGTTGGTAGGGGATCAAATACTTATTTCTCACTGCAAAATGTAAATCAACTTTTATAATTTATACAATGTGATTTTCTGGATTTTGTTTTTGATATTCTATCTCTCAATGTTAAAACTAAACTACCCTTAAAATTATAGACTGTTCATGCCTTTGTCAGTGGGTAAACGTAAAAAATCAGCAAGGGATCAAGTACTTGTTTCCCCCACTGTATAAATGTCCATTTTATGTAGCATAACATTTTATATTCACTTTGTAAAATATATTAATTTACAATATTTTTTTTGTTAAAACGATAGTAATGCTTGCAGGTGGTAAGTGCTATTAGAATGTTATCCTGATGGTTTATTATCTTGGACTTGAAACTAAAGTCAAGTCCAAGGTCAGTCAAACCTGCCAATTTCAGCAGGAGTGAAAAGAGCTGTAAATTCAACCAACAACTCTTTGGGCACCTTAATTCGGAGCTACTGTTGAGATGTTTTTGGGAATAGCATAGTTTCTTAATTGTTTTACTAGTATATAGTGTTTTGGCCAAGTGGCCACTACCTACCCACTCGATTTATTGGTTTATTTTGTATACTATTTTCTGCTTCTGTTTATTATGTTACTTTCAAAACTCTAAAATTGAACTTTGCCTTAAAGTAGTGTTCTAATATTCCTAAGGAGTAGAGTTGAGTGAATTTTTCAAAATTCGGTTCCAATTACGATCAGCAGCAAATTTTGTTTTCGCAATATTCGCCGAACACAGCAAAACGTCATTGGAGTCAATGAATCGATCATCACACATAAATTCGGCATGAAGAGGGTACCAATATGGCACGAATATGGTAAATTCAGATTCGGTGACCGATTCCGAACATATTCGCTCAACTCTACTCAGGAGTACACACTCCTCTGCCTCTGGTTTCTGGGGGCGGTATGCTTCTGACGATTGACAGTTAGGACCAGTAGCATGGTCACATTACCATTGGTCCAAACTAAGCACTCTCACATGCTGCTAGAAGAACTGCAGGAACAATGAAGCTGTCTGGATCCTTGGCAAATATAACCATTAAATAACTTGATAGCCCCTTTAATACAGATGGTCACTGTATTCAACTGACTGTATCCAATTGTGGGTTCCTAACTTTTGTGGAGAGGGGAATCATTTCCGTTCACTTCTGCCAATATGCCGATACATTTTTGTTTACAGACAAGCAAGCTGCCTGCAAAGAAAAAATTTTTATTTTTGAATCTTGCAAGGACACGATAAAAGGTGCCCCATCAGGTCGTGTACGTATATATGACAGACTGGTGGCCTCTGACAGGCTCAGAGGTACGACCACCCTGGTGTAAGCTAACCTTCTGTTGGGGAAAGGACATGTGCTTTTTCTTGGGGCTAGCATCCATTAAAAGTTGGGGAAACTGCTTCTTGCTCACTAAACCACAAATGATTTGGGGTTTATGGACTCCACAATACATTTGTTTAAAAAACTTCAACTAACCATATGGAATTATTAAAGAGCTATTCTTTAACCATATACTTACATTAAGTGCAATTTTTCCTTAACCTGGCCTAGAAGTATCAATAGGATTGTGTAATTATTTTTTAATCTCCCATTTACTGGCATTAACGTGTCACATAAAACCTATTTTTGAGGCAGTAAAAAAGTTAGCCTTATTTCTTTGAGGGCCGTGAGCATTCTTCAATTTCTTTGAATGTCTTAAACTTACCTATGTGCACTGTAATAAGGAAGCAAGAGTATTACATCCTTTAACCTTTTTTAAATTCACATTTTTTTTTTATTTGGAAGGCGTTACTTGCATCTTTCCACCAATTAAGAGAATGAAGGGTTCCTCAATTTTTGGTGTAAATACTGAAAGGTTTCTTGGTCATTCACCTCTAAAAGCTGGAAAGATATGTGAACTGATGTCAAGCCGATTGAAAATGCATTTGTAATTGAAATGTGATGATGGAAAGGATTGTAGCGTATTACACTAAGCAGCAGAATAGTAGGGATAATATGATATCTTGTCTGTTTTGTCTGATCTACTAGCTGTGGCTAATAAAAGGACAATTACTTAGATTCATGACTCGGGTCTACATTCACATTCCAGTATATAACTTTTTATATACACATTACATTACTTTTTTCACTTGTCCATATTTTCAGTGTGTTTGATAACTTGACTGACGGATGTACTGTGGCTTACATCTCTTCCCAAAATTGAGATCTCCGCTAGATGCTACTGAAAGTCATTTACTGCTTGTCGAACACACATCCAACACACTGGCTGAGATATGTTGACGTATCAATTGACTATGGTGATGGAGACAGAATCTGTGTGTGCTCTGTTAAACATCATTTTCTGCTCTATGCAACTATTTAAGGTGGGCTGCAAAACATGGTCGTCGGGGTTATTAACCTCACCTCATATTGGTGTATACGGTTTAAAATGATGTCCAACTGAGCACATAGCGTGACTCCATCTGCATCAAAAATGCAATGTCAAAGTCCTCATCAGCACTTACACCACTTCAGATGTAAGACCCGAGCGAGCCACTGACTGTAGGCTAAAATAATATATGAAAAACCAAAGAAAGGAGCATACACTGGTATAAGTGCAATGGTGTAAGAGCATGTTCACATTATGGCCATTTCACAGAAAAAATACAACAAATAAGTAAATACAAATAGTATGTGTCAGTAACATAAAGAACATACTTAGGCAACATTATCTTTATCAAAAAAGTGTAAAATCCATCTCACTGCAACAAACTGTAAAGGGGACTGTCCCCATTGGGTACACCTTGTCGCAGAAAGATATTTTGATAAAAAATGAGTAAAATACATCCAAGTACCCTATGTTATTTCCATGTACTATTACTATTTAGTTAGCATAGTGAACATGCTTCTTTTGGGGTTTTTTCTTGGGCTTTATCTTTTTTTTTTTTTTTTTTTTTTTTTTTTTTAAATCCAGTGTACAAGAAATGTCCAAAAGGGTCAGTAGTTAAATTCCATTTAGAATAAAAATCACATAAACTTATAATACATTTGTTTGGGGTTTTTTTTTGTATGAAATTGTTAAATATTCTGTCTAGTCACTTCCTAGTTATATCTATCTGAACGGCAGCTTAAGATTACCCCTACCTAAAAGGTGCTAGAACTCCATTATACAGGGTAGGCAATTTATATGGATACAGCTCGGCAGGCCATTTATAAAGTTGGATCCAAAATGGCTGACTTCAAAATGGCCACCATGGTCACCACCCATCTTGAAAAGTTTTCCCCCTTCCATGTACTAATGTGCCACAAACAGGAAGTTGATATCGCCAACCATTTCCATTTTATTTAGGTGTATCCATATACATGGCCCACCCTGTACATCTCCAGTATTGCCACATAACATGACAAATACATTGCTGAAAAGACTTGACAAAAGTCGAGATTTACACTGGAATTTTTTTTTTTGGAGGAGTGGAATTTCTTTCAGCTATGTCTGTTATATGAGAACCAATAATTATTCCCATGGTTTATTTAAAATATAACTTGCAGATAAAAAGACTGGTTTAACAAGATTTCATGCTAAACAGATTTCACAGCCGCCCCCTTTAAAGGTCCTGATGACTAATAAGCCCTTAAATGATGACATACTAGATGAAATTGTTGCGCTTCGACTTGTGATTAATTTTGTCCCTTTTAATTACTGTAATTGTTATGCATCTGTGTGGTGCATTGCTGTAGCAAGACATTAGATGCTGTAGGATTTTTTCTGTATGTCAGAAGCAACCTGACAGTTTTGATTTGAAGCTACGACCAGGTCTATTTGATAATGCCATCTGACACATTCCTGCGCTGGCGGATGCCTTTCTGGAATGTCTGCTGTTGAGAGTCCTTTTTTATGCAGCAAAACTGTTGACCTTCTGCCAGTTACTCTTCATCTTTTCATCTCTACTTCACTTCTAATGGTGGAAGTATCAATATTTAATACCTATTAATTTACGTCTTTGCCCTGGCCGCTTCCTTGTTACACATTAATACGTCTCTCTAGTGCTATGGATTGGTCTCATATGAACACGGTTATTTACCTAGATGATTTATAGTGTTTAAAGGTATGGATCGGTTTAATCTGTGTTTAAACGATTAGCAGCTTGTAGCCTTGTATGTTTTTGCTCGTGAACTTTGTCTCCAGTGATTTACAATTGGCCTATTAAAACAAAGAGCGGAGATGATTATTGATCTTCGCAATTCTATTTGCAAATTTTTGACCAAATTAAAGGAATAAAATATACACAAGGTTACAAGTTGACCTGGTAAACTCCATTGCATGAAGTGCTTGGCTTGAATTAACAACATAAAGGTTTTTGGTAATGATGGTTTTGCTGATTTTTGTACATGCTGTAGAGATGTGCTGTAATGTAACCCTGATATTATTTGCAGACAAGGATGAATGCTCTAAAGAGAATGGAGGCTGCCAACATGAATGCATCAATACTATTGGTAGCTATGTCTGCCAGTGCCGCAATGGATTTGTACTCCATGAGAATAAACATGACTGCAAAGAAGGTAATAGACACAGAATACACATGTGGAAATAAGTCGTTTTCACTATTGCTTCTCACACTATACTGTAAACTGCGTACTGTACAAAAGAACTGTTAACATTAGTGATAAATGAACGTGCTTGGATAACATGTTATCGAAGCATGCTCGGGTATTATTCGAGTATCTTGGGCATGACCAAATAATAAGTCCCTGCGGCTGCATGTTTTGTGGCTGTTAGACAGCTGCAGCACATGTTGGGATATCCTAACAAACAGGTAATCCCTGTATGTGTTGCAGCTAAGGCCCCTTTCACACATCATTTTTTTGCCGTCAGTCACAATCCGTTGACTCGACAGATCCGTCGCAGATTGTGAAAAATTAATGCGGCGGATTCGTTTTTTCGACAGATCCGACTAGCGGATCTGTCTAATTGGATCCTAAATAAATTGGAGCATGCTCCGTTAAAAAAACTGGAATCCTTTGCCGGATTCCATCATCTTATGGATCTGGCGCCCATAGGCTTCCATTCGAGCAAACGACGGATGACGACGGATCCGTCGCTGTCCATTTTTTTTTTTTTTTTTTTTTTTAACATACACGAAAAACATTACTTTGTCCGTTGTCTCTGGCCGCCGGACAAACAACTTTCCGTGGATCCGGCGAACAACGGATGAAACATGAGGCCATCGTCGCTAATACAAGTCTATGAGAAAAAAACGGATCTGGCGGCATCAGTCGCCGGATCCGTTTTTTCAAAATTCGAAGGATTGTGACTGATAGCAAAAAACTGATGTGTGAAAGGGGCCTAACAGCCGTGAATCATGCAGCCACAGTGACTCAAATGTATTAGTCAAACATGAAAAAACCAAATCACAATAATGCGGAATCTCAGAGAAATATGTATACCAAAACGAGAAACAGAGATCCCTAAAAAATAACTAATTAGTCAAACATGCCCAAGATACTCAGATAACACCAGAGCATGCTCAGATAAAACATTACACAAGCACGTTCGATTATTGCAATCCTTTTGTAAATGACCATATGAATAATCTCCCTGTAAAGAAGTTCTTACATTTAGGGTTTCTAAGGGCACAAGCAGGTATGGACTGGGGCTGAAATTCAGCCCTGGCATTTGAAATCACACAGGCCCATGTTGTTGCCGTCCCCATGAACCAGATGGGATATATTACTAATATTATCCTGAATGGAAGAAAGGAAGATTCACTACAAGACCAATATTTCTAATGATCCCCGTGGCTGCTGGGGTAAGTGACGGAGTCAGCAACTGTGTGCTCCATCACAACTCAACAGTACGAGTATCTTGAGAACACCGATTTTGTTAACATTGTAGCAGACAAGGCAGCCCACAACCAGACCGGCCCTTCTGGCATTTGCCAGAATTGCCAGATGGCCAGTCCGGCCCTGGGCACAAATGTTGCAAAGTAGTTTTTCTTGTATATATAATCATAATAGTTGTGATCATTGGAGTTAGCCAAGAAATCTTTTCCAATGTGGTTGCTGCTATTGCTTACATTATTGTAGAGGCCAAAGATCGGAAGGCAATAAGAACAGTGTTTCTTGTTGTCTTCCCAGCAATATCAAAATTCAAAGCTCAGACTAACATTCTGGGAAGTATAGGGACATCCAGCTGTGTGTAGCCTGGAACACCATGCATGAGCAAATCTTCTCTTAACACTGCAGAGTAACATAAAACTATGCCTAAACACCATTAAACTATTAAATCCGCATTTAATGGGAGGAAGTTCACTCTAGTATTAGCTAAATGGCTTCCTCCTCCTTGCAAGTGACTGGCAGCTGCTAGTTGTGACAGTTTCCTGGAGACAGTGGAGACATTCCTACATCTTAAACACTATGGGTGCTTTACTACTCTTTACACCAAATCTATGTAAATTGAGCACAAACTGGCATATGGATATTAATGCTATAGATATGTGGAGGCCATAGTATACATAGTTAATACAAAACATTTCTACATTACACAAGTTTGCATTTTTTCCTTGACCTTAGTATTTTGTAATTAGTGTTCATTGGAACCTGGTCAGGGTCTCCTAGAGCACAGCATTAGCAAGACTACATCTGAGAAGAGAATGTGAATAACATTGCCTCAAAGATGCTTGGCAAAGCAGATAACACATCGGTCGTTTTCCCTCAAAAGTGTCATAAATTCTCAATGGTTTCCCCATGGTGATGAGGTTACTGTCATACAGGCTCTTGATTGGGAAGTTAAGTAGTTGGCTTTCCACTCAATCTCTGTTGTACCAAATATTATGGTGCACTTACTAATGTAGAAGTATTACAGATTCTCCTTGCAAACTTGCTAGTACAGCCTTTCTCACAGACTGCACAGTTTTCCTGTCCACAAAATGGCAATTAAGTGAGGAGCATGTGACCAGACCTGTCCATCAGCCTTCTCCAATTGAAAACAATTCGGACAGTAAAATTGTTTTTCTGTCAGGCGATGCTGATGTATCCGTCTCATCTCATGTCTCACCAGCAGCCATTTTGGGACTGGAGAACTATTGAATCTGCGAAGAAGGCTGCCATTAAGTGCAGAGAGAGAATCTGTACCACTGAAATATTAACAAAGGCCTCAAAAGTCATGTCTTTATTAAAGTAAAGTGACCAACCGCTTTAGATATCCGTGCCAAACAAATGAAAAATAGTTTGGGTTATTGGGGCTTTAAGCTGTAAATTATACTATAAAAATGTATAGAAATTAATATATCCGATATGGCACACATTATACAATTATGCAATGAGGGATGGAGTCCTTATATTTATACCAGAACAGGTGTTAAAGTAGAACTAAATTCTAAAGAGACAAGTGTTTAAGTGTTGGCATGTGCAAATTTCTATAATAAAATATTACAAGTCATGTATTTCTCTACGCAGCTGAATGTGAGCACCGAATTCATAGCCCTCACGGAGTAATAACAAGCCCCAACTGGCCAGACAAGTATCCAAGTCGGAAGGAATGTACTTGGGAAATAAGTGCCACTCCAGGCCATAGGGTTAAACTAGTAAGTACTTGCATAATGAGATGACGTAAAATACACTGCTTTTTACAAAGATGAACAATATGACAGTCATCTCAGATTCTTACAAGTTATTACAGTGGTATGTAAACATGTGCACCCCTGGTCAAAATTACTGTTATTATGAACAGTTCAGCAAGATGAAGATTAAATGTTCTCTAAAATGCCTAAAGTTAAAGATTGCACATTTCCTTTGCGTATCAGGCAAAAAAAAAATATAGTATATATGGTCATCTTTTACAATTTAAAAATTACAAAAAGGAAAATGGGCCGTTGCATAAACAGATATGAGATTACATGGATTCCATATGCAGAGATGGGCGAACCCGAACAGTAAAGTTCGGCATCCGTCCCGAACACCTACTTTTCAGGCATGGACACCAAACATGGATTTAACAAGAAAATCTGTGTTATTGTTTGGGTCCGGCCCCCCCGAACAACGGGTGTTTGTCATGTGCATGACAGCACGGCAAGCACCACTTCTGATCAGTGGTGAACTCATTGCAGCCGGTCAGAGAGCCATGGTTCCTACACTGCAATTGACAACGTGAGCCCGCAGCTGTGATCGGAGGTAAAAAGTTTACTGCCAGTAACTGGTGTTGGCTGATGGGCTGCTGCAGGCTGCTATTTTTAGGCTGAGGGGGCCAATATCCATGACCCCTTACCAGCCTAAGAATACCAGCTGTCTGCTTTAGCAAGGCTGGTTATTTAAATAATAAAAAAATATGGCGTGGGAACCTCCCTATTCTTGATAAACAGCCTTGCTGAAGTTGACAGCTGAGGGTTGCAGCCCCCAGCTGTGAGTTTTTCCTGGCTGGTTATAGAAAATAAAGGGGAACCCACAGCAGTTTGTTTTTTTTTCACTTATTTACAGTGCAGGAGGCGGCAGATGAATACTCCCATCAGCCGCTCCTGCTCTCACGGTTGTCAGGCATCAGCTGATTGGAGCAGTAGTCACATCACACGACGCCAGTGACCAAAGGTAAACTTTATTCCTCCAATCACAGCTGCGGGCTCACACAGATCAATTTACAGCAGCTCAATAGTGGTGTTTGCCATGCTGTCAGACACATGGCAGCGTGGCAAATACTGGATGTTAGAGTCCCCCATTCAGTAGGGTCCGGGTACTCTTCTGGTGTCTAGACCCGAACATCCAGGTGTCCACCCATCTCTAATTCTATGGATCGTACTGACATATACAATGTACTTATTACATGTTCCACATTATGATCTTTGCTATGAGGTTCTAAAACCGTTTTGGGGATTCTTCTGACAAGGTCTTCCATTACATTTTGGAATGTAACTAAGGGGGCTTAGTCCATTCATGTATGAGAACTGTAGTAAGACTGGCACTGATATTGAGTAATAAAGATTGCTATACAGTCAGTTTTGTAGTTAATCCCAAAGTTGGTCGATATTGCCCATCTAAGGTACATGCAAATAAGTCAAGTTCTTTCTGTAAAGAGAGGACTAAGAAGCAAGTTGTGTGTATAATTCACTCAACCATATTTACTTGAATAGAGCCGAGTTCTAATTCCAAAGAAAACTAGATGAGTGAATTTTCCAAAATTTATTTTGGGCAGATTATCTTAACTCGGTGAAAAAAAAAATTAGCCCAAATTAAAAGTGGCCCGATTTGCAGTGAAAATAGGTTTATGTTCTGATGTCTCTCCATCCTCCAAAGTATAATTGCTGGAGATGAGGGGTTAAAAAATAAGAAAAAAAAAACAAACATTATACTCACCTGTCGTAGACCTTCACCCAACACCTTATGTCGCCTTCACCGCAGCTCCCTTTTTTTGCATGCGGGTATTTGATTCCTCCAGCATTGAATCCTAGTCATTCACATGGGGCAATATTCATCATTCACATTATACCATGCGTGACCACCTGTGTGGCTACATGGTCTCCAGTGATGGAAAAACAAAGGAACGCATGGAGGTCTTGAGAGCTGTGGCAGAGGTGATGTAAAAAGCCAGATGAGTAGAATGTGTTTTTCATTTTAACCCCTTGATGATCTTCAAAAGAATCTAGCCAAATGGTGACCAGCTGGTTGCCATCTTGTTCGATTTTTGAATCCCTCAAATATTGTACTCTAGCATCTGAAATTTTTGAGGCATTTGAAACAAATTTGATTAATTGCTTAGATACAAACCATGGACAGATGTAATATTTCCAGAAGAAAGCACATCTACTTTGTAAACCATTTTGTGGACATGTATACATGGGCAGGGGCCTGATGAAGGCTATTACCACAAGGCTGAAAACACAACATTCTGCTGGTGTTATATATTACAGTAGGGAGGTTTATTTGAACTACAGTGCCAACTCCAAACTCCCCCCAAAAATTAAAATGGCATCCCAGGATGTATTTTGTAAGACTACTGCTGATGATGAGTCTGTGTTCAACACTTCACGTGTATGTTTTCAGATAAGTATGTGTCTTGTTGCCCATAGCAACCAATTACAGCTCGCTTTTTATTGCTATGGATAAAGGAAATTTGTTTTGCGATTGGTTGCTAACTGCAACAAACCATTTTGTCTCATTATATTTTCTAATAATTAACTAAAAATCTGGGCGCTTCCCTGCACATAAGCCTCTAATAAACTCTCGCAAATCCTCTTTCAGAAAAAGACATTTGCTGCATTTCGCAACTGAATAAAATCTGTATTCCTTCTCTGTTGGAAACATACTTTCTTGGACCTCCAGGCCAATCTTTCATTTATCCAATTAACTGAAAAAAAAAGTTTAGTTTACTGGCTCCTTCTAAATATCTGAAAATGCACTTTTACATTCAGGATATCTAAAGAAATCAAGTAATATAGTCAATAAGTATTAGGAAAACTGCGGGAGATTCAGCACACAAACAGGTTACAGCCAACTGACTGACCTATCTGGTTTTTCAGGCTTATTTGTCCCCTCTCAAAAAAAAACACATAGAAGATGCATCTTGTCTGTCTTCTGTGGTACCACACATCTGTTATTGTTGGTAGCATTTTGTACAGGTGCCATATTAATTGCATATTTGAAAATCTATCAGTCTCTGTCTTAATCTCCTCTTCTATGGTGCACTTAAGAGGTATTCTAAGTAAGGCTAGGGTCACACTGCCGTATTTTCTGTCATTTGTGAAAATCTGTCCAATTATGCTAATAGGAAAGAAGAATTTAATCCATCCTCTGATCCACAGTCCGTGGTTTAAAATCATAAATGTGTTTTTTTCCGGAAAAGTTAAAAATCAATAGAGAAATTAAAAAATACAAAATATAAGAAACAAAATCCTCTGTGATGGAGGAGTAGTAGAGGGGACACACAAAAATGAGGCGACCAGATCCTTTTTGAATGCAAGTGCCTTCTTAGACTTGGTTTAAACTACGTCTAAGAACCCACTTGCGTTTGAAACGCGTCTGGAAGTCTCATTTTAACTCTTCTGGAAGTCTCATTTTAACTCTTCTGGAAATAAAGACTTCATGATTTTAAACAATGTCTCTCTGAACTGTGGATCAGAAGCTGGATTCATTTCTTCCTTCCCTGTGTCTAACTAATGCCGTGCCGTGCCGTGGATCGCGGGCTTCTGTTCTGTCGAGCTACATTGAGGGGTGAGCTGGGTTTTAATTTGTTCTATTGATACAATTATGCTAATCACAATCTGATCACAATCTGATCAGAGTGTGATCTAATTTCTTTTCAGATGAAGAAAAAAAATTCTTCATCTTCTCTATTGTCAGTCCATGAAAATATGACCACCCTCAGATGGTTCTTTTTTTTCCGCGGACTCGTTGACTTGCATGGCCTGCTGCTATATGAATATTGCATGCAAATTACGCATTCTGCCATTTTTTTCCTCAGACAGCCTCTAGTGAGCACCAGCCACTGGCAGTGTAGCTATTAAATCAGCTGAGCATGCTGTTTCTGTAACCCCACCTCTGATAACTAACAGATGACAAAATCTGTTGTGGCTCAGTATGCAGGGGCACGGAGATTTGTCCTGACCAGACGTAAAGACAAGCAAGAGAAAAAGTAGCTCCAGTGCATTATGTCAGTCATATTTATCTGACCCCCTTTTCCATGGAATTACTATACTATATTCAGCTAGTATAAATATACTAGCTGAAGAGCCCGGCGTTGCCTGCGCATAGTAAATATCTGTGGTTAGTTATAGCACGTCACTTCTCTTATTTTCCCATTACGTCTCTCATTTTCCCAATCACATCTTTAATTTTCTCCCTCACATCTCTCATTTTCTCCCTCACACCTCTCATTTTCTCCCTCACTCCTCTCATTCCCGCCTAACACTTGTCATTTCGACCTCACATCTGTCATTTTCCGATCACTACACTATTTTCCCTCACTCCTCTCATTTTGCACTCACACCTTTTCATTTTCACCTCACACCTCTCATTTTCACCTCAGTATATACATGTTTGTCATCTCACTTATATATAGTATACACCTGTATGTCATCTCCTGTATATAGTATATACCTGTGTCATTTCCCCTGTATATAGTATATACCTGTGTCATCTCCCCTGTATATAGTATATACCTGCTGTGTCATCTCCCCTGTATATAGTATATACCTGCTGTGTCATCTCCCCTGTATATAGTATATACCTGTATGTCATCTCCTCCTATATATAGTATATACCTGTATGTCATCTCCTCCTATATATAGTATATACCTGTATGTCATCTCCTCCTATATATAGTATATACCTGTGTCATCTCCTCCTATATATAGTATATACCTGTATGTCATCTCCTTCTATATATAGTATATACCTGTATGTCATCTCCTCCTGTATATAGTATATACCTGTGTGTCATCTTCCCTGTATATAGTATATATCTGTGTGTCATCTCCTCCTGTATATAGTATATACCTGTATGTCCTCTTCTATATATAGCATATACCTGTATGTCATCTCCTCCTGTATATAGTATATACCTGTGTGTCATCTTCCCTGTATATAGTATATACCTGTGTGTCATCTCCTCCTGTAAATAGTATATACCTGTATGTCATCTCCTCCTGTATACAGTATGTACCTGTATGTCATCTCCTCCTTTATATAGTATATACCTGTGTGTCATCTCTCCTGTATATAGTATATATCTGTGTGTCATCTCCCCTGTATATAGTATATACCTGTGTGATCTCCTGTATTAGACCTCGTTAACACGTTATTTGCTCAGTATTTTTACCTCAGTATTTGTAAGATAAATTGGCAGCCTGATAAATCCCTAGCCAACAGGAAGCCCTCCCCCTGGCAGTATATATTAGCTCACACATACACATAATAGACAGGTCATGTGACTGACAGCTGCCGTATTTCCTATATTGTACATTTGTTGCTCTTGTAGTTTGTCTGCTTATTAATCAGAATTTTATTTTTGAAGGCTAATACCAGACTTGTGTGTGTTTTAGGGCGAGTTTCGTTTGTCAAGTTGTGTGTGTTGAGTTTTGTGTGGCAACATGCGTGTAGCAACTTTTTGTGTGTCGAGTTGCATGTGACAGGTTAGTGTAGCAAGTTGTGTGCAGCAAGTTTTGCGCATGGCGAGTTTTGCGCGTGGTGAGTTTTATGTCTGGTGCCTTTTGAGTATGTGCAAGTTTTGTGTGAGGCAACTTTTGCATGTGTTGCAAATTTTGTGCATATGGCAATTTTTCCGCATGTGCAAGTTTTGCGTGTGGCGAGTTTTCCATGAGGTGAGTTTTGCACTTGTGGCGAGTTTTGCGTGAGCCTATTTTTTGCATGTGGCGAGTTTTGCGCGTGGTGAGTTTTGAGCGGCGACTTTTGTGTTTCGACTTTTATGTGGCGAGGTTGGCGTATGTGTGGTGAAATGTGTGCTGAGGGTGGTATATGTGTTCAAGCACGTGGTAGTGTGTGGCGCATTTTGTGTGTGTTCATATCCCCGTGTGGTGAGTATCCCATGTCGGGGCCCCACCTTAGCAACTGTACGGTATATACTCTTTGGCGCCATCGCTCTCACTCTTTAAGTCCCCCTTGTTCACATCTGGCAGCTGTCAATTTGCCTCCAACACTTTTCCTTTCACTTTTCCCCATTATGTAGATAGGGGCAAAATTGTTTGGTGAATTGGAAAGCGCGGGGTTAAAATTTCACCTCACAACGTAGCCTATGTCGCTCTCAGGGTCCAGACGTGTGACTGTGCAAAATTTTGTGGCTGTAGCTGCGACGGTGCAGATGCCAATCCCGGACATACACACACACACATACACACACACACACACACACATTCAGCTTTATATAGTAGATATATATATATATATATATATATATAGTGGGGCAAAAAAGTATTTAGTCAGTCAGCAATAGTGCAAGTTCCACCACTTAAAAAGATGAGAGGCGTCTGTAATTTACATCATAGGTAGACCTCAACTATGGGAGACAAACTGAAATAAAAAATGCAGAAAATCACATTGTCTGTTTTTTTAACATTTTATTTGCATATTATGGTGGAAAATAAGTATTTGGTCAGAAACAAACAATCAAGATTTCTTGCTCTCACAGACCTGTAACTTCTTCTTTAAGAGTCTCCTCTTTCCTCCACTCATTACCTGTAGTAATTGCACCTGTTTAAACTTGTTATCAGTATAAAAAGACACCTGTGCACACCCTCAAACAGTCTGACTCCAAACTCCACTATGGTGAAGACCAAAGAGCTGTCAAAGGACACCAGAAACAAAATTGTAGCCCTGCACCAGGCTGGGAAGACTGAATCTGCAATAGCCAACCAGCTTGGAGTGAAGAAATCAACAGTGGGAGCAATAATTAGAAAATGGAAGACATACAAGACCACTGATAATCTCCCTCGATCTGGGGCTCCACGCAAAATCCCACCCCGTGTGGTCAGAATGATCACGGTGAGCAAAAATCCCAGAACCACGCGGGGGGACCTAGTGAATGAACTGCAGAGAGCTGGGACCAATGTAACAAGTCCTACCATAAGTAACACACTATGCCACCATGGGCTCAGATCCTGCAGTGCCAGACGTGTTCCACTGCTTAAGCAAGTACATGTCCGGGCCCTTCTGAAGTTTGCTAGAGAGCATTTGGATGATCCAGAGGAGTTTTGGGAGAATGTCCTATGGTCTGATGAAACCAAACTAGAACTGTTTGGTAGAAACACAACTTGTCGTGTTTGGAGGAAAAAGAATACTGAGTTGCATCCATCAAACACCATACCTACTGTAAAGCATGGTGGTGGAAACATCATGCTTTGGGGCTGTTTCTCTGCAAAGGGGCCAGGATGACTGATCCGGGTACATGAAAGAATGAATGGGGCCATGTATCGTGAGATTTTGAGTGCAAACCTCCTTCCATCAGCAAGGGCATTGAAGATGAAACGTGGCTGGGTCTTTCAACATGACAATGATCCAAAGCACACCGCCAGGGCAACGAAGGAGTGGCTTCGTAAGAAGCATTTCAAGGTCCTGGAGTGGCCTAGCCAGTCTCCAGATCTCAACCCTATAGAAAACCTTTGGAGGGAGTTGAAAGTCCGTGTTGCCAAGCGAAAAGCCAAAAACTTCACTGCTCTAGAGGAGATCTGCATGGAGGAATGGGCCAACATACCAACAACAGTGTGTGGCAACCTTGTGAAGACTTACAGAAAATGTTTGACCTCTGTCATTGCCAACAAAGGATATACTACAAAGTATTGAGATGAAATTTTGTTTCTGACCAAATACTTATTTTCCACCATAATATGCAAATAAAATGTTAAAAAAACAGACAATGTGATTTTCTGGATTTTTTTTTCTCAGTTTGTCTCCCTTAGTTGAGGTCTACCTATGATGTAAATTACAGACACCTCTCATCTTTTTAAGTGGTGGAACTTGCACTATTGCTGACTGACTAAATACTTTTTTGCCCCACTATATATATATATATATATATATATATATATACTATTGCCATCAATTTAAGATGCATTTTTTATACTGATCCAAATAGAGACAAGATATTTTGATATTGTTCATAGAAAATAAGAAAACTTTACACCCATAATACTGTTATACATTGCAAACATAATAGGTTCATCATGTACCGTCTAAGGGTTGAATCATGAAGGTAGCATATTCTCCATTCACAATAACGCAAGGCCATTTTCTGGAGCTTCGCATGTACCGTGTCCTCTTGTTTCATGTGAATCTGTTTTTACAATAGAGATTTGGCGAATTCGAAATTGAGCAGCATCAAGAGTGCGCCTATGACCACCTGGAGGTTTTTGATGGGGAAACGGAGAAGTCTTCAATCCTGGGACGACTGTGTGGCAATAAGATTCCAGAGCCTTTAGTTGCTACAGGAAATGAGATGTTTCTTCGTTTTGTGTCTGACGCATCCGTACAAAGAAAAGGTTTTCAAGCCACACATTCCACGGGTCAGTAGGAAATGATATTTAACTCAAGGTCTGTGCTTATCATGTTGGAAGCATACGAGTGATCACCGAGCCAAGTGGGAAGCTACCGAATGAAGGCTTCCTTCTTACACTGAGGTGTGAGATAAGATTATTTAATACAAATGCATATTCCTGAACGTATGGGATATTTGATTAAAAAAATTGTAAAATTCAAAAACATTTACAAGTTGATGATATGAACTGTTGCACCGTGATCATATATTTTATTTCCAACATTGCATGACATTTGTAATAAATTACAATACACAAGGATTATCTGGAGAACACAAAGAAATCCTTGTCTGATACGTCGAAGCCATGCAAGAGTATTTAGTATGTTTCCATGGGATTATGTACAATTATTGATGTGCAGCTCGCAGGATAATGACAAAAACAATCCGTGGGAAGAAAAGCAAAAAACTTGTGTGTCTCTTTGAGATGCTTCAATCAAAGTCCTGTAAAGCGACATCGCCAAAAACTGACAGGCTACATGTTATAATTAGAAGGGGGATAATTTATTTATATAATAGCAATCTTACAAAAACAATTGTGTTTTTTTTTTTTATTTAATGCAGCAAAACTAGTTGCATTATAGTGACCTCTAGTGGTAAATCGCCTATCTATACCGTAGATTTGGCTTGTGCCATTTTTCCTTTTGCAAAAGTAGAAACCACACGTGTAGATGTTATGGCTTGCTGTCGTTCTGTGTCTCTTCCTAATTAAATATTGGTTATATAAGAAAAAAAGAAAAAACTGGTTTTCCCAATTACCAGCTTTGATGCAGGCTGATAAAGAATGACATCATTATATAGAAGTATAGATGTTTATTTCAGGCAGTGTGTGTTTAAATGTACTTTTGTGTTTTTACATTTTTTTTTTCTTAAGTAGCCTGAATTTATATATTAATGTGCACATTTTTTTTTTCAGAGTGCGGAGGTAGGCTGAAACCAGAACCAAAGCCAAGAGACTTGTTTTCACACGCTCAGTTTGGAGACAACATTTACCCAGTCCAAGCAGATTGTGAGTGGTTGTTGGTGACAGAAAGAGGTCTTCGAATTGAACTCGACTTCCCAACATTTGAGGTGGAAGAAGAAGCAGATTGTGGTTATGACTACATGGATCTCTTTGATGGTTATGATACATCTGCGATGCGGCTAGGACGTTTTTGTGGTTCCGGGGTGAGTCATTACACAAAAAGAGATTAGTCTTTATAAAAGCATGCTTTTCTTGTTGAGGGATAAACAGTGCACAAAATCATTCAAAATGCTGATAAATACCTGTTGGACTTGTACGCTTTACATGAGTATTCAAGCATTTGTGATCTGAAGGTTTTGTCTACCAGCCCAGACTGCTTTAAAAAAAACTTATTATTATTATTTATTTATATAGCACCATTGCTTCCATGGTGATGTACATGAGAATGGGTTACATACAAGTTAGATATCACTTACAGTAAGCAAACTAACAATTACAGACTGATACAGGGGGGTGAGGACCCTGCCCTTGCGGGCTTACATTCTACAGGATTATGGGGAAGGAGCCAATAGGTTGTGGGTTGCAGGAGCTTCGGTAGCTTCAGTAGTGGTGAGGAGGCAGCAGGGTCAGTGCAGGCTGTAGGCTTTCCTGAAGAGATGGGTTTTCAGGTTCCATCTGAAGGATCCGAATGTGGTTTATAGTCAGAAGTGTTGAGGCAAAGAATTCCAGAGGATGGGGGATATTCTGGAGAAGTCTTGGAGGCGGTTGGATGAGGAGGAATAAGTGTGGAGGAGAGAAGGAGGTCTTGGGAGGACCGGAGATTACGTGAGGGAAGATATTGGGAGATTAGTTCAGAGATATATGGGGGAGACAGGTTATGGATGGCTTTGTAGGTCAGTATTAGTAATTTGAACTGGATACGCTGAGGAAATGGGAGATTTGCAGAGGGGGGAAGCGGAGGAGTAGCGAGGAGAGAGATGAACTAGTCGGGCAGAAGAATTAAGGATGGACTGGAGAGGTGCAAGGTTGTTACCAGGGAGGCCACAGAAAAGAATGTTGCAGTAGTCAAGGCAGGAGATGAGGGCATGCACCAGCATTTTAGTAGATTGACGGTTGAGGAAAGCACGGATTCTGGAGATATTTTTGAGCTGGAGGTGACAGGAGGTGGACAGAGCTTGGATGTGCGGTTTGAAGGACAGGGCAGAGTCAAAGGTTACTCCGAGGCAGCGGACGTCCGGTATGGGGGAAAACATGATGTTGTTAATTGCGATAGATAGGTCAGGTAAGGAAGATCTATGGGGTGGAGGGAAGATGATGAGTTCAGATTTGTCCACATTGAGTTTGAGGAAGCTAGAGTAGAAGAAGGAAGATATAGCTGATAGACATTCCGGGATTCTGGACAGCAGCGAGATGACGTCTGGGCAAGTTGGTACTTGAAACCATGAGACTTTATGAGCTGTCCCAGGCCAAGTGTATAGATTGAGAAGAGTAGGGGTCCTAGATCAGAGCCTTGGGGGACTCCAACAGAGAGCGGGTGGGATGAGGAGGTAGTTTGTGAGTGGGAGACGCTGAATGTGCGGTTGGAAAGGTACGAGGAGATCCAGGATATGGCGAGGTCTTTGATGCCAAAGGAGGAGAGGATCTGTAGTAGGAGGCAGTGGCCAACTGTGTCGAAAGCAGAGGACAGGTCTATAAGGAGGAGTACAGAGTATTGTCCGTTAGCTTTGGCTGTTGGTGATTTTGGTCAGGGCTGTCTCAGTTGAGTGCTGGGGGCAGAAACCAGATTGTATATTGTCAAAGAGCAAGTTAGGTGAGAGGTGGGAGGAAAGTTCAGTTTGGATCTTATTGTTCTCCTGCTGCCCTGCTTACAGCGATCCAGGCTATGCACAGGCTGTTTTGGCCATACAGTTCAGCGACCTCCTATAGATTTTTTTTTTTTCAATGCCATAGACTCGTTTGTCAGATTATAGAAACTTGTTACATTATAATTGGCAGAATCACCAATTTTTGTGATTTGTTGCCCTCCATAAAGGGGGCTTTGTGCATATGGCAAACCCTTTTTTAAAGTAGAATGGCCCATAAAACTCAGATAATTACAGAACATAGACCTGCTGTGACTCTAATTGACCTTCTGAAATCTGTGAGTAAATGGGAAACCCAGTAATAAATACTTTTGCGTCTCCACCACTATTGGGGAAAATGAAGCCTAATATGATGCAAACTAAAATGAATGGGATACCCAAGTTATGTATGAACACAGTGGGTCCTCCAGAAAAATGAGATTCCTTTTTTGTAATTATTCTCTACTCTGGTTAATCCATGGGGTCCTGAACTAGGGGCTTCCTTCTATGGGTTGTCCGGACTTTCACATTGATGGACAATTCTTAGTTTGGACTTAGACTAATACATTTAAATCTGAACAGATGACTTAATAGGGAAATCTGTGCTAAATGGTGTTGGCTAAGACTTTTACATTGTTGGCCTATACTTAGGATAGATCATCAATATCTGATTGGTTGGGGTGTGACCAATGACACCCCCACCAATCAGCTGTTCTGCTGCTGGCTGAAGTGCTCAGTCAACTGTATAGTGGCCATGTCCAGTTACTGCACTTCAAATCCATGTTGATTCCAAAAGGGGATGGATGTGTAGTACCTGGTCGTGGCCACTATACAGTTGACAGAGCTGTGTTCTGCACCTGAGCACGTCAGCTGGCAACAGGATCAGCTGATCGGCATGGGTGCTAGGTGTTGCACCCCCACTGATCAGATATTGATGTCCTATCCTATGGATAGGCCAACAATGTAAAAGTCCCATACTACCTCTTTTAGTACCTCTGTTCATATTTATGTGTATTAGTCACGGTCCTGTGCAGAAATATTCAGGAAAATAATTGTAGATAGATAAAAAGGCTCTATTTCAGCATAGTACTGAGTAGGTATGGAGTGGAAGGTAGGTGAAAAAACATGACTGCTCACTCCACTATCCATTTCCATGAGGTCTAGCGGTCTGGCTCAAGCCTGTGCTGTCATATAAATCCCTCACGTTTGCCATTGTATTATTGCCTGAGGAAGGGACTGTCAGTGCCAAAATGCTTATCCTTTAGTTATGCCAATAAAATGTAGCTTGTACTCATTATATCCTGGGTAATACATTTCTTCTGTACCAACTACAAACACAGGGTATACCCGCAGCGCCGAAGATTTTTCCAATCTAAACAGTCGATTCTCAGAAACATAATTCTAATTTCTGCTTTTTTTGAGATTACATTTTATAAAGGATATCTTGCTTGTCATTGAATACATCTAATGCATACAAGTGGCTATTTCTTGTTTTGGAAGATTAGTTTTCATGGCATGTAAAGATTGAGAATTGTAACCTCTTCTATATGTATTTCAGCCTCCAGAAGAAATTATATCAAGCGGGGATTCAATACTAATTCTTTTTCATACTGATGATACAATCGGCAAGAAAGGATTTCATATACGATACACAAGCGTGAAGTATCAAGATATCCTACTCACCAAATAACACTCAACCTCTAAGGCCGAAAATGGGGGATAAAAGACAGCACATGTGAACTATAAAAAGGAAGTATTTTTTTTACTAACGTTATTAGTACATGTGTTTTATATCATAATTAGAATTGGAAGCATCAACCTAAGGAACTGCACTGGCCAGTAGTGGACGATACAAGCTAAAGACGTTGATATAATGGTTGCAATTGTACTACCATGCCAGAAGTTGAACACAGGGTTTTGCATGCTGCTAGGGAAGCTTGGGGGGAATTCACAAAATTGGCAACTAATAGGATAGTGTGCAATATATTGGTTTTTATGTTGTCTTATTCAGCAATACACAAGGAAATTGTCCTTCAGATGGTGGTTTCCAGATGTTGCATTCTGATTTTCACAAGCACAAAATACAGAAATGGTAAATGAAACCATGAATATTTATATTCAGTCAAACCAACCAAGTCCCATTTGTGAATTTCCCCTAAGCGCTTTTATACTTCGTTTGACATTTGTCAATGCTCCCTGCAAGATCACTCTGCAACGTTCATTGAAAGTCACCCCAAGGACAAGCTCTATCTTCTGACTATTGTCTAAGAAGAAATATAAGACAAGATGAAAAGTTCCTGCAGGCCACAGACTCATCGTTCACAGAATTCCTCAGACTGGACTTTTGTGCTTGGCAGGCAGCTTATCGTGCAAACAAAATGGCATACAGAATGCAAAATAGGAAGATCTTTAGGAGATGTTCGGAAACCCGGTCAGGACTCCTCCATTTATCCACTTACACAAAGATGCTTAGGATCTGCAAACTTAAAGCCTCTTTGTCTCCACACAGACGTCTGGTTTACATCCGAGAAACAGCCACATTTGTTCCTTTCGTTATAACCATCATTTATATGAATGTAACATTCTCTTTCCTCCGCTACATTCATAGTGTGAATGCTGTTCAGAAAAGGATGTTGTCAATTTACTGCTCTAATATGCCATATGTTGTAATGCACTGTTACTTTGCAACAAACATAAAATCAGGGACCTGTTAGTGGCTTTCACGTCTGTCCTTCTTCTTAGAGCGGAATAAATGAAAAATAAAAATAAACAGGAAATCTAATTGGCTGAATTGCAAAACCTGAAATTCAGACTCTGGTTTCACCTTTCAGTATCCATCCTTAGAATGGCTGCTACAGTATTTCTTTGGTGTGTGAACGTTAAGGACAAATTGCCATTCAGACTCCATTAAAGGCAGAGTTTTCGGTAGCGGCTGTAGGAAAGGCCTGTCTATATACTTTTACATAATATGTTATTGGATGAAATCTCCAATGGTGCTATGTCCGTTACAAAAAACCCACAAAAATTATTATGCTAAAAAGAAAAACTAATTGAGCCAACTTAAGTGAGAAATCTGAATGTGTCTCTGTGACAGTCTGCATACTATTCCGAAAGACTTCCGAAGTATATGGAGAACTTATTGCAATCTCAGCTCCGTGTCCTGTGGAACAACAATTGTTGCCTTAGAATTCTTGCACATGATCAAAGCGATCTCCATGTAGATACATCTGTAATTTGATATGTCTCGGGACAACCTTTTAATGTATGTTACAAAGGATCTTTAAGGACATTTTAGCTCTATGTATACTGTACATATAACATGCTGCTTTCTCGGTAGGTGTACTGTTATTTTTTTGAACTGTTCTATTATGTGCTTCTAGACATTGTACAGCCATGATGTATCTGCTATTGTCGATTTGTGTGAATGTACATGTTCCAGGCGTGTGAAATATCTTGTATGGTCGACCAGTTAAATGTTACTTTATGTGCCAAATTTTTTATTTTTTTTTGACAGTAGCAACTTTTTATTTAAAGTTGTCATATGCAGATACGTAATTGTTTTATTTAAGATATTCAGGTTCCCGTATGTTTTATTAAATAGAAATCTGGTTCTGGTATTATTGGATGTAGGCTGCTGAATACATTGGCATCAAACATCTGTTATCTCGCTGCAACATTCACTGGCACTAATAAAACATGGTTTATTCCTTTAAAATACATTATTCCATGAAGTTACCAGTATATATATTTAAATTACTCCATATGTAATTTTTTTTAAATGTTTATTTTTGAATTTAGTAGACATGTTGCGGACTTAAGATAGATCCATAGACTCCTGTATCCAGTAAATATCCGGAGTATGGGGTGAGATAGTAAACCAACATAGACCTATGACGGATGGTAGCCATGTGTAGGAAGGATGTAGCAAGTAAACCTTTAAAGCTTTATTCTCAGGGCAGTATTCTTATTCGAGCGTTGTCTGTTTTTTTTTTTTAGAAGGCAGCTGTCTGTAGGAAATTACCTATTGTTTAAGCCAGGTTTTTGTGCTGCTTGTATTTCTTTTTGCCAATTTTATATATTATAAAATATAAAAATGTGTATTATTAAAATGATTGTATTGTCTTCTAATGGAAGTCTGCACTTGCTCTATGTGACGGCAAGCTTCTGAATCCTTACTGTGTGCGCAACGCATGCTGTCAGGCCTCTCTGGTGTTACCGGTGAGAGTGGGTAGTCATGTGAACAAAAGTATGCAATTTGCATGCACACGGTCATTTGCCGACTAGACATGCTCAGCCTTGCTCAATGCCTTTGAATTCAGCGAGACCTAGGACATCTAGTCGAAATTTGGTTGACAGTATGCAAATCACACGCTTGCAGTCATGCGCATTCCCGTTGACAAAACACGCTGTAAGATCCCGTTCACACGTTGAGTATTTGATGCGTTGTTTACCTCCCATATTTATAAGCCAAAATCAAGAGTGGAAAAGTATAACAATAGCACATGCACCACTTACTCAAATAAAGAATTAAAAAAACTCACCAAATACTGAACATGTGTAGGTGACCTAAGGATTCAGAAGTTTGAAGTGACATAGTGACTGCAGACTTTTATCAATAGATTAAACAAACCCTTTTAAAAGAAAACCTCTTTTTAGACTCTTACTTCTTGTCCTTGCAGGCAAAATTTACAGCAAGACTTTATATAATTGGCCTCAATACACAGATAACACAGGATCCACCCGTAACATTAGATGATGTTACCGCTCCCCCTTCCTTCCGAGGGCATGGTTACAGCCTTTGCTCTCTATACACAGTTCGGTGACTGAAGCCGTGCCGATTCCACCCCTGTGACTGAAACCCGAATGCTAAGGAGAGGAATAAAGTTAATTTCCTCTCGGCAGTGTGACTCTAAGGGCTGGCACCGAAGAGTGTCAGAATGCTTTAAGCTATAGCATTTTTTTATATGACAGATTCTCTTTAACATACTGTATATGGAATTTGGAGGTGCCGTTCCATTCTGCATGAGAAGTAATCTATTTGATGGCCTGCAACTGAAAACTGCATTCATCTATCCTTAGACCAGAGTATACTTACTATTTTGGTACACAGGATAACAGTTGTGGAGGCCCTCAACTTTGACTTTGTATCTGTTGATACTTTACTATACAAGTCAATGAAAAGGCTCAAAAGTTGCACAATAGACATCCAAGCATCAAATAAAGCCTTTGTCAACATTTTTTTCTTTTTATAAAATCACTACTGGAAAATGTCAGTACAAAAAGCTAGAGAAACGCTTCCAAAAATTGCTGGCAGTCAAAAACATCGAAAAAGGCTTTTTTGAAGCATTTCCTAAAAAGCATTTCCTAAACTTTCTTAAACTCGGCTGCTTCTCCCAGCTGAAAAGACATCATGTGCACATGCCCTTAGATCTAATACAAAAAGATAGGGATCTAGCTGTTGCGGCTGTGTACACGTGTTTTTCTTGAAACAATAGGAAGTTAAGAGTCTAATAAAAAGCCCTAGTGGTCAGTATGAAAATTGCAAAAAAAATTGTAATACATTTATTATTGTGATATGCAAAAAATTCATAGCCAATTTTTTTTTTTTTTAAACACATGTAACACAAAAACCTGATTTTAACAGCAAGTTATTTTATGATGACTTCTCTTTAAAAATGGACTTCCACTTTATATCAATGCAAAGATTTTTTCACTCATAGTAATATTTCCTTGACAAGCTAGGCTTCTTACCCGCGCGGTCATTGCAACCAGACATGGTCAGTTCAGAAGCTACTCCTCCCCTGTCCAAACCCATCAAAGTGGTTGCAGAATATGGGAGACAAAAATGGTTACACGTAGAGAGAAAAAAGGGGGAGACAAGCGCACACAGAGTGATATTGAAAGGTACAGATAAGGAGCTATGGCATTGTTCACCCGAAAGGGTTGTGATTGTTACATCTCCAATAATTGCCCATGAATATTATGCTTCTGCTGTCCCATTGACAAATGAAGGTGAACACGCTTTTGCATATAGATTAGTGGAAAAAGTATTGACTTTTCAGAGTAGACCGCACTGTATGAAGAAAGCTATTCTAGAGTGTAATGGCAATTTCATAGTTTTTAGTTTCATGTGTTTCGTGCTCGCATCCGGCTCTTTATAAAAAATGAACTACTTGGCACATAGGTCTACTCTGAAATGTAAATCTCCTTTTCCTACTGAAAATGGTTATACAACAGACCATCCAAAGGATCACTGACACTGCACAGACATACAGTTGTGAGGGACTTGGGGACCATACAGTTTTGTTATACTGGCCACACACAAGTAAAGAGATTTATACCACCCCCTCTTACAGATATACCAATTTGCATGTAACCTAACGTTATACATTCTGAAAGCAAAAATTCTACCAGCTCACCAGGTGTAGATAGGCTTAATCCAAGGCACAGACGATGCAACTCTGTAACATTCCGATGAGAATCTAAAAATGCATCATTAGCCCATCCAGATACATAAAGCATACAATCTTCTTTACTGAATGTTGAGTAAAAACATATTGCAACATAGCGTAGTATCGTAAAATGAGGTACACGTTTTGAGTGTTTAACCCGATTTTATGCTTCTTCTACATGGCTGGACTAGAGATGCATTCCTGGATTTTAATGTTATGCCTTGGAACATCTATTGCCAAATCCATCTATAGAGGAATAGCTAGGGCAGGGGTCCCCAACTCCAGGCCTCGAAGGCCGCCAACAGTGTAGATTTTCAGGATTTCTTTAGTATTGCATCGGTGGTAATGTGATCATCTGCACAGGTGATGATTCCAACCCCTGTGCAATACTAAGGAAATCCTGAAAACCTGCACTGTTGGCGGCCCTCGAGGCCTGGAGTTGGGGACCACTGAGCTAGGGCAATGTTCACTGTGCATTGTCCGCTTGTGCTAACTCTTGCATCCTCTTCCATCAGAGCAGCCCCTGCATCTTCCAACAAACCAGCTGTCTTAAATGAGACACAAATGCACTTCTAGAAATGGGGTGCAGCTAAAGCCCCACTTATCACATCGCCTCCGTCTGAGAGTGTTTGTATCAAACAGGAACGCAGGAGGCACTACTGGGCGTTAAGGCACCAATTCATCATTGCATTTATACCTGTTTTTTTGGTCTAGTTTTGTTTGTTTTGCACACTTTTTGCTTTGCACGTACCGTATTTTTCGGACTATAAGACGCAGCGGACTATAAGGCGCACCCAGGATTTAGAGGTATAAAATAGGGAAAAAAAATATTTGAAGCAAAAAAATGTGGTAAAATATTTAATAACATACTATTATATATAATAACACCACATATAATAGTATGTTATTATGTTGGAAGCTGCGGGACCAGTGTGGTGTCTGTACAGTACTATATGAAGATGCTGGAGGGTGAGTATAAGAATGGGGGCACATGGCTTATATTTAAAGCACCACTCCAGCACTGCAAAATAACACTGGAGTGCTGCTTTAGAATCCAATGGGAGAACTATAACTCCCAGCATGTCCTGCAGATCCTATGACATGCTGGGAGTTATAGTTCACTAAAGAAGTGACAGACTGCTTTATTGTGTTTTGGAAAGACTAACCTCTTAATTGTGGCAGCCTGCCACACTGTGGTGAGGTAAAAGCATCCCATGACTGCACACAGAGCCCTCCCTCTTGTTGCCTTTCCACAGCACAGCCAGCAGATTCTAGTGTTGGAGTCTGAAGGACCTGTGATGATGTCAAGAAGAGGGAGGGCTCTGTTCTGCCATGTGATGCTCCAGCCCGCCCACTTCTGACATCATCACAGGTCCTCCTTGTGCACACTGCACAGCACTCAGCTCTGATTCCAGGCAGCAGGGACATCCTGAAGTGGGATAACAGTGCGATCCTACTCACTGCTGCCCCCCTCCCCACATGCTACATCCGTACCATAAGACACACCCACACTTTCCTCCCAAATTTGGAGGAAAAAAAGTGCGTCTTATGGTCAGAAAAATACGGTAATTCATTATTCTATTTTGCCCCTTTTTTATGTCCATTTTGTATGTGCTCACCTGTGAAGTTTGTTTTTCTGTTTTGTGGTCAGATTCTGGCGATTCCAGATAATTTCACCTGATTCATCAATTTAGACTTTTAAAAAGTCAAAAAAAATGGGCGTAGTTCCACTCCAGTCATCCCTCTTGGTGTATATCTAAAAACAAAAAAAAAATCTTTCGCACAACTCTAAGATGCTTCAACATGTGCCAACATTTTTCCACAAAAAATTGGACCAAAAGTAAGCCATCTATGAGGTAGTTTAAAGAGTTGCCAAATTATTATCCAAAGAGCCTTTAATGCCCTGATAAGTAAAATGGAGGACCGTGATTGCAGAGAGCCTATAAAAAAAAAAAAAAGCCCTCCAAAAAAACTGATAATTAAATACTCCATTTTATTGACACAAAAAAATAAAACCAGTGAAAATGCCAGACATGCCATACAGGAAATGAAAAAACACTGAGCATAAATTATGTCAGGAGCGAGTTCTGTGTACTATTCATCCTCAGTTGTACAATGTAAAGAGCCGAACTGTTATATTTTTAAAGCAATTGTTATATTACATATGAAGCTTTGATAAAATTGTATTACCGTAATAAGAAAATGCGTATAAAAAATTGCGAAGTGCAGACAAATAGTTGAACAGCTAAATCGCCAAACACGGAGAGAAATATTGCTGCAGTAATGCTGGAAGGTGCTGGGGTATGCCTTCAGTCCCTAATGCAGAAATAGGCAATTATAGAGTAATATTTGTGATGCTATAATCCAAAGTTACCACTCTGCAGAGAGACCAAGATGTATCAATACAACCGTATGAAAGTACGATTATTCATCAAAAGGCACATTGTGTTGTTGTGATTAATAAACAATCTAGCATTCAGCATTCATTATGTCAGTAGTAAGAAAAACATGTCTAAGGCCATGTTCACACCATCCTTTTTTTAATGCGGAATCGCCGCGATTTTCCCGCTGCGGGTCCGCAGTTGTTTTCCATGCAGGGTACATTACAATGTACCCTATGGAAAACAGGAACTGCTGTGCCCACATTGCGGAAAATCGCAAAAAAAAACCGCGCTGAATAGCCGCGGTAAAAAAGAAGTACCATGTCACTTCTTTTTGCGGAACTGCAGCGGTTCTGCACCCATTGACCTCCATTGTGAGGTCAAACCCGCAGATGAAAAAAATATCTGCGGGTTTTCTGCGGTTTGTGGTGCAGAACCGCTGCAGTGTGGCTGCCCCCCCCGTGCCCCAATCCCACCCCCCCATGCTCCGATGCCACCCCCCGTGCTCCGACGCCCCCCCCCCGTGCCCTCATCTCCCCCCTTATACTTACCCGGCCTCCCGGTGTCCGTCCGGCCGTCTTCTCCCTGGGCGCCGCCATCTTGCAAAATGGCGGGCGCATGCGCAGTGCGCCCGCCGAATCTGCCGGCCGGCAGATTCGTTCCAAAGTGCATTTTGATCACTGAGATAGGTTATATCTCAGTGATCAAAATAAAAAAAATAGTAAATAACCCCCCCCCCCCCCCCCCTTTGTCACCCCTATAGGTAGGGACAATAAAAAAATTAAGAATTTTTTTTTTCCACTAAGGTTAGAATAGGGTTAGGGTATTTTCAGCCATTTTAACCCTAAAAAACATCCTAGAAAACACACAGACTCTGCATAGAAAACTGCATAAAAAAACGCATCAAAAAGCGCACCAAAAAAGCACCAAAAAAAGGACCTGCGTTTTCTGCCAAGAGCTGCGGTTTTTAGTCCTGAAAAAAAAGGAGGGAAATCAGGAACGTGTGAACATAGCCTCAGTCCTAATTCTGGCAACAAATCTTCAGAGTACTTTCTAAAGGTACCGTCACACTTAGCGACGCTGCAGCGATACCGACAACGATCCGGATCGCTGCAGCGTCGCTGTTTGGTCGCTGGAGAGCTGTCACACAGACAGCTCTCCAGCAACCAACGATGCCGGTAACCAGGGTAAACATCGGGTAACTAAGCGCAGGGCCGCGCTTAGTAACCCGATGTTTACCCTGGTTACCATCCTAAAAGTAAAAAAAACAAACACTACATACTTACCTACAGCCGTCTGTCCTCCAGCGCTGTGCTCTGCACTCCTTCTGTACTGTCTGTGTGAGCACAGCGGCCGGAAAGCAGAGCGGTGACGTCACCGCTCTGCTTTCCGGCTAACCGACGCTCACAGACAGTACAGGAGGAGAGCAGAGCACAGCGCTGGAGGACAGACGGCTGTAGGTAAGTATGTAGTGTTTGTTTTTTTTACTTTTAGGATGGTAACCAGGGTAAACATCGGGTTACTAAGCGCGGCCCTGCGCTTAGTAACCCGATGTTTACCCTGGTTACCAGTGAAGACATCGCTGAATCGGTGTCACACACGCCGATTCAGCGATGTCTGCGGGGAGTCCAGCGACGAAATAAAGTTCTGGACTTTCTTCCCCGACCAGCGACAGCACAGCAGGGGCCTGATCGCTGCTGCCTGTCACACTGGACGATATCGCTAGCGAGGACGCTGCAACGTCACGGATCGCTAGCGATATCGTCTAGTGTGACGGTACCTTAAGCGCTCCACACCTAACAACATAATGAAAAAAAAAATGCCTAATGTTAAGTACAGGAAAGATCTATATCTTGGTACCGTGTTAGCCAGATAATGTTAAGTACAAAGCCAGAAAAATGTTGTTTAATTATTGTGCAAAAATTGTACCAGTTTCATATACAGAGTGTACCATTAAGATGGCGCCTCATAATTATCAGAAAAATTAGGGAAGAAAAGAGTAAATTTATGCCATTGAAAATTAAATACAAAATTTTATTAACATGAGTATTACAAAAAATGTAAAAAAAAAGTCATGCAATGGATATATATAGGTCTCTGTGAATATGACCCAAGGTAAAAGAATGGGGACCAATGACATGGCACGACAGAGCAATGTGTTTCCAATTTTGTATGTAATGCTATGAAACAACTAGTTATACGTGTTTCAATGGGTTACCACTAGATCACGAGGGAATGCTCTGCTAATAAGCAGAAAAAGTGCCTGTGTCTTACGATAAATTGAACGATAGTAACTTTTAGAGGTATTTACCCATAATTAGCGTTTAGTCCTGGCGTTGGTCCCATTCCCCAACGTATGTTTTGCACTTGTCACCTCTTCTTCATTACTGTTCTGTCTCAGCTGGTGAGGTTGACCCTCACAGCCTTTGGACAGGATGAGCAGATGGAATGCAGCCCGGACAGATGTCGCTGATGCAGGAAGGAGATACAGCTGGAGAAGGCTGAATTTGGTCACAGAGAAGCCGGGACTACTGAGAAGTAGTAGAGTAATGGAACCACAGAGCTGGATATGATTGGAGGCTGGTCTGTGGTGAAATAGATTTAATGTAGCGAAGTTCAGTGATTTTAACAGAGCTGGTGGGTGGAGATACACATTTAGTGATGTAACAGAGTGAAGAGGTATGACAGAACTGCGTTTGGTAGGAGGCACGCTTGTGAAGTCTCTAAACCCAGCGTGTTGCATAGTCCAATGACTGTAGCAAAACTGGGTAAATCAGGAGGCACACTTGAAAAGCTGGTGCCAGCGATGTGGTGGTGAAAGATGCCAATCTTCCTGAATGCACAGGCATCATGTCTTGGCCTGAGATATCCTCAAAGGCCCTAGGTTGTGACTTTAGAATTGTGTTCCAAGGTACCAAAGTAACCCAGTGCACATGGGAGCAGAGTGAGCTGTCCACTGGAAAAAAAAACATCTCAGAGCCAAGCGCTGGAACCAAAACATGTCAGGATCATTAACTTTATTAGTTAGTATTAAAATTATATTCATATGAGGCATAACTGACATAGAAAATTGACTCAAATCTGCTAGGTGATGCATGGACATTAGCAGCAAATTTGCACTAATTTGTATGTAAGTGGTGCCGATTTGTTTGCGGAATTGCACTTGTCGGTAGGATTAAATTAAAGCAAATGGTAGGATTAAATTAAAACAAATAAAAATTCTTTCACCACCTCTAATGCTTCCATGACTCCCTAGCCTTGTGCTCTGCTTCAATAATGCCTTGTACCATGTATCTGCTGTAACTTGTGGTTGCTTGCAGTTGTACATAAGAGCATCATCACCAAAGGCCTAGCTAAACAGGGACCACCAGAGGAGCCATTGAAATATGAGGGAAGGTTAGTGAACTATGTTCTAAATTTAGTAAAAGTGGAGTGTTTTTTTTTTCTCAGAATTTGTGGATTTTGATGCTGATTCATGCAAGGTGCACAACAAAAAGGGTGTCTTCTAGATTTAGAATTCCCCATTAAAAATGTGAAAATTTGCAAACAATCCTCAACATAAATTGACACGCTGATTTAAAATGTGAATGTCTTTTCAAGTTATGTGATAAAAAAATGTTAATGTGTGGATGAGATTTGTTAAAATTTTACTGAACTTTTCTGGTCCTTTAATATTGTGGATTATGCAACACAAAATCAAGATAGATAATCAATAGCATTTCCACTCTATGGATACATATCGTCTGTGCTTCACTCATTTACCATTCAATAACCAATATGACACACAAATACACAATTCATGGTTCAATTCATAAGTGCTATCAAAATTTAGACCGCAGGCTATGGAAGCAGGAATGAGTCCCTAACCATATTTACCTCATTTAAATATTAAATTATGAGATGGAATCAAATTACCTACCATTGGTTTTCAAACTGAATATGTGAAAAATTTAGACAAAAAACGAATCAACGACTACATTTAAGGACACCTGTCCATTATGGTTATTATAAATCCATAATTGTTACATAGTAATGTAGATGAATAAAAGCAACTTTACGAAAAGTTCAGTGACAATATCCAATTATAAATATGAACATTATGGGGAAATTCCATTAATTATGCATTTTTGCCTTAATTTGTTCTATTTATCACCTTTCCACTGACCAAATGTAGCTTAAATCTGATTAGGCTTTCTAAAAAAGATAGTTGTCAAATGAAACTTTGTTAAAGTTTACCTACACAATCAGGATTTTTCTTTTCACCTGGGAAAAGTGCTTTTGGAGAAATCTTGTACAATTTTCCAGACATTATTTTTCTCTGAATCCATTCACTTGTTTAGTAGAATCCATTATTGTACTACTCCATTTCCATTGCAGATTTTCATGGAATTTCCGTTCAAACCTCAATTGTTCTACCAGATAAAGTTGTACGTAGTGAAAAGCCATTACACGATCCAGATTTCAACAAAGATAGTCCGTGAAAGCTTTTGTCCTACACTGGTGTCTAACAAGTGTAAATTATGCACCGTGGGTGTTGCTCCAGATACATAGGAGTCACAGATGGGAAAAGAACCAATTTCACACAGTCCACTTTCTGTAACTTTTATTTAGGGATGAAATTATTCCCACTGGGTTTTGATAACCACACAAAGAACATATCAAACAAATATTTCACCAGAAGGCTCTACTCTCTGTGCTGAACAGCTCGGCACCCAAGAGAACTGCTTCTGTTAGGCCGGTGTCACATTTGCAAGTGCAATGTGAGAAACTCACGCGAGTCTCTCGCATCAATTCCTGCCACTGCCGCTGGCAGTTCGGACAGGAGTGTTCAGCTGCATAGAAATACATGCAGCTGCACATTCTGGTGCCGAGTGCTGGTGACCGTGCCGGGTATTGATGCGAGAGTTTCTCACATTGCACTCACAAGTGTGACCCCAGCCATATACGCTCTACATAAATTTACCTGTTGGCATGCCCGTCTGAACCAGCCGCCGTTACTTTATTTTACCCTAAGAGAAGCCTGCAGTTCAGCACAGTGACTCACAATTGTAAGAATATATACTTCTACTAGCTGAAGAGCCCGGCGTTGCCTGGGCATAGTAAATATCTGTGGTTAGTTATAGCACCTCACGCCTCTCATTTTCCCATCACGCCTCTCATTTTCCCAATCACATCTTTCATTTTCCCCCTCACATCTCTCATTTTCTCCCTCACACCTCTCATTTTCTCCCTCACTCCTCTCATTCCCCCCTAACACTTGTCATTTCAACCTCACATCTGTCATTTTCTGATCACTCCACTATTTTCCCTCACTCCTCTCATTTTGCACTCACACCTTTTCATTTTCACCTCATCACCTCAGTATATACATGTTTGTCATCTCCCTTATATATAGTATACATCTGTATGTCATCTCCTGTATATAGTATATACCTGTATGTCATCTCCCCTGTATATAGTATATACCTGCTGTGTCATCTCCCCTATATATAGTATATACCTGAATGTCATCTCCTTCTATATATAGTATATACATGTTTGTCATCTCCCTTATATATAGTATACATCTGTATGTCATCTCCTGTATATAGTATATACCTGTATGTCATCTCCCCTGTATATAGTATATACCTGCTGTGTGTCATCTCCCCTATATATAGTATATACCTGAATGTCATCTCCTTCTATATATAGTATATATCTGAGTGTCATCTCCTCCTGCATATAGTATATACCTGCATGTCATCTTCTATATATAGCATATACCTGTATGTCATCTCCTCCTGTATATAGTATATACCTGAGTGTCATCTCCTCCTGCATATAGTATATACCTGCATGTCATCTTCTATATATAGCATATACCTGTATGTCATCTCCTGTATATAGTATATACCTGTATGTCATCTCCTCCTGTATATATATGTACCTATATGTCATCTCCTCCTCTATATAGTATATACCTGTGTCATCTCTCCTGTATATAGTATATATCTGTGTGTCATCTCTCCTGTATATAGTATATACCTGTGTGTCATCTCCTCCTGTATTAGACCTCGTTCACACGTTATTTGCTCAGTATTTTTACCTCAGTATTTGTAAGCTAAATTGGCAGCCTGATAAATCCCCAGCCAACAGGAAGCCCTCCTCCTGGCAGTATATATTAGCTCACACATACACATAATAGACAGGTCATGTGACTGACAGCTGCCGTATTTCCTATATGGTGCAATTGTTGTAGATTGTCTGCTTATTAATCAGATTTTTATTTTTGAAGGATAATACCAGACTTGTGTGTGTTTTAGGGCGATTTTCGTTTGTCAAGTTGTGTGTGTTGAGTTGCGTGTGGCGACATGCATGTAGCGACTTTTGTGAGATGAGTTTTGTGTAGCAACATGCGTGTAGCAACTTTTTGTGTGTCGAGTTGCATGTGACAGGTTAGTGTAGCAAGTTGTGCGCAGCAAGTTTTGCGCATGGCGAGCTTTGCGCGATGCGAGTATTATGTGTGGTGCCTTTTGAGTATGTGCAAGTT
Source organism: Ranitomeya imitator (assembly GCF_032444005.1). Classification (NCBI taxonomy): domain Eukaryota; kingdom Metazoa; phylum Chordata; class Amphibia; order Anura; family Dendrobatidae; genus Ranitomeya; species Ranitomeya imitator. Next base: position 1,068,953,021 of record NC_091282.1, read on the forward strand.
TTGTGTGAGGCAACTTTTGCATGTGTTGCAACTTTTGTGCATGTGGCAATTTTTCCGCGTGTGCAAGTTTTGCGTGTGGCGAGTTTTTCATGAGGAGAATTTTGCACTTGTGGCGAGTTTTGCAAGAGCCTAGTTTTTGCATGTGGCGAGTTCTGCGCGTGGCGAGTTTTGAGTGGCGACTTTTGTGTTTTGACTTTTATGTGGCGAGGTTGGTGTATTTGTGGTGAAATGTGTGCTGAGGGTAATATGTGTTCAAGCACGTGGTAGTGTGTGGCGCAATTTGTGTGTGTTCATATCCCCGTGTGTGATGAATATCCCATGTCGAGGCCCCACCTTAGCAACTGTACGGTATATACTCTTTGGCGCCATCGCTCTCATTCTTTAAGTCCCCCTTGTTCACATCTGGCAGCTGTCAATTTGCCTTCTACACTTTTCCTTTCATTTTTTCCCATTATGTAGATAGGGGCAAAATTGTTTGGTGAATTGGAAAGCGCGGTGTTAAAATTTCACCTCACAACATAGCCTATGACGCTCTTGGGGTCCAGACATGTGACTGTGCAAAATTTTGTTGCTGTAGCTGCGACGCTTCCAACACTTTTCCTTTCACTTTTTCCCCATTATGTAGATAGGGGCAAAATTGTTTGGTGAATTGGAACGCGCGGGGTTAAAATTTCGCCTCACAATATAGCCTATGACGCTCTCGGGGTCCAGACGTGTGACTGTGCAAAATTTTGTGGCTGTAGCTGCGACGGTGCAGATGCCAATCCCGGACATACACACATACACACACACACACACACACACACACACACACACATTCAGCTTTATATAGTAGATTTCCCAATCAAATATTCCCCTCCCGTTACGGTGTAATGTCAAGAAAACTAGAGGAAAAGTCTGTCCAACTATATTAAGAATATTCCGAAATTAACCATATTTACATATCAGCAAAGATGCCGTGGACAAAGTCTGTTGGAATTGAACCACTGCTCCATTTTATATTGTTTCACAGAGACTCCTTTTCCAGCAGAGAAATAGGAAGCACAAGTCATGCCTGGAGTTCGCTGCGTGCTGTGTCAGTACCAAAGAGTAGCATAGAATATTCAGTCACTGAACCCCAAGAGAAAGTGGTCCGTAAAGTCAATATACCTAACTATAGGCCTTGTCTTTTGGTGCCAAAAAAAAATTATTATGCGTACACATTTACTCACTGTCCTTTCTAATGGTCTGTTCCGAACAAAATAATCAGCACATGCAGGCAGATGTTTAGCTCCTCCAGCCGGTGAGCAATACTGAGGATGCTTGTGGTGTGACTCACGGGCGTAGCACCTCTCTCCAGGTCCCAGTCCCTTCTGTTCCTTAACAGCTTGTACGGCAGGAATTCTCTCGTATCAGGACAGGTTCAGATCCCAGACCAGCTCAGCTCCAATCTACCGCTGCTTCTAACTCAGAGGAGTGCTGTCACGAGAGGAAATCGGATCCCTCTCCAGCACAGCCTCCCTCATCCCTCATTCTTGCAGACCATGCAAAAGATAGCCATACTTCCTTTTCTTGTGTTTCATTTTGTAAAACACTCCTAAAAACATCTAAGGGTATGTGTCCACGTGCAGTAAACACTGCGTGTTTGACGCTGCATAGAGACGCAGCGCATAGTGCGCACACTGAAATCGGCTGCTGGCATCTGCACAGGATGCCATGCTGCAAAGGAGATGAAGAAAGGTGAGTCGAATCTTTTTTTTTTGTATGTGTGGACCATGATGGCTGCCATGTATACCAGGATGGGGATAAGGGGGCCATGTATACCAGGATGGGGATGGGGCCATGGATACTAGGATGAGGATGGGGGCCATATATATCTGAATTGGGGATCATAAATACCTGGGTGAGGACTTGTATACCAGAATTGGGACATATATACCAGTATGGGGGATATTTGTGCAGAATTGGGGGACATTACCCCCATAACAGTGTCAGCAGCAAACCCTGCCATAGCAGTGCATCATGATTACATTTTTGCTTCAAATTTTTTTTCTTCTTCTAAAACCTAGGTTCATCTTATGGTTCGGTGCGCCTTATAGTCCGAAAAATACCATAGGTGCGATCTTATTGCAAATATATGAATATATGAGTGGATAGTACAGAGATCATTCTAGTGAACTGTTTGCCCTTAGGTCTGCAAAGTTGAGAAGAAGACATCCTCCACATATAGAGGAAAGAAGGTTTAATCATAATCACAAGGCAATTCTTTACTGTAAGAGCAGTGAGATTATGGAACTCTCTGCCATATGATGTATAATGGTTGATTCTCTACAAAAGTACAAACAAGGAGGGCCCAAATGCCTTTCTTAAAAAATGGAATATCACATATTATGTAGTAGATTCTGTGATTGATTGTTCATCATAGGAACAGTCTAATTATCGTATTTGGAGTCAGGAAGGAGTTTTTTTTTCCCTAATATGAGATAATTGGCATCTGCCTCATTGGATTTTTGGCTTTTTCTGGATCAGCCTGTTAAGATATACAGTAGGTTTAACTAAATGGACTTATGTCTACCTTCAGCTTTGAAAACTATGAAACTATGATACTCTGGGACTTCTAGTCTTGCCCAGGCAGGGTTAATTCTTGTATTTAGTAATCTGACTATAACCTGTCAACCTTAGGAAACCTGTAGCACTCTGTCTCCAAATACCATTTTTAGTTTATACCTGAACCCTGGTTCTTTTTCAAAACCACTGCAGCCTCGATCCTTTGTGTTATTCAGTTGCTAATCTCTAAGTTTTTATCACCTCTGCCTGATGATTCTGTCTTGTTTTCTCATTCTCTGTTTTTTACCTGGCTTATACAACCCTCATCTGGCAGTCTGGTCCCCAGGTAGCAGCCACTTTGTGGACCACATAGAAGTACATAGGCTAAACCAGGGGTCCCCAACTCCAGGCCTCGAGGGCCGCCAACAGTGCAGGTTTTCAGGATTTCTTTATTATTGCTATCGGTGGTAATGTGATCATCTGCACAGGTGATGATTCCAACCCCTGTGCAATACTAAGGAAATCCTGAAAACCTGCACTGTTGGCGGCCCTCGAGGCCTGGAGTTGGGGACCACTGGGCTAAACAGTAAAGGCTAGGTGCCTCTGGGACCAGATTCATGGAGTGGCTTGCAAAAAACCTGTCCGTAGGAGCCTTACTAAGAGTTGCCAGCATATCATGATCAAAATAACTTTACAATAACATTGTACAGTTGAAACTAGAAGTTTACATATAACATCTTAATGTAGGCAAACTTTTGACTTTGCAACAAGTAATAAAAATGCCTTAAAACATTCTCTCTCATTATTCTGGCATTTGGCAAATATTAATAATTATGTTAATCCTAATTGACCTTAAACAGGAAAGGTTTCTGGTTTCATGTCAGATATTGAGAAAAGCATACATGTGTGTTTTTTTTATATAGTGTATGTAAACTTGTAGTTTCAACTGTACTGTGGGGGAAATAGGTATTTGATCCCTTGCTGATTTTGTACGTTTGCCCACCGACAAAGACATGGACAGTCTATAATTTTAAGTATAGGTTAATTTTAACATTGAGATTTAAAATATCAAATATAAAATCACATTGTATAAATTACATAAATTTATTTGCATTTTGCAATGAGAAGTAAGTATTTGATTCCTCTGGCAAACCAGACTTAATGCTTGGTGGCAAAACACTTGTTGGCAAGCACAGCAGTCAGACATTTTTTTGTAGCTGATGATGAGGTTTGCGCACATGTCAGGAGGCATTTTTGTCCACTCCTATTTGCAGATCATCTCTAAATCATTAATATTTTGAGGCTGTCGCTTGGCAATTCAGAGCTTCAACTCTCGCCATAAATTTTCTATGGGATTAAGGTCTGGAGACTGGCTAGGCCACTCCATGACCTTAATGTGCTTCTTTTTTAGCCACTACTTTGTTGCCTTGGCTGTATGTTCTATCTCTCATTGTTAAAATAAACCTACCCTAAAAATTATAGACTGTTCATGTCTTTGTCAGTGGGCAAACAATACAAAATCAGCAAGGGGTCAAATCCTTATTTCCCCCACTGTATGTACCTTAAAAGGTTGTCTCATCACCATTTCATTTACAATGTCTCTGTCTTTGATTTCTGGGACTTTTACCAATTCAATGAACATAGTAGTTACAGTATTGGTGGAGCATTGCATCCCCTTCTTATAGTTTCCTGCACAGACACACCATTGGCCTTCCAGCTTTGCACTTCTTTGGAATGGACTCATGCTGTAGTTCCCTGCATAGCAGACAGTAAAACATGCAGCTCTGCAGAGGACAACAGTGAATGGAACATTTCACTACAATGAGACTTCTATATTTTTGGAATAACACCAATATTCCACCTGGAGCTTTGCAGGAATTTCTTACCTAAATTCATTTTTTTAAACTTCCTTTGTTACATAATGCGGGATCACTGGGTTGAGGTGGTTCCTCTAAGCCCGAGGTCTGGATGGGCACATGGGCAATGGACGTTGGTGCAGCAATCAGGTGAAGCACGCAGGACACGGATAGCAGACTGAGGACCATTAACAGGTAATGAAGGCCATAGACAGATAACTCAGAGACTGGACACCGCAAAAAGACAGGCGACATCCTGAAGACTGTAGGCAGTTAGCAGTTGCACTAAAAGCGGCAGACTTGTAAATTGGGGTAAGGATTTGAAGCTGAATATTAAAGATCTTTTAAAAAAACGCACCAAGTTAGGGTGGAATAAGGTAGCTCTCGAGAACTATTTGCAGAAAGATATCATTCCTAGAGGATAGAAAATCCAGATATTTCCCACATTAGATATTAATGATTCCACCTTTTCCTCTAAGTGGGAAGATACACTAACTAACTGCTCACGTACTTTGTTGGAGCTACTTATTGGGCATGACCGCAGAACATTGGAAACTATTGAAGCTGAAATAGACACAGTAAAAAGCAAAATTCAAGCAGTATTGACAACTGATGAATGTGCAAGCTTTGATAGAGATTTAGAAACTGATATTAATAAGTGGGAAAAAGAAAAGCAAGCTACAAAGGTCCGCAAATTTCAACGTGATTTGCAAGATTATTCATCCAATAAGATCTACAGGTGGCAATATAAGAATTCTCAACCTAGAATAGTGTCTCGATCATCATCAATCGCTTCATCAATATCTGAGAAACCATGTGGAGAACATTTTTTAGAAAAACAGTGGGTTAGGAGAGGGAAGCAAAGCAGATCAACCATCCCACAGATCTGTGACCTCATTCCCTCCAATACGCACACTTAACTACTACAAGAAGGCAAACAAGAGGATGCGTTAAATATGAGGGTAATTAATTTATCCAACTTTAGCCTTACTCTAGCACAAGTTGGAGTACTGGAGAAGGGCCTCACATTCTCTCCTTCGGCGAAGTTTGACTATTTTACTATGGTTAAAGATGTAGAACTTTTTTCCCAGAAAATTGACATATAAGAAATCCTTTTCAAATCAATCTAAAAACACATTTCCGACTAATTTAGAACAGCAAGCACTGGCGGACCTGGAAGCTCTACTTGCTGAACAAGCAACAACTGAGGATCAACGCTTCCCAACATATCTACATGCCCGGTCACAGCATTTCCCCCCTTCAGGTATTTTTGCCAATGTTGATATTTTTACTAAACTAGTTAAACATGATTTGGCATCATTGCCTGAGGATAGATCTTCGTTTAACTTGACCTCTGCTGAAAATAGAGCTATTTATGAGTTGAGAAATATGAAGCAGGTGGTCATTAAGTCTGTGTTGTGATCTGGCCTTGTGATATGTGTGAGAAGGAAGCCCTGCGGCAACTCAATATTAAACAGTGTTATAGAAAACTGGATTCCAACCCCCTTGAAGTATATAAAATCCAACTAGATTATGTGTTGCAGGAGGCTAGAGATCAGGGAATTATAACAAATAGAATGTTGGAAGGATTAACCATTCAGACACCGGTTGTTCCAACATTCTATCTGACACCCAAAATACATAAGAGTCTTACAAACCCACCGGGTCGCCCAATCGTCTCTGGTATAGGTGGCCTTAACGAGGGAGTTTGCAGATTCATTGATTTCTATCTACAACGATGTGTAGAGACCCTGCCATCATTTATTAAAGACACTACAGACCTCTTGATTCGACTCAACAACATACAGCTGGAACGAGACATGTTCTTGGTTGTGTGTGATGTTGAGTCACTGTATACATCGATCTGTCACGACCATGGGATCACGGCATCCAGATTTTTCCTACAAATGACTGACTTAGATGGAGACCTCATTCAATTCATTATTGATCTTTTACAGTTTTCATTGACCCACAACTTCTTTACGTTTAAGGATAGATTTTTCCTACAGCTCCAGGGAACAGCAATGGGGGTGACTTGTGCGCCCTCATATGCTAACTTGTTCCTGGGGCTGTGGGAGAGAGAAGTGGTCTATAATTTGGAGAGTTTTGCTGCCGTGGTCTCATGGTCCAGATATATCAATGATATATTGTTTATATGGCAGGGTACAGAAACGTCACTGAATGCCTTTATTGACCAATTGAACAGCAATCGACAGAACATCAGATTGACACATAAATACAGCAAGAAACAGATTGAATTCCTTGACGTTCTGATAGAGGTAGATGGAGGTCAATTTTTAACCACGGATGTATACCGCAAAAATACATCAACTAACTCGCTCCTCCACGCTACTTCGGCGCACCATCCACAGACAGGGCGATTCCGGTGGGGCAATTCTTGCGCATGAAACATATCTGCTCAGATCATACTAAAATTGAAAATCAGGCCAAAATTTTGACCAAAAATTTACAACAGAGAGGGTATAACCACAAATCCATTAGAAGGGAATATAAGAGAGCAGCACATACGCACAGGAGTCAACTACTTAGTCAGAACTGTCATGATTCCAATGGCAGGGAATCACAAAAGGACAAGCACCAACGAGCTCTAGGGTGATGGAACCTGAGCTGACCACGACCCTAAACCTGAACACACAAATAACAATAGCCGGGGAACGTGCCTACGTTGGTCCTAGACGTCTCACACCAGCCGAAGATCTAACTTCCCCTATTAGAAGAAACACAGACCTCTCTTGCCTCCAGAGAAATACCCCACAGAAATAGCAGCCCCCCACATATAATGGCGGTGAAATGAGAGGAAGGCACATACACAGTATGAAAACAGATTCAGCAAAATAAGGCCCGCTAAAACTAGATAGCAGAGGATACAAAAGTAAACTGCGCGGTCAGCAAAAAACCCTTCAAAAAAACCATCCTGTAATTACTTGAACTCATGTTCCAACTCATGGAACATGAGGAGCAATTACAGCCCACTAGAGCAACCAGCAGCAAAGAAACAATTATATACAAGCTGGACAAGACAAAAATAAAGCAAAACGTGGAACAAGAAAATCAAAAACTTAGCTTGTCCTGAAGATTACTGAAGCCAGAAGCTGAGGTAACAAAACACTCTGATAACCTTGATAGCCGGCGGGGAAATGACAAGAAAGCCCGGTTAAATAGGAAACTCCCAAATGCTAATAGAACAGGTGGACACCAGAGACAGCAGAACACAAATCACCCAGTACCATCAGTAACCACCAGAGGGAGCCCAAAAACAGAACTCACAACAGTACCCCCCCCTTGAGGGGTCACCGAACCCTCACGAGAACCACCAGGGCGACCAGGATGAGCCCTATGAAAAGCGCGGACCAAATCATCAGCATGAACATCAGAGGCAACCACCCAAGAATTATCCTCCTGACCATAACCCTTCCACTTGACCAAATATTGGAGTTTCCGTCTGGAAACACGAGAATCCAAGATCTTCTCCACAACATACTCCAATTCTCCCTCCACCAGCACTGGAGCAGGAGGCTCAAGCGAAGGAACAAAAGGTACCTCATACCTCCGCAACAACGACCGATGGAACACATTATGAATAGCAAACGATGCCGGGAGATCCAAACGAAACGACACAGGGTTAAGAATTTCCAAGATCCTATAAGGACCGATGAACCGAGGCTTGAACTTAGGAGAAGAGACCTTCATAGGAACAAAACGAGAAGACAACCACACCAAGTCCCCAACACGAAGTCGAGGACCCACGCGGCGACGGCGATTAGCAAACTGCTGAGCCTTCTCCTGGGACAACTTCAAATTGTCCACCACATGACTCCAAATCCGATGCAACCCATCCACCACCATGTCCACTCCAGGACAATCAGAAGGCTCCACCTGACCAGAGGAAAAACGAGGATGAAACCCCGAATTACAAAAGAAAGGAGAAACCAAGGTAGCAGAACTAGCCCGATTATTAAGGGCAAACTCGGCCAGCGGCAAAAAGGTAACCCAGTCATCCTGATCAGCAGAAACAAAACACCTCAAATAAGTTTCCAAGGTCTGATTAGTTCGCTCCGTCTGGCCATTCGTCTGAGGGTGGAATGCAGACGAAAAGGACAAATCAATGCCCATCTTAGCACAGAACGTCCGCCAAAATCTAGACACAAACTGGGATCCCCTGTCAGAAACGATGTTCTCCGGAATCCCATGCAAACGAACCACGTTCTGGAAAAACAGAGGGACCAACTCAGAGGAGGAAGGCAACTTAGGCAAGGGTACAAGATGAACCATTTTAGAAAAGCGGTCACACACAACCCAGATGACGGACATTTTTTGAGAGACAGGGAGATCCGAAATAAAGTCCATGGAAATGTGCGTCCAAGGCCTCTTCGGGATAGGCAAAGGTGACAACAATCCACTGGCTCGAGAACAGCAAGGCTTAGCCCGAGCACAAACCTCACAAGACTGCACAAAAGAACGCACATCCCTCGACAAGGAAGGCCACCAAAAAGACCTGGCCACCAAGTCTCTAGTACCAAATATTCCAGGATGACCTGCCAACGCAGAAGAATGGACCTCGGAGATGACTCTACTGGTCCAACTATCCGGAACAAACAGTCTCTCAGGCGGACAACGATCAGGTTTACCCGCCTGAAACTCCTGCAAAGCACGTTGCAAGTCTGGGAAGACGGCCGACAAAATCACCCCATCCCTAAGGATACCAGTGGGCTCAGAATTTCCAGGGGAGTCAGGCACAAAACTCCTAGAAAGAGCATCCGCCTTCACATTCTTTGAACCTGGCAGGTATGAAACCACAAAATTGAAACGAGAGAAAAACAGTGACCAACGAGCCTGTCTAGGATTCAGACGCCTGGCAGACTCAAGGTAAATCAGATTTTTGTGATCAGTCAAGACCACCACACGATGTCTAGCACCCTCCAGCCAATGACGCCACTCCTCAAATGCCCACTTCATGGCCAAAAGTTCCCGATTACCCACATCATAATTCCGCTCAGCGGGCGAAAACTTCCTAGAAAAGAACGCACATGGCTTCATCACCGAGCAATCGGAGCCTCTCTGCGACAAAACTGCCCCCGCTCCAATCTCGGAAGCATCAACCTCAACCTGGAAAGGAAGCGAAACATCAGGCTGACGCAACACAGGAGCAGAAGAAAACCGGCGTTTAAGTTCCTGAAAGGCCTCCACAGCCGCAGGAGACCAATCAGCAACATCAGCACCCTTCTTAGTCAAATCCGTCAAAGGCTTAACAACACTAGAAAAATTAGTTATAAAACGACGATAGAAATTAGCAAAGCCCAAGAACTTCTGCAGACTCTTAAGAGATGCAGGCTGCGTCCAGTCACAAATAGCCCGAACCTTGACGGGATCCATCTCAATAGTAGAAGGGGAAAAAATATACCCCATGAAAGAAATCTTCTGGACTCCAAAGAGACACTTTGAGCCCTTTACAAACAAGGAATTAGCCCGCAGGACCTGAAACACCTTCCTGACCTGCTGAACATGAGACTCCCAGTCATCAGAAAAAACCAAAATATCATCCAAATACACAATCATAAATTTATCCAGATATTCACGGAAAATATCGTGCATAAAGGACTGAAAGACTGAAGGAGCATTAGAAAGTCCGAAAGGCATTACCAAATACTCAAAATGGCCCTCAGGCGTATTAAATGCGGTTTTCCACTCATCACCTTGCTTTATTCGTATAAGATTATACGCACCCCGAAGATCAATCTTAGTGAACCATTTAGCCCCCTTAATGCGAGCAAACAAATCAGTCAACAAAGGCAAAGGATACTGATATTTTACGGTAATCTTATTCAAAAGACGATAATCTATACAAGGCCTCAAGGACCCATCTTTTTTGGCCACGAAAAAAAAACCTGCTCCCAAAGGGGACGAAGATGGACGGATATGTCCCTTTTCCAAGGACTCCTTAACATAATCCCGCATAGCAGTATGCTCTGGCACTGACAGATTGAACCAACGACCTTTAGGAAATTTACTACCAGGAATTAAATCTATAGCACAATCGCAATTCCTGTGAGGAGGAAGCGAACTGAGCTTAGGCTCCTCAAAAACATCCCGATAATCAGACAAAAATACAGGAACCTCAGAAGGAGTAGATGAAGCGATAGAAATCGGAGGTGCATCATCATGAACCCCCTGACATCCCCAGCTTAACACAGACATTGTTTTCCAGTCAAGGACTGGATTATGAGTTTGTAACCATGGCAGACCAAGTACTAGAACATCATGTAAATTATACAATACCAGGAAGCGAATCACCTCCTGATGAACGGGAGTCATACGCATGGTCACTTGTGTCCAGTACTGAGGTTTATTCATAGCCAAAGGTGTAGAGTCAATTCCCTTCAAAGGAATAGGGACTTCCAGAGGCTCAAGACTAAACCCACATCGCTTGGCAAATGACCAATCCATAAGACTCAGGGCAGCGCCTGAATCTACATAGGCATCGACGGAAATGGATGATAATGAGCAAATCAGAGTCACAGACAGAATGAACTTAGACTGTAACGTACTAATGGCAACAGACTTATCAACCTTTTTTGTGCGTTTAGAGCATGCTGATATAACATGAGCTGAATCACCACAATAAAAGCACAACCCATTTTTCTGCCTATAGTTTTGCCGTTCACTTCTAGACTGAACTCTATCACATTGCATTGTCTCAAGTGCCTGTTCAGAAGACACCGCCAAATGGTGCACAGGTTTGCGCTCCCGTAAACGCTGATCAATCTGAATAGCCATAGTCATAGACTCATTCAGACCCGTAGGCGCAGGGAACCCCACCATAACATCTTTAATGGCCTCAGAAAGGCCATCTCTGAACTTTGCAGCCAGGGCGCACTCATTCCACTGAGTAAGCACTGACCATTTCCGAAATTTTTGACAATATATTTCTGCTTCATCTTGCCCCTGAGAGAGAGCTAATAAAGCTTTTTCAGCCTGAATCTCCTGGTTAGGTTCCTCATAGAGCAAACCCAATGCCAGAAAAAACGCATCCACATTAAGCAACGCAGGATCCCCTGGTGCCAATGCAAATGCCCAATTTTGAGGGTCACCCCGCAGGAAAGATATAATAATCTTAACCTGCTGAGCAGGGTCTCCAGAAGAGCGAGATTTCAAAGAAAGGAACAGCTTGCAATTGTTCCTAAAATTCAGAAAACTAGATCTATCTCCAGTAAAGAACTCTGGAATAGGAATTCTAGGTTCAGACATAGGAGCATGTACAACAAAATCTTGTATATTTTGAACCTTAGCAGCAAGATTATTCAAGCTGGAAGCTAAACTCTGGACGTCCATGATAAACAGCTAAGGTCAGAGCCATTCAAGGATTAAGAGGAGGAAAAAAAAAAAATCAGCCAGGCTGCAATTAAGGCTAGGCAGCAACCTCAGAGGAGAGAAAAAAAAAAAATAACTTCCTCAGACTACTTTTCCTCCTACTTCAGCCCAAACATTTTGGCCGGCTATACTGTCATGATTCCAATGGCAGGGAATCACAAAAGGACAAGCACCAACGAGCTCTAGGGTGATGGAACCTGAGCTGACCGCGACCCTAAACCTGAACACACAAATAACAATAGCCGGGGAACGTGCCTACGTTGGTCCTAGACGTCTCGCACCAGCCGAAGATCTAACTTCCCCTATTAGAAGAAACACAGACCTCTCTTGCCTCCAGAGAAATACCCCACAGAAATAGCAGCCCCCCACATATAATGACGGTGAAATGAGAGGAAGGCACATACACAGTATGAAAACAGATTCAGCAAAATAAGGCCCGCTAAAACTAGATAGCAGAGGATACAAAAGTAAACTGCGCGGTCAGCAAAAAACCCTTCAAAAAAACCATCCTGTAATTACTTGAACTCATGTTCCAACTCATGGAACATGAAGAGCAATTACAGCCCACTAGAGCAACCAGCAGCAAAGAAACAATTATATGCAAGCTGGACAAGACAAAAATAAAGCAAAACGTGGAACAAGAAAATCAAAAACTTAGCTTGTCCTGAAGATTACTGAAGCCAGAAGCTGAGGTAACAAAACACTCTGATAACCTTGATAGCCGGCGGGGAAATGACAAGAAAGCCCGGTTAAATAGGAAACTCCCAAATGCTAATAGAACAGGTGGACACCAGAGACAGCAGAACACAAATCACCCAGTACCATCAGTAACCACCAGAGGTGCCCAAAAACAGAACTCACAACACAGAACCATAAGGAGACAACAGCAGCATGAACAACCAGTGAGGCTCATAACAACGTTTAATTCATGGTGGACAGATATCATGGATGTACTAAGACAATATTGGCCTATCTTACGTGCAGAAGAAGATCTGTGTAAATACTTACCTATTAATCCATCCATTACATGGAGAAGATCAACACATTTAAAGGACTTACTAACACACAGTCACTATGTAGCACCACGGAAAACAATTTTCTCAGATAGAGCAGGACCCAAATGGGGCAGCTTCAATTGTGGCGACAGCTCGGCATGTCAGTGCATTGAGAGAGCATTTACATTTGAAAATAGTAATGCTACCCGGACATATAAAATAACCCACCTTATCTCGTGTACTACAGATATGGTGGTTTACTATGCATATTGCCCATGTAAATTGATTTACATAGGGATGACTACCCGCCAACTAAAGGTTAGGATTTTGGAGCACATGAGAGACATCAAAAACGCGGCCTCAATGCAGGATATTATGTTATTGAAAACCATACCGAGACACTTTAGAAGCCACCAAGGCAGTAATCCTAAATATCTCAAGGTTAGAGGTATAGATAGGGTGCAATTAGGCATAAGAGGGGGGGACTATAACAAGAAATTATTAAAAAGAGAGGCAAAGTGGATAGTCAGCTTAGACACTGTCCTGACAAATCCTTTTTATGAAAAGCGCGAATTTTAATCATGTACCTGTCTAGTTTTGTTTTTAACTTTATATATATCTATTATAATGAGAGGACTATACTAGGTAGTCTCTATTGTTGCAGTGTGATGTGTTCCCCATATTGGGTTTAAGTTGGGGCCATTAGATCATGTGTATTCATCATAATTTTGTTGTTGCAGAATTGTCCATATTTAAAGTATTGATGAAGGAATTACATGCCAATGGAAAGTACAAAATTGGATGAAAATGTTTTTTTCACATGACGATCGCACTACCAAGTGGATGATCTGATAAAGATGGTTACGTTGAAGAGGTGTTTGAATGCCACTATCCACATAAGACATTTTTGATCTATGTCCAATCTCAAGATCTGTCATTACTTTCTATATTTATGGACCAGCTTAAGAGCCCGGCGTTGCCTGGGCATAGTAAATATCTGTGGTTAGTTATAGCACCTCACTTCTCTTATTTTCCCATCACGCCTCTCATTTTCCCAATCACATCTTTCATTTTTCCCCTCATATCTCTCATTTTCTCCCTTACACCTCTCATTTTCTCCCTCACTCCTCTCATTCCCCCCTAACACTTGTCATTTCGACCTCACATCTGTCATTTTCCGATCACTCCACTATTTTCCCTCACTCCTCTTTCGACCCCACATCTGTCATTTTCGGATCACTCCACTATTTTCCCTAAAGTCCTCTCTTTTTGCACTCACACCTTTTCATTTTCACCTCAGTATATACATGTTTGTCATCTCCATTATATATAGTATACACCTGTATGTCATCTCCTGTATATAGTATATACCTGTATGTCATCTCCCCTGTATATATAATATACCTGCTGTGTGTCATCTCCCCTGTATATAGTATATACCTGTATGTCATCTCCTCCTATATATAGTATATACCTGTATGTCATCTCCTTCTATATATAGTATATACCTGTATGTCATCTCCTCCTGTATATAGTATATACCTGTGTGTCATCTCCCCTGTATATAGTATATATCTGTGTGTCATCTCCTCCTGTATATAGTATATACCTGTATGTCATCTTCTATATATAGCATATACCTGTATGTCATCTCCTCTTGTATATAGTATATACCTGTAGGTCATCTGCTCCTGTATATAGTATATACCTGTGTGTCATCTCCTCCTGTATATAGTATGTACCTGTATGTCATCTCCTCCTTTATATAGTATATACCTATGTGTCATCTCTCCTGTATATAGTATATATCTGTGTGTCATCTCCCCTGTATATAGTATATACCTGTGTGATCTCCTGTATTAGACCTCGTTAACACGTTATTTGCTCAGTATTTTTACCTCAGTATTTGTAAGATAAATTGGCAGCCTGATAAATCCCCAGCTAACAGGAAGCCCTCCCCCTGGCAGTATATATTAGCTCACACATACACATAATAGACAGGTCATGTGACTGACAGCTGCTGTATTTCCTATATGGTACATTTGTTGCTCTTGTAGTTTGTCTGCTTATTAATCAGATTTTTTTTTTTGAAGACTAATACCAGACTTGTGTGTGTTTTAGGGCGAGTTTCGTTTGTCAAGTTGTGTGTGTTGAGTTGCATGTGGCGACATGCATGTAGCGACTTTTGTGAGATGAGTTTTGTGTGGCAACATGCATGTAGCAACTTTTTGTGTGTCGAGTTGCATGTGACAGGTTAGTGTAGCAAGTTGTGTGCAGCAAGTTTTGCGCATGGCGAGTTTTGCGCATGGCGAGTTTTATGTGTGGTGCCTTTTGAGTATGTGCAAGTTGTGTGTGAGGCAACTTTTGCATGTGCTGCAACTTTTGTACATGTGGCAATTTTTCCGCGTGTGCAAGTTTTGCGTGTGGCGAGTTTTCCATGAGGTGAGTTTTGCACTTGTGGCGAGTTTTGCGTGAGCCTAGTTTTTGCATGTGGCGAGTTTTGCGCGTGGCGAGTTTTGAGCGGCGACTTTTGTGTTTCGACTTTTATGTGGCGAGGTTGGTGTATGTGTGGTGGAATGTGTGCTGAGGGTGGTATATGTGTTCAAGCACGTGGTAGTGTGTGGCGCATTTTGTGTGTGTCCATATCCCCGTGTGTGGTGAGTACCCCATGTCGGGGCCCCACCTTAGCAACTGTACGGTATATACTCTTTGGTGCCATCGCTCTCACTCTTTAAGTCCCCCTTGTTCACATCTGGCAGCTGTCAATTTGCCTCCAACACTTTTCCCCATTATGTAGATAGGGGAAAAATAGTTTGGTGAATTGGAAAGCGCGGAGCTAAAATTTCACCTCACAACATAGCCTATGACGCTCTCAGGGTCCAGACGTGTGACTGTGCAAAATTTTGTTTCTGTACCTGCGACGCCTCCAACACTTTTCCTTTCACTTTTTTCCCCATTATGTAGATAGGGGCAAAATTGTTTGGTGAATTGGAAAGCGCGGGGTTAAAATTTCACCTCACAACGTAGCATATGACGCTCTCAGGGACCAGACGTGTGACTGTGCAAAATTTTGTGGCTGTGGCTGCGACGCCTCCAACACTTTTCCTTTCACTTTTTTCCCCATTATGTAGATAGGGGCAAAATTATTTGGTGAATTGGAAAGCGTGGGGTTAAAATTTCACCTCACAACATAGCCTATGACGCTCTCGGGGTCCAGACGTGTGACTGTGCAAAATTTTGTGGCTGTAGCTGCGACGGTGCAGATGCAATCCCGGACATACATACATACATACATACATACATACACACACACACACACACACATTCAGCTTTATATAGTAGATGTCACAGACTTGTATATGAAGCCATTTGATGTTACTTCTATTTATATACTATTTGGATTGTATAGGAGCGTTACATCATAATCTCTGCAGAATGCTTGGCACAAATAACTAAAGCTATAAGTTATGATCCATATTGTATGCCCCTGTTAAACCATAAGATATAGGTGTAGTATTGGCAATTACCTCAAATACTTTTAGTTCATCTTCCCATATGAGCATCACACTCACATAGTGTACTCAGGTTAGATGGCTGATGCGCGTGCCACGGATGCGCTGCCTTGCAGTGAGGCGGGCGGTGGCTCTGCATGGAGTCGCGTTGTCCTGGCAATATGACCGGGTCATGTGCCCGGATGATGCGCTCCTTGAGCGCCGCGCTCCTTGAGCGCCGCGCTCCTCCCTGCGATGCAACATGGCGGTGACGCGCCGCACACAGCTGCATTAATTACCCACTAGTATAAGAACCGGATAGACACGGCGTTTACCTATCTCCTGACGAAACTGCAGAGGCGGTGAAACGCGTGTCGAGGTGTGCTGTAGGATCGCAATCCAGGCTACACTATGACTGCTGGTATGTTCTTAACAAAGCTATTTTGACTTATCTCTCTGACAGCATTACTGTTGCCAGGTGGACAGCTATGTATTCATAGCTTTAGGCCGCACTACATTCTCATATAAGTAGTGTTGAGCATTCCGATACCGCAAGTATCGGGTATCGGCCGATACTTGCGGTATCGGAATTCCGATACCGAGATCCGATACTTTTGTGGTATCGGGTATCGGTATCGGATCCATGGTGAGGTGTAAAATAAAGAATTAAAATAAAAAATATTGATATATTCACCTCTCCGGCGGCCCATGGACATCACGCTGGTAACCGGCAGGCTTCTTTGTTTAAAATGAGCGCGTTTAGGACCTGAGGAATGACGTCGCGGCTTCTGATTGGTCGCGTGCCGCCCATGTGACCGCCACGCGACCAATCAGAAGCCGCGACGTCATTCCTCAGGTCCTAAATTCCTAGAATGAGCGCGTTTAGGACCTGAGGAATGACGTCGCGGCTTCTGATTGGTCGCGTGGCGGTCACATAGGCGGCACGCGACCAATCAGAAGCCGCGACGTCATTCCTCAGGTCCTAAATGTGCTCATTTTAAACAAAGAAGCCTGCCGGTTACCAGCGTGATGTCCAGGGGCCGCCGGAGAGGTGAATAGATCAATATTTTTTATTTTAATTCTTTATTTTACACATTAATATGGATCCCAGGGCCTGAAGGAGAGTTTCCTCTCCTTCAGACCCTGGGAACCATCAGGATACCTTCCGATACTTGGTGTCCCATTGACTTGTATTGGTATCGGATATCGGTATACTTTTCGGGTATCGGCCGATACTATCCGATACCGATACTTTCAAGTATCGGACGGTATCGCTCAACACTACATATAAGACATGAATGGGAAACATGTATGGTGATTATTAAGTATTATACTGAAAGAGCCACCAAATTAACTAAGATAGGGCGCTGATAAATTGTGATACTGTTTTTGTGCACCCTGGTGGGCTTTTATATGCCATTTCAATAGTCAAGATAATGTTTACCGGAGTTGTTATCCTATCAGGTTTTTTTTGATCCTATCAGGTTTTTTTCAGATTCACAGCCAGTTCTTCTCCCTCTTTGTAGGTGATATAGTTGTATGTAATTTTTTGTACAATAATTTTTTTATATATTGATATCTCTTTGTACTTTATGAGTGTTTTGTAATTTAATAAATTTATATATTTTAACATATTGTACCTTCATAGTCCTCTTTTGGGATACATGTTTATAAGAGAAGGGATCACTATGTGATCATATGTGAGACATATCGCTTTTGGGTGTTGTAAATTGGGGTACTGCAAGTCGCAGATAGCCAGGTAACAGAGTTATTGAAGATCACAGACTAATTGCAGAGTTACTGAAGATTGAAGGTGGAGCGCGCAAGCCAGGGCAGCGTGGTACTTGGTACTGGGTCTGGTCTTAAAGGGGATGTCACAGTGGCTGCGACCCGGTCCGTGGCCCTGGGCGTCCAAGTAAAGGGAATGGTCTTAAAGGGGATTTGTAATGTCTATGTTCGTGACACCACCTTTGGTGTTTGGTCAGTTGGGACCGACGCTGCTTAAAAGGGTCCTCTGGGGTGATGGTATGCAGCAAGATGGTGACTCTTCCCACAGGTTAAGCAGGGTCCTCAGTGTATGGCAAGATGGTGTAAGCCGATGAATGCACAAAGAACAAGGACAAAAGTTTGCAAAGTCTTTTACCTGGTTTACTGATGGTAGCAGTCCTCAGTCCAGGGTACCAGGTGTAGGGTAGCTGTAATCCGGCCAGCTTGGAGGCAATAGGATATCCCTCTTCCAGGTGAGGTCTGCAAGCCTTTCCTACTTGCGCCAGATGGTGAAGTCTCTGTGGCTTAATGCTTGCTAACAGGGTCCCCTCTCTCCTGTCCTAAGACAAATGTCTGTACGATAGGCACTTTGAGCCTGTTTATAGGATTTCTTAGATGACCCGGCTCTTAAGGTCACTGCTTCACCTCAGACTTATTACAGGCAATTGACATATAGTACTATGCCCTCCGGTTCTGTCGCGCGTCCTGGAGAACAACACGATCTGGGGCTCCCGTACCCTGTTCTGTACTCTGGCTCCCAGGGTGTCCTTCCGCTGTTCCCCTGCTGAGCCTCTTCCTCCTCTGTGCTTCTTCCCTCTAAGCTCCTCCACAATTCAACTGTCCTTCTGATTCTCTTTCCAGGGGTAGCAGCTCCCTTATGGCTGCTTGGCCCCCACATCTGCTTCAGACATCTTTCTGCTCTCCTGGAGACCAACTGTCTCCCTCTACTGTCTCCCTCCTGGCCTAGATTCAGATGTTTTGAATGTAAGTGCTTTACCTGATAGAAAGAATCCCCCTTGCCTCCAAGCATAACATCACCCTCCCAGAAAGGAAGGCAATATCACTGCAGCAATCGGCTACCCAGAGGTGCTGCACAGGCAGATCGCAGAGTTACTGAAGACTGCAGGCAGATTGTAGAACTAATAATAATTGCAGTGTTGGGGTTCATACACATCTGCGAGAAAAACGGACAAGTGAAATCTGATTAAAAATCATGGAGACAGCAGATAGGTAGCAGACAAAACTCCAGAATAACAAGAAAGTCCAAACACCATGGAAGCTGCAGGCAACTATGAGACATTGCATAAACCGCTGGACACACTGAAGTCATAGAAGACCTGGAACAGGTAGCAGGCAGAATTCCGGAGTAATAATAAAATCGGAAAACTTTTGAAGACACAAGCAGATAGGAAATGTTCATGAGAACCTAGCCAGTTAGCAGTGGTAATGAAAGCCCCACACATGTAATCCAGGGACTGGAAACCACAGGCATCTTGGAAATTGTGGACTAAGACTATGCACACACAGAAAAACTAAAGGTCATAAGTAATAATAACAAGACATCGGTGTGTGTCTTGGGAGGCCTTACATAAGCCTAGGAAATAAACATATAGAAGCACACCAAGAAAGTCTAGTGGGCCGGGGTGAGAGAGGCAAAGCATGGATCCAAGACAGATGTCTAACATCCCAGCTACTCATTCCTACTTCCAAACCAAGTTTCATAAATAAAGCTTAAAGGGGTTTTACAGTACTTTTATGCTATTGACCCATCCATAGTATACATAATCAATAAAAGATCGGAGGGGGTCTGATACCTAACACCCCCACAGACGGTTGTCATATGGTTTCCCCTGGAGTTGATATTAGCTGATTGGTGGTAGTGCCGGGTGTTTGACCTCTAAAGATCTAATATTGATGATGCATCTTATCTCTTTTATGTTCTTGAGACCAATACATAATGTATTTATAATCTTTTCCCTTTAAAAAGTCAGTTTTCCATGCCTACATCTTGTATCACAACACTTGTGTACTGCTGTTGCAAAACAAGTCCATGGCCATGAAACCTCTTCATCACTAAGGCAATATATTTATAAGGTAACAAAACAGAACCTTCTGCATGAAAATGTATCTAAGGCTGGTTTCACGTTTGCGTCTGTGAATGCAGCATTACATCCGCATGCGTCCAGTGTACATATCTTTAACATGGTGTACACAGGGACATGCGTTTGCATGAGTTCGCTTACGCAAGCGTCGCTTCGCAGTGTGCGGCAGGGTGCGGCTAACGCAATATGTTGCATTTTTTGAGGTGCCAAATTTCCGTGGCCATACGCATGCAGACGCTTGCGGATGGAGTGCGTCAAAACCATGCATTACAGTCTATGGGAACGCAAAGGTATAAGGACATGCGTACAATTGCATTTGCGTACGCATGCGTATTTATGAGTAAACATGTCCAGGAACTGGTTTAAGCCACCCTCCAAACAAAGATGTATAAAAAGAGGGTGTGGGCACTGGAAGTCCAGTACTCTCAAGCCTCTGGAAGAGATTGCAAGCAATCGGATTCTATGAAGACTCAGAAATTTACAAAATATTTATCTGGGTTTTCACGGAGCTCACTGAATAAGAAGTGGTAGGCTCCACGGCTCTTTCGGACTTCAACAATGTGGTCTTGCCAAAAACGCAGACGCTGTTGACATCCTAATCCAGATTCCTATAGAAACTCTCCATACGAAGATCCATCTTGACGCAGAATACAGCAGCAAAAGATGAGGATTTCATCTGTACAAGGGTCTATATATAGAAGTCCCAATGGACACGCCCATTGGGTGTGGCTTGTGTCATGGAAATTCTCCTGGAAAAGCATTTTCCTATCGAATGCATGCGCATAAAAAGTGCAAACGCATGCAAAAATGCATGCAAACGTTGCGTTTTTTTGCTGTTATGCGTAAGCTGATGCGGATAAAAAATGTGTTTGCATGCGTTTTTGCATGCATTTTCTGTTGCGGATGATATGCTGCGCACATAGATGCAAATGTGAAACTAGCCTAATCTTTTCACCTGTCACATGATTTGTAACCTCTATTCCCTAACTACACACATTTTCCCTATGAAACTTGTACATAATAAAAAGATTTTATGAATCCGCATATGTCATTCTTCATAATGTAAACGGGAAACTTTTTTTGTCAGAAAATGTCCTATTACCAGCTGTACTAATCATATCCAAGGCTTTTATGTATAATGGAGACTTCATCTGAAATGTGAAATTATAAAGACATCATTAAAATGACAGCATGTTCAAATGGACAAAAGAAGCTGATATTTCACTTAAAAGGCCAGATAACGTGCAATTAACCTGTGGAGACAGAGCCAAGTGTTTATCTTGTAGATTGTGAGCCCTCGCGGGCAGGGTCCTCTCTCCTCCTGTACCAGTTGTGACTTGTATTTTTCAAGATTATTGTACTTGTTTTATTATGTATACCCCTCCTCACATGTAAAGCGCCATGGAATAAATGGCGCTATAATAATAAATAATAATAATAATAATGTAACTTTGTCGAAATAGATGCAAATATATGCTGGATTAATGTCAGATTTCAGCAGCAAAGCTACAAGGTGACATTCATCTAGCGCACCCAAAGAGAAAATACGATGTTAATTACATGTGTTTCATCCAAGTCACATAATCAAAAATATCTAAATTATTATTTTTTTTAGACATTAGAGTCTCCTAGTGATTATGCTACTGGAGTTTATGATATCAATTCAATTCCTGCACCCCATTAGCCCATCACAAACAATGACCTTATCTGGGCTGGTTTAGAAAGCCCCAAAACCATTAGGTCATTGGCCAAACCCATTAAAATTGGAACGTTTCACTTAATTTTAACTAACGTGTATGGCCAGCTTAATGCTTTTAAAGGGAACCTGTCACTCCCAAAATGGAAGGTGAGCTAAGCCCACCAGCATCAGGGGCTTATCTACAGCATTCTGTAGATAAGCCCCCGATGTATCCTGAAAGATGAGAAAAAGAGGTTAGATTATACTCACCCAGGGGCGGTCCCGGTCCGGTTCTGGTCCGATGGGCATCGCGGTCCGATTCGGGGCCTCCCATCTTCTTACGATGACGTCCTCTTCTTGTATTCACGCTCCGGCTCCAGCGTACTTTGTCTGCCATGTTGAGGGGAAAAGTCAGAAAGGCCCAGTGCCTGCGCACTGCAGTACTTTACGCTGCCCTCAACAGGGCAGACAAAGTACGCCTGCGCCGGAGCTGCAGCGTGAATACAAGAAGAGGACATCATCGTAAGAAGATGGGAGCCCCCTGACCATGACGCCCATCGGACCAGAACCAGACCGTGACCGCCCCTGGGTGAGTATAATCTAACCTTTTTCTCATCTTTCAGGATACATCGGGGGCTTATCTACAGCACTACAGAATGCTGTAGATACTGTAAGCCTCTGATGCTGGTGGGCTTAGCTCACCTTCGATTTTGGGGGTGACAGGTTCCCTTTAAACACTGAAACAAATTGATTAATTTGAAATACTAATGTTTTAAGAAGGCATTGTTTTGTACCACAGTGGTTCAGGCCCTTATTATTCCCATGTCTCCTCACTAGTGTTGAGCATTCCAATACCGCAAGTATCGGGTATCGGCCGATATTTGCGGTATCGGAATTCCGATACCGAGTTCCGATATTTTTGTGATATCGGGAATCGGTATCGGGATTAAGATTCATGTTTAAAATAAAGAATAAAAATAAAAAATATTGATAGACTTACCCTCGGACGTGCCCTGGTTGTCACCGTCATTCCTAAGAATGAGCGCGTTAAGGACCTTTGATGACGTCGCGGCTTGTGATTGGTCCCGTGAGCGGTCACATGACGCTACCATGACCAATCACAAGCCGCGACGTCATCGAAGGTCCTTAACGCGCTCATTCTTAGGAAGGGAATCATGGCGGTTGCAGCGGTAACAACCAGGGCGCGTCCGAGAGTAAGTATATCAATATTTTTTATTTTTATTCTTTATTTTACACATGAATATGGATCCCAGGGCCTGAAGGAGAGTTTTCTCTCCTTCAGACCCTGGGAACCATAGAGGAATACCTTCCGATATTTGTGTCCCATTGATTTGTATTGGTATCGGATGTCGGTATCGGCGATATCCGATTTTTTTCGGATATCGGCCGATACCATCCGATACCGATACTTTCAAATATCGGACGGTATCGCTCAACACTACTCCTCACCAAAACCTTGTAGGTTATTCTGTTTAATAGCTTGCACTGATCAGAGCTTGTAAATTTATAACACTTGTATTTACAGCTATGGCTGAAAGTATTGATATCCTTGAAATTGTTCCAGAAAATGAAGTATTTCTCACAGAAAATTATTGCAATTACTCAAGATTTGTTATATGTGTGTTTCCTTTTTGTGTATTGGACAACACAAAAAAAAATTAGAAAAAAAGGAAAATTGGACATAATTTCACACAAAACCCTAAAAATGATCTGGACAAAATTGTTGGCTCCTTTCCAAAATTGTGAATAAACAAAGTTGTTTCAAGCATGTGATGCTCGTTCAAACTCACCTGTGGCTAGTAAGAGATTTGGCCAATATGAAAATCACACCTGAAACCAGATAAAAAGGGAGAAGCATACTCAGTCTTCACTCTATGTTTGTATGTGCCACACTAATCAAGAAGAACAGTAAGAGAACTGTCTGAGGACTTGAGAAGCAAAATTGTTGAAAAATATGAACAATGTCAAGGTTCCAAGTCAATCTCCAGAGGTCTTGATGTTTCTTTGTCCATAATGCGCAACATATTCAAGACATTTACAACCCATGGCACTGTAGCTAATTTCCCTGGACGTGGACAGCAGAGAAAAATTGGTGAAAGGTTGCAATGCAGGATAGTTCGGATGGTGGATAAGCAGCTCGAATCAAGTTCCAAAGAAATTCAAGCTGTCCTGCAGGCTCAGGGTGCATCAGTGTCAGAGTGAACTATCTGTCGACATTTGATTTTAATTAAATGCTATGGTAGGAGACCCAGGAGGACCCTGCTGCTGACACAAACATAAAAAGCTAGACTGCAGTTTGCCAAAATGTATGTGAATAAGCCAAAATCTTTCTGGGAAAGCTGGTTACTGTCACGCTAAACAGCTAGTGGATGGAAATGGGGATAAAAAAGGGGTGCAATGATAGTAAATCAATTAAAATTGCATGTATTTAGTAATGCTCAGATAAAACCTTCAAAAATCATGGTAATTCAAACTTACACACAGGTATTTATGATCAATACCTCCCTATAAATAGGGGAAACAGCAATTTGTGGTGTTTCTGCTAACACAGAGTATCTAGAATTTGGGCTGTAGATCTTACATATAGAGTATAAACAAATCACTAATCTCTTTCTATGAAAAAAGTGTCAGTTTATAATGCTACAAATAGTTTCCACAGTAGACCTAGCATTTCAGCTAATACTCCTTTTTATGTTTCACATGCATGATTAACAAAATGAAGACCTACAATTTCCTGATATAGTGACCTTGTAAAAGATCACTACAGGATGGGGGTTATACTTATACCTCTGAATTCTCGTTTGTGTACTGACACTTTTTTAGTAGCAATAGATTTGTGGAATACTTATGCTTTATATGTAAGATCTACAGCCCAAACTCTACATTTACGGTGATAGTGAAAACACCACAAATAGTTGTTTCTTCTATTTATAGGGATGTATTGATCATAAATACCTGTATGTAACTTTGAACTGCCAAGATTTTTAAAGGGATTATCTGAGTTATACTTTTTATATATGCAATTTGTATTGATTTATTTATCATTACATGTCTTTTTTTCCCATGTCTGTCCATTAGCTGTTTAGCGTGGCAGTATCCAGTTTGTTTTTGATAACCTTTTTCTATGGGTTTGCCACACAGGACCCTTTTTCTGTCAGCAGCTTTCATCAGTACCTATTCCCATGAACGCTAGTGTCTTAATTACTTCTGGGAAAGCATCTTGCGGACAGATGAGACCACGATAGTCAAATATGATGTAGGTTCAAAGATGTTTGGGGTAGTTTTGCTGCCTCTTGCACTGGGCAACTTAACAGTGTGCAAGGCATCATGAAATTTAAAGGTTACCAAAAGTGTTTGGGTCGCAACATAATGCCCCGTGTCAGTAACTTGGTTTGGCATCCTAGGTCATGGCTCTTCCGGCAGGACAGTGACCTCAAATATACTTCAAAAAGCACCCAGAAATGGATGGAAACAGAGCGCTTGAGAGATCTGAAATGGTCAGTAATGAGTCCAGATCCAAATCTCATTGAACTCCTGTGGCATAGAGATGGGATAACCCAAATGTTTGAGTTCGGCGTTCGTATCAGACAGTTACTGTCCTTTGCTGAGTGCCGAATATGGACTTTCCCCTGAATTACATAGCAATATTTGGAGTTCCAGGGTAAGAGAGATATTTTTTTTTTCCATTTCCAGTTTGGGCAACCTTTATTTTCAATGGGGTTTAGGTTCTGGTTGAAGTTCGAGTGCTGTTTTGGTACCTGAACAGCCCATCCCTATTGTGGAGAGATGTTAAAATTGCTACTGGAGGAGGCACCCTTCAGATATGAGAAACCTGGAGCAGTTTGTAAAAGAAGCCTTGTCCAAAATTCCAGTTGAGAGGTGTAAGAAGCTTATTAATGGTTATAGGAAGCGATAGATTGCAGTTATTTATTAGAAAGCGTTTGCAACCATATATTAAGTTGAGGGTGCTAATTTGTCCAACCCATTTTTGGGGTTTTGTGTAAAATTATGTTCAATTGCCTTTTTTTCTTATTTTTTGTGTTTTTCCAATACATACAAATGAAGTAAATATGCATAACAAAACATGTAATTGCAATAATTTTCTGGGATAAATACTTCATTTTCTGGAACTATTTCAAGGGTGCTAACACTTTTGGTCATGACTTTATATTGGAATATATAATTCAGTAATTCTCGGCTAAAACTATGGATGTTATCAGTTTTGGGGAAATAGTGAACCATTCAATTTTGTAAACTGAGAATAGGATGTGTAGAAATTGATTACTTTATATTTTAATAGTAACGTAACTTTCTTTTTAATTTTCCATAGTTAGCAGGGGCTCGAATTAGCTGCAGATTGGTGGGGTCTGGATTATTAGTTCTCTGTGCAATAGAACCCCACATTGTGGGCAGCTCAGCAGGCACAAATGCACAGCTCCTGTCTGAGCATGTGTAGAGAGATGGACCAGCTGCCATGTTCCCCCTGACAACATCAATGCTACTGTGATGTAGAATCTGAATAATGCTTTGTTCCTGATATGTTTCCTTGTTATAATAATTGTAATTCCCCTGTGGGCTGCAGTAAGAACTTACAGTCACAAGATGTGACTGTCTAGATCCCGTTCCCCGGATGTCTCCTTATTGCCAGCCAGTGAACCTCGAGATAGACGTTGGGGCCTGGGGGCACGTTCTCTCTGTGACTGCGTAGCTGCAGGAGAAATTGGACTCAAACTCTCAGAGGCGGAGTGATATGGAATCCAGATATACTCCTGGAAAAGGAGAAGAGCCCCTAGGGCTAGAGAAGTTAGCAAGAGGGATGCTCTACCTATACTGAGAACCAGGGCTGAAGTTGCGTCCGGTACCTGTGGGAAATCCCTGGGATCTCCCTGGATCCTGAATGTCTTTGTATCTTGCAATGATTTTCTATGTGTCAGCAAGCACCCTGAATGGTATGCACTGAATATCCCCAGCTCTCCCTGGATCCTGAATATCTATGTATCTTGCAATGATTTTCTATGTGTCAGCAAGCACCCTGAATGGTATGCACTGAATATCCCCAGCTCTCCCTGGATCCTGAATATCTATGTATCTTGCAATGATTTTCTATGTGTCAGCAAGCACCCTGAATGATAAGCACTGAATATCCCCAGTTCTCCCTGGATCCTGAATGTCTTAAAATCATTGCAAGGTACAAAGACATTCAGGATCCAGGGAGAGCTGGGGATTTTCAGTGCATACCATTCAGGGTGCTTGCTGACACATAGAAAATCATTGCAAGATACAATGTGTCAGCAAGCACCCTGAATGGTATGCACTGAATATCCCCAGCTCTCCCTGGATCCTGAATGTCTTTGTATCTTGCAATGATTTTCTATGTGTCAGCAAGCACCCTCAGCAAGCACCCTGAATGGTAATTTCATGTCATTCAACTCCTTTGCTAGAATTCATCATCAGTTACATGGTTTTCACTACTCACTATTGTAGCTGGGGGGGAGGGGAGGTCTCTGTAGATATTTATCACAGGAGAGGTGTTTAATATAGAGATGTAATCAGGACTGCATTTTTGATCATCTATCCAAACCAGGATGTGTTGAGCAGCTGTCCCTAATTTATAACTAACCGGCTCCCATAATCCCGCTGTCCTCTCCCTGCACTGGGGGCCTGTAAATTTAGATTCATTCTTAGGGGTGTACGCATGTGTGGGGTCACACACATTTAGCAAACCATCGAATTAGACAAGAATCAAGTTAAAGGTCAGTTATTCCATGACAGTTAGTCAGGGCAGGAGTCAGGTAACCCACACTCTGCTCTCCCTTCTATCCATGTGCTATTTTCCTATCCTCCTATGTTCCATTGCCATCCACATTCATCGCCCAATCCCCCCTCCATCACGACTCATATACATCAGCTCCTCTATCCTTCCCTCTCCCATGTACAGCTCCCATGCACTTTTCACCTTCCTGAAAAACCTCAGCCCATCTTGCCTAAACACACTGCACAAAAAAACTTCTTACAATTCCAAAAACTTCTTGCTTTTATCTTCCTACTCTTACTGATTTCGGAAGACATCTCCCCCAACCCTGGTCCACCATCCTACAACCTCAACCGCTACCCTACCTCACATCAAAACCATTCTAACCTTATTAATATTACTTGCACTCCCTCATCTCCTTCTTTTAATTGTGCTCTTTGGAATCCACGGTCTGTATGTAACAAGCTTCCCTTCCTGCACAACTACTTTCTGAACAACTCTCTAAATCTATTGGCCCTCACTGAAACCTGGATCCAGGATTCTGACACTGTCTTCCCTGCTGCCATTTCCCATGGTGGCCTACAATTCTCCCATTTCCCGAGACCCACAAACAGACCTGGTGGTGGAGTCGGCATACTCCTCTCCCCACAATGCACTTTCCAGGTCATCCCCCCAGCTCCATCACTCTCATTCCCTTCTTTTGAGGTCCACACCATCAGGCTCTTCCGCCCCCTCTCCCTCAGAGTAGCGGTCATATACCAGCCCCCAGGCTCACCCACCCACTTCCTGGACCATTTCTCTGCCTGGCTGCCGCACTTCATGTCCTCAGAACTCCCAACCCTTATCCTGGGAGACTTCAACATCCCCATAAACAGCCCCACTTCTACATATGCATCCCAGCTTCTATCACTAACCACTTCGTTCGGCCTCTCGCATCTCTCAACCTCTGAATCACACAAGGACGGTAACACCCTTGACCTGGTGTCAGTATTCCGGGTTTTCCAAGTTACCTTGTGAATGATCTTGCCCTTTGTTAAGATGGAGTTTGATGTTTTTGTCTACCCTACTTTCTGTTCATTTGTTTAAAACCCAGCGCAGGTGTCAGCCTCCTTGCTGGAGTATTATGCTTCCGTTTCCCCTTCAGCTCAGCTGCTTGTTCAACTGTGCTTCTACCTGTGGCTCTGGACATTCTCTGCCTATGTAAGCTACACTCTCAGTTCTCTTTAGTCTGTTGATTTTGGAACTTATCCCTTGGCTCACTCCTGGTAAGAACTCTGTTTTTGAACTGTGTTTTGGAACTATGTTGCTGGACTGTGTTTTTGCTACTTAATTCTTCATTTTCTCCCCCTGGTGGGAGCTACTGGAATCTACACAAGTATAATGCTTTAATGTGTACTTGTTCTGGACTTACCCATGTTTATACCACAACTGAGATCAACTTGAGAACTTGTTTCTGGACTTACCCGTGTTCATGCCACACCTGGGATTAACCTGAGGACTTGTTCTGGACTTCCCTGTGTTTACTACATACCTGGATTTGACCGACAGTGTTTTGGATCTGCACCACGTCACCTGGCACACTCACCTTGCCCGGGACTCTGCCCTAAGAACTCTGCCAATTTGCTGTATATGGTTAAGGGACTTGTTTCATTGTGGGTTATCAGTATATTGTTTTGGGTGTTATTGCTGTGCTACAAATACACTATTTGCACTAAAGAAATCCGTCTCTGTCTGTTCATTGCCCCACGCTACCAGAATCCTTGAGTTCCTACAATAGTATTACACCTGGTCTTTGTCCGGCTGTGTTCAATCTCCTACCTAAATAACTCACTGCTTCCCCTCTCTGACCGCAACATTCTCTCCTTCACGCTCACAAATCCTCACCCACCCCAGCACACTCCTACCCGCCATTCAGTCAGAAATCAACAAGCCATTAACCCTCATACACTTTCAGACTCCTTACACTCATCACTGTCCCCAATCTCCTCTTTTTCCTGTCCTGATCTGGCGGTACATCACTACAATGACACTCTTAGAAGCACCCTGGACCAAGTAGCTCCCCTCAGATCAGAACCTCCAAACACAGAGTAAAACAGCCCTAGCTCACATCACAAACCCGATTTCTCCAGCGATGCTCTAGGAGTGCTGAACGCTTATGGAGGAAAACTTGCACACCAGAAGACTTCATACACTTCAAATTTATGTTAAAAACCTATAACTCTGCCCTTCACTTTGCCAAACAGACCTACTTCACCACCCTGATCTCCTCACTATCCAACAACCCCAAGAAACGTTTTGACACCTTTCACTCGCTCCTCAGGCCAAAAGCACAAGCCCCTATCACAGACATTTGTGCTGATGACCTGGTCTCCCACTTTATAGAGAAAATAGACAATATCCATCAGGAAATCTGCTCCCAATCACCAAGTTAAGTGACTCCCATCCCTCCCTGCATTTCCCCTGGCTCACTCTCCACATCTGATCCCATCACAGAAGAAGTCTCCAAGCTCCTTTCTTCTTCTCGTCCGACTACATGCACTACTGACCCCATTCCCTCTCATCTCCTCCAGTCTCTCTCTCCAGTCATCACTACTCAACTACAATCTTTAATCTCTCCCTCTCCTCTGGCATTTTCCTCTCCTTCTTCACTCTATCATTACTCCGTTACTAAAGAAACCCACCCTCAACCCATCCTGCACAAATAACTACAGACCGGTCTCCAACCTTCCCTTCATCTCTAAACTCTTGGAGCGCCTAGTCTACTCCCACCTTACCCGTTACCTCTCCATTCATACCCTTCTAGACCCTTCACAGTCCAGCTTTTGCCCCTTACACTCGACAGAAACACTCGGTCATCAAAGTGACCAATGACCTTCTGACAGCAAAATGTAAGGGTGACCACTCTGCTCATTCTTCTCGACCTTTCTGCAGTTTTCGACACTGTTAACCACCCTCTCCTACTCTCTAGGCTCCAGTCACTAGACATTAAGGACACTGCTCTCTCCTGGTTCTCCTATCTTTCTGACCGCTCCTTCAGTGTTCTGTTCTCTGGCTCCACTTCGTCTCCTCTTCTTCTCACTGTCGGGGGACCTCAGGGCTCAGTCCTTGGCCCCCTTCTCTTCTCTCTCTACATGGCCCCAATTGGACAGACCATCAGCAGATTTGGCTTTCAGTACCATCTTTATGCCGACGACATACAACTATAGAAGGACGTAGATCTGGGGATTTATTATGATGGAATATAGGCTGAACTGGATGGACAAATGTCTTTTTTCGGCCTTACTAACTATGTTACTATACACGTCATCCCCTGACCTTCCTCCCGCCGTACTACAGAACACCAGTGACTGTCTGTCCGCAGTCTCTGACATCAAGTCCGCTCTCTATCTGAAACTCAACCTCTTCAAAACTGAACTTCTTTTGCTCACACCATCTACTAACATCCCTAAACCTGACGTTTCCCTCTCCATGGGTGGCATCATAATTACACCCTGGCAGCAGGCGTGCTGTCTGGGTGTTACATTTGACTCCGATCTCTCCTTCACATCCCATATACAATCTCGTGCCGCTTACACCTAAAGAACATCTCCAGGATTCGCCCTTTTCTCACTATGGAAACAACAAAAACTCTCACTGTTGCCCTGATCCACTCCCACCTGGACTACTGCAGTGCTCTATTATTTGGCCTCCCCCTTACTTGACTTTCCCCTCTCCAGTCTATCCTTAATGCAGGAGCCAGGGTTGTCTATGTAGCTAATCGTTACTCGGACGCGTCCGCTCTTCGCCAGTCGTTACACTGGCTGCCCATTCATTATAGAATCCAATTCAAAGTACTTGTTCTCACCCACAAAGCTCTTCACAGTGCAGCACCCACATACATCTACTCCCTCATTTCTGTCTATGGGCCTAACCGACCTCTGCTCTCTGCAAATCACTTTCGACTAACCTCTGCACTAATCCGTACATCCCACTCCTGACTACAAGACTTCTCCCGTGCTGCACCAATCCTCTGGAATTGCTCTACCCCAAGATATTAGGACCATTCACAATTTGCATAGTTTTAGGCGCTCCCTCAAAACACATTTGTTCAGAGCGGCCTATCATGTTCCCTAATCAGTTATTTTGTGTGTGTGTAGCCCATTCATTACTTCTATCTATCCCCCACCCCCTGAAGATGGCTGGACCATCATTGTAAATACATCATTGTAAATACGCCCCTGTACTTTGTATCTCCCCACTTCATTGTAGATTGTAAGCTCTCACGAGCAGGGGCGTCTTATTGTGCTTTAATTATTGTATTGTTAACGTTGTTACTTATGACTGTTGTGTTTGAAACTGTTCAACTATAAAGCGCTGCGGAATATGTTGCGCTATATAAATAAAGATTATTATTATTATTTTATAACCCATTGGGCCTTATCCTCTATATCTGCCTGTAAATACTATAAATACTGCCAGTCTCCAAATAAAAGTTTGCTTTTATGAATCTCGTTTTCCCTGGATTAATTGCTGCCCTGGTTCCAGAAGAGAGATTCCTGGAGTCAGCCTTTGGCCCAGAAGTAAGTGGGAAGAGCCACATCTTTGTGGTATCCATACTTTGGGCTGTTGCTGGGTCTATTACAAGGTTGATGGGGGTCTAAGGACTCTGGCTACCACCGATTTGCTGGCAGTTCAAGAGCTTAAGAAAAATTAAGAAAAGTTTACTCTTTAAATACAAATGATGTGCTGCAACACAATATTTCTCCACTAGAGGGCACTCAGTGTATTCAAAGCAGTTTAAATAAAACTCATAAATTGAAAGAAACCAGAACCACTACTGTTGTCTATGTAAATGCTAATTTCTATGCAAAATGTACTAGTACCATGTATATATAATTATTATTTCTTTTGAAACATACTTTTGTTTACAGCTTAAACATTTTATTTGTTCATAAATATACTGGGTCACGTGTTTTTTTCACCTTTTCTATTCAAAAGATGTTCAAAAATAGATGTCACTCACAACCAATCCAGTTTCTTTCAAATGTGGATGTCATTGTGCATTAAATTGTTTTAAATGTGTCCATATATAATATCTGTTGTGATTTCAGATATCATTTTCAACACACAGGAAAACATTGCTCACAATGTTAATTTCCTGCTGCAGTGATGTAGAATAAAGAATTAAATTGTCATTCAGTGTTATCCAGTAAAATCTATGCAAACCCACAAAACACAAAGTATTGTAAGAGTTATACCTTTATTGGCTAACCAGAAAAAGCCCAGAGGCTCCTTTATCAGGCAAAGGAGGCAATAGCGTGACATTTAAGAAATGTTACTGAAGACATTTGTGCCTTGTATCCCTATTGTTCTACTCCCTCTGTCTGTAATCCTGGGGGCTGTTCCTTTGGACCATTTCAGCTCAGTGGATCTGTTCATCCATTGCCAGTGGATGGTTTCAATGTTGTAGAAATGTATTGCTCTGTGATATTAGGTGTAGTTTTCATTTTTGACCCACTACATGGATACAGTTCACACCTCCAGCAGACTAACTTCAGATCCTTAAACTCTTAAGATCGTCCTTCCTACTACTTCTCAATTTGTAATGAAAACCTTAATTTTATAACCTTGATCAATTTCTCCTGCTGTTGTGCAAATGGAACAGACAACAGGTAGAAATTATAAGCAATTGGCAAAACAACCCATTAAAAGGAGTGGTTCTGCAGGGGGTGACCACAGACCATTTCTCTGTTCTCATCTTTTTTGGCTGTTGTTTTGGTCACTTTTGCATTTTGTCATTGCTCTCACCCCTACGTACAATAGCATGAGTCAATGTCTACAACCCATAGAAGGTGCTCAGGTAGTGCAGCTCATCCAGTATAGCACATTAATGCGAACTGTGGCAAGAAGGGTAGCTGTGTCTGTCATCAGTGTCCAGAGCATGAAGCAGATACCAGGAGACAGGCCAGTACACCAGGAGACGTGGAGGGGGCCATAGGAGGGCAACAACCCAGCAGCATGATCGCTACCTCCTTCTTTGTGCAAGGAGAAGTGCAAGAGCCCTGCAAAATGACATCCAGCAGGCCAATAACATTCATGTGTCTGCTCAAACTGTCAAAAACAGACTCCATGACTATGGTATGAGGGCCCGACACCCACAAGTGGGTGTTGTGCTTACAGCCCAAGCCTGTGCAGGGTGATTGCCATTTGCCAGAGAACACCAAGATAGGCAGATTTGACCTTGGCTTTGTCCTCTTCACGAATGAGAGCAGGTACACTGAGCACATGTGACAGACGTGACAGAATCTGGAGAAGCTGTGGAAAACATTCTGCTGCAACATTCTCCAGTGTGACCGGTTTGACAGTTGGTCAGTAATGGTTTGGGGAGGCATTTCTTTGGAGGGCCACACAGCCCTCCATGTTCTAGCCAGAGGTACCCTGACTGCCGTTAGGTACCAGGATGAGATCCTCAGACCCATTGTGAGATCATATGCTGGTGCAATGTGCCCTGGGTTCCTTCTGATGCATGACAATGCTAGGCCTCATGTGGCTGAAGTGTGTCAGCAGGTCCTGCATGATGAAGTCATTGAAGCTATGGACTGGCCCGCCCATTCCCCAGACCTGAATCCAATCGAGCACATCTGGGATATCATGTCTCATTCCATCCACCAATGCCATGTTGCACCACAGACTCTCCAGGATTAAAGAATCCAGGTCTAACAGGAGATCCCTCAGGAGAACATCCGCCACCTCATCAGGACCATGCCCAGATGTTGTTGGGAGGTCAAATGGCCATGTGGAAGCAACATAAACTACTGAGTATTATTTCCTTGTCTTGAGGCACTTTCACTGAAGTTGTATCAGGCTATAATTTGATTTTCCACTTTGATTTTGAGTATCATTCCACATCCAGACCTTCATGAGATATTAATTTCAATTTTCATTGATAATTTTATATGTCTTATTGTTCGCAATGCATTCCACTATGTATTGAATAAAGATTTGTACCTGGAATATTTCATACAGTGATATCTAGGATATGGGCTTTTTCAGGTTTGCCAGTAAAGGTATCACTCTTAGGCTATGTTCACATGCAGCGATGTTGCGGCATTTTATGCAAACTAACCCCTTAATGCCATGGCCATTTTCAATTTTTTTCATTTTTAATTTTTCCTCCCCTTCTTCTAAAAGCCATAAATTTTTTGCATTTCTTTCAATATAAGGGCTTGTTTTTTGCAGGACAAGTTGTACTTTTTAATGACACCATTGATTTGACCATACAGTGTACTGGAAGACAGGAAAGAATTCCAAGTGAAATTGCAAAAAAAAGAGCAATGCCACAATTGTTTCTTGGGTTTTTAAATTACCATGTCCACTATATGGTAAAATTGACCTAGCAATATGATTCCTCAGGTTTGTACGAGTACACAAATACAAAACATGTATAGTTTATTTTTTATTTAAGTAGTGCAACAAAATTCCAAAATGTTTATGAAAAAAAGTTTTTGCTTTTGTTGCCATTTTCTGAGACCTGTAGCGAGGGCTGGCATCAGCACCTCCCCCCGTTTGCTCCAG
Organism: Ranitomeya imitator; assembly: GCF_032444005.1. NCBI lineage: Eukaryota > Metazoa > Chordata > Amphibia > Anura > Dendrobatidae > Ranitomeya > Ranitomeya imitator. The sequence continues at coordinate 1,068,988,152 of NC_091282.1, forward strand.
GCCCCGGTACTTGTGATACTTACTTACTTAATTGTAAAGTTCTGCTGAATATGTTGGCGCTATATAAATAACAATTATTATTATTATTCCCTGTTCCATGACTGCAGCGTCTTCCGTCCTTTGACTGTGACATTCAGGTCAGAGGGCATGATGATGTCAGTACTGGGCGCCTTCTGCCAGAACAGTCACAGCGCAGACAGCAGAAAGATGCCGATGCTGAGGAGTCAGAGCAGAGGAGAGGTGAGTATGTCATTTTTTTTTTTAATGTTTGGAGCATTATATACAGTGGGTAAAAAATATTTATTTAGCCACAATTGTGCAAGTTCTCCCACTAAAAAAGAAGAGAGAGGCTTGTAATTGTCATGATAGATAGACTACAACTATGAGAGTCAAAATGAAAAAACAAATCCAGAATATCTCCTTGTCTGATTTGGCAAGATTATGGTGGAAAATAAGTATTTGGTCACCTAGAAACATGCAAGATTTCTGGCTGTCGCAGACCTGTAACTTCTTCTTTAAGAGGCTCCTCTGTCCTCCACTCATGACCTGTAGTAATGGCATCTGTTTGAACTTGTTGTCAGTATAAAAGACACCTGCCCACAACCTCAAACAGTCACACTCCAAACTCTACTATGGTGAATACCAAAGAGCTGTTGTAGGACACCAGAAACAAAATTGTAGCCCTGCACCAGGGTGGGAGTTTTTGCTATCTGTTTCCATCCTGTGTGTATGCTTTACTTCCCTGTGGGGTTAACAGGGTATTGCACCACAGAGCAAGTTCAACCCATGTGTTCTTTCGTAGAGGTTCTAACCGGTATTGCACACTTCTTATTTTCCCTGTACCCCTTGGTGGTTAGCTGAGCTGATACATACCTTCCCTGTACCCCTCGGTGATTAGTTGAGCTGGTACGTACTGTCCCTGTACTCCTCAGTGGTTAGCTGAACTTGTACTTACTGTTCCTGTACCTCTCTGTGGTTAGCTGAGTTGGTACTCCTCTCCTTGTGTATCTCTGAGTTCTATCTGGGTTTGGTTATCTCCATTCCAGTCACAGTGTGTGGAGTTAACTCAGTGTGTTTAAGTAGGAACATTTGCTAGTTTTTTATCCGTCTTTGTTCACACTAGCAGCAGTTTACTGCACAGTGGACCCCGGGTTGCGATTGCACCTTATTTATTATTTATTTATATTTGATGCAATCCGCCAACCCTAACACTAGATTTAGCAAAACTAAAACTAGCTATCTAGAACCATGAGGCCTAGGTCCAAGTGGATGAACAGGTGGATGTGGTGGTGTAGGTCAAAGATCTTCATGAAAAACAGCCACACTCCAATTTTTATGCCAAAAGTATATCTTTATTTGTGCGTAGATACATCACCAGGTGCTTTATGACGTATAAAGGTTGCGGACAATAAGGTTAACGTTTCGACCGAGGGCGGTCTTTGTCAAAACGTCACTTAAGTTAGGGGCGCAGAGAGGAAAAAGGAGTCAGTCCAATAAGGGCGGTGCATGTAGGAGCGTGCTGCATCACCAATGGTACGGACATAGCGTCCCCACGCTCCTACAGGTACCGCCTTTATTGGGCTGACTCCTTTTTCCTCTCTGCACCCCTAACATAAGTGAGGTTTTGACAAAGACCGCCCTCGGTCGAAATGTTAACCTTATTATCCGCAACCTGTATATGTCATAAAGCACCTGGTCATGTCTGTACACACAAATAAAGATATACTTTTGGCAGAAAAATTCATACTATTGGAGTGCAGCTGTCTTTCATGAAGATTGGGATTTTTTGTTCAGCCTGCAGCCGCCTACCTTTGTTTACAGAGTGCACATCATTCCCTTCAATTTGACTGTGTAGGTCAAAGAGGTGGAGGAGGAGGTAGCCAACACAGTTGTTTGGGTTTTTTAATTGGGGAGGAGGCACACAAATGAAACAAATGGCAAATAGAGTTGAATACTGACTGGGTGAGACTGGTATAGTTGTTAAGTCATCCAAAGCTATGGACAAGTTCTGTGCAATCCACGCCTGGTTCATTTTACGGAATGTTAGGTAGGTTTCCCACGTTGTATGTGGACAGTCTGATGCACCTATCTGTGATCACACCCCCTGCTGTGCTAAACAAATGTTCTAACATGACACTTGCCGCAGGGTTAGTACATAGAGACATGTGGACAAGTACTCTTCCACCATATTGTTGTTATGCTGGCTCCTGCGAATATGGACCATATTACAGTAGAATTAGATGATGGTGCTGTATGTTGTGGCATGCTCATAAAGCTTTGCCACATTTTGACCAAGCTAAACTTACCTTCTGAGGTGCTGGCGGTACTGCAGCTGCTTTGGCGACTTCCACTGCCTCTGCCTTGTTCTTCCACTGAGCCCCCGCTGTCAAGTGGGTAAGCCATCAGTAGTCTGCTTGTATTCACGCATCAGGCGCTCCTGCACCAGTGATGAAATTAATAATGGCCCCTTTTCCTTGTAGCGAGGATCCAGCAAGGTGGCCACCAACTAATCTGCACTGGTAGCAATATGGTTAACTCAACGGTCATTGTGCAGGTACTGCAGCATATGTTGGCTCATGTGTGCCAGGCTGCCCAGAGACAACGAGAAGCTGTCTTCGGTAGGAGGTGTATCATCTGGGTACTCTTTATCCCCCAACCACGCTCCAATGATGCCTGTTAGCTAATCTGAGTTCCACTCTGCTCTGAACATGGTTGTTGTTCCTTATCCTCCTCATCATGATCCTCCCAAACTGTCCAGTGACTATGCAGTTGGGCACCTGCCCACTGTTTGGACAGCAACCCTCCCTATCTGCCATGTGTGGATGACAGGTCAGAAAATGGTGTGAATTGGTCCTGTTCCTCTTGCACCTCTTCTTCCGGTACCATCACCCCATCCATCATGGCCTGAATTGCTTTTTCCAGCAGCCATAAAAGTGGTATAGTAATGCTGATGATGGCATAATCAGCACTGGCCATATTGGTGGAATATTCGAAGTAGCGCAAGACAGTACACACATCTCACATGGAGGCCCACTCATTGGTTGTGAAGTTGTGGTGAAACTCCACTATTGCCTGCTGCTGCTCCCACAGTCCCACAGCACCAGAGGAAGGTGTTGTATTTGGGCATGTAGCAGGTACAGAACGACCATGTCATCTCCCTACATCTGCTACACCATCAGCAGATATACCAGCACCTTCATGACCAAGTCAACGTCTTCTAATTGATGCTCTCCTTATATTTGGTTGTGGTTTTTGCAAACACTACTCGCAAAGAGATGGCGTAAGAGTAGATTTTATTTGCAACAGTACTTAGAAAACACACAGCGGTCCTGAAAAATTATTTCTTCGGTCTAGTAACGGTAACAAGATGGCTGATGCCAATTATTTTTTTTCCTAACCTACTAAAAAACATACACCAGTCCAGAAAAATTAGTTATTTTTCCTATTTATGGTAATGAAATAGCTGATGACAATAATTTTTTTTCAACGCTACTAGAACACACACAGAGGTCCTGACAAATTATTACTTTGGCCAATAAATGGCAACCTGTACCGCTGCTACAGGCGCCCTTGCATGGCATCCCCTTGTCCCTCCATGCAGGGATGCTGGCTTACTCTCCACCCCGGCCCTCGGCGTGGTCCCTAGCTTTCTGATTCCTCTGTGTGTGCTGCAGTCCCGGCAGCATGCTCTTCCTCGTTCTTCCTATTCTTAGCCAACTGCTTGTGGTAAATCCTGAAGGACGATGCAGTGATTAATTTTAAGAGGTTTTATTCACATTACCTTGATGAGATGAGGTTAGATGTCAGGGTAAGATGAAAAGATGAAGATGAGGTAGAATATGAAGGTTTGAGGGTAAAGGAGACACGAGAATCCATTCTTCAGTACTGACGCACGTGTTGCCAAAATGGCTCTGACCACAAGACAGGATGTGAGGAAACAAGATAGGAGGAGTTGCAGAGAGAGGGAAGCATTGTGGGAAATACAGCTTCAGAGCATGAAAACATATAATAACAATGGCCAGTAGATGGCAGAAAAGTACAGCAAACCCTTTATCCATAAAATCTATCTATCATAGATAATGAAGTAAGGCATATAACATTAGGCAAATGTTGCTGTAATAGAAACACGAAGAAAAAACCGAGACAAAAGTCCAAAATAAGGTATAAATAACAATATTTATTAAAATATATAATATAGTGGAACGGTGGGAAAAAATACCATAAAAAGCACACCACCAGGGACATATGAATGGCACAAGAATAAATTAGCTATATAACCACAGTATAAAATCAGCATAAATATGCATATCTGTGTCAGTAAGTCATATATAGGTATAAGAAGCAGATATACCAAATCAATGCAAATCAAGTGCATGTGCAAACTTAATTAATAGGTGGCAAAAGGAGACCAAATAGAGTGCTATTGTAAATATTAGTGCAAACTGCTGGCGCTAAGTCAAACTGATGTATGACATGTTGGACATAATGTCCAGTGAGGTATAAAGCACCAAACGAGCAAAAAACGAAATAAAATGAAAAGGAATGGAGGTCAAAAAAAGCCACCTGGTATTACCTGCTGTGTAGAGTATAAGTCCCTGGGATGTGCCGAACCCCGACGTGCGTTTTGGCGTCTGCCTTCGTCAGGGGGTGGCTACATCCAAGGGGAGCTGGGAATTTATGTGGTGAGCAGCCAATGATAGGGGGAGCGGGTGTGGAGCGACACGCGCCGACATAGGAGGTCACCAGGAGAGCCAACCCACAAACCCATGCAGCCCCGGCGCCGCAATCAGCTGACTCGACACAGGGGAACATGGGAGAGGAGGCGGACCCAACCGGAACGCAATGCCGGCGTGCGTTCCACCCGGCCCACTATAATTGGATAGGTAAGACCATGTGATGCAGCAGGTCCTGGAAGGGAGAAGATGAATCTAAACGGAATGCTGTAACTGATAACAAAAGGTGAAACCATGTGACGACAGGTCCTGGAACGGGAAAAGTGGCAAGAACGGAGTGCTGGGACTCATTTTCAATTTCATAATTGCGATCCTTCCTTATTGAGGATAAGAGGCATTGATAGAATAGTACCCTCTATACGTGGAGGTAACATTAGTCAGAGGCTAGCACAAACTGAGACTAGATGGATATGGACACTCAATACTAGGGTTGAGCGACTTTTAGTTTTTTAGGGTCGAGTCAGGTTTCGCGAAACTCAACTATCTCAAAAGTCGAGTCGAGTGGAATCGGCCGATTATCGCGAAAAGTCGGGGATCGACCGAAACACGAAACCCAATGCGGGGAGTAGGGTTGAGCGAAACGGTTCGAACATTTTCAAAAGTCGCCGACTTTTGGCGAAGTCGAGTTTCATGAAACCCGATCCGACCCCTGTGCGTGGTCGGCCATGCGGTACGCGACTTTCGCGCCAAAGTCGCGTTTCAATGACGCGAAAAGCGCCATTTCTCAGCCAATGAAGGTAAACGCAGAGTGTGGGCAGCGTGATGACATAGGTCCTGGTCCCCACCATCTTAGAGAAGGGCATTGCAGTGATTGGCTTGCTGTCCGCGGCGTCACAGGGGCTATAAAGGGGCGTTCCCGCCGACCGCCATCTTACTGCTGCTGATCTGAGCTTAGGGAGAGGTTGCTGCCGCTTCGTCAGAAGCAGGGATAGCGTTAGGCAGGGTCCATTAACCACAAAACCGCTTGTGCTGTAGCGATTTCCACTGCCCAACACCACCTTCGGTGTGCAGGGACAGTGGAAGCTCCTTTTTTTTTTTTTTTTCCTCAGCGCTGTAGCTCATTGGGCTGCCCTAGAAGGCTCCCTGATAGCTGCATTGCTGTGTGTACGCCGCTGTGCAAACCAACTGCTTTTTTCAAAGCACAAATCCTCTTGTTCCTTCCTTTCTGCACAGCTATCTTGTTTGTTTGTCCACACTTTTTATTTAATTTGTGCATCAGTCCACTCCTTATTGCTGCCTGCCATACCTGGCTGAGATTACTGCAGGGAGATAGTAATTGAAGGACAGTTCCTTTTTTTTTTTTTTTTTTTTTGTGGGAGATTAAGATTGACATTTCTGCTAGAGTGCCATCCCTGTCTGTGTCATCTCTCACTCAGTGGGCCATAGAAAGCCTATTTATTTTTTTGCTTGATTTGGGTTCCAAAATCTACCAGAAAAAATCACAACATCAATCAGTGGGAGAAAAATATTGGCCTCAGGGCTTGTGTGCCACTCCTTACTCCTGTGTGTGCCATCTCTCACTCAGTGGGCCATAGAAAGCCTATTAATTTTTTTGCTTGATTTGGGTTCTAAATTCTACCTGAAAAAATCAATAAATCAATCAGTGGGAGATTAATATTGGCCTTTGGGCTTGTGTGCCAGTCCTAAGCATGCCATCTCTCTCTCTCTCAGATAGTGGGCCATAGAAAGCCTATTTTTTTATTATTTTATTGGGTTTATAAATTTTCCCTGGAAAAAAAAAAAAGTGGGAGATTAATATTGGCCTCTGGGCTTGTGTGCCAGTCCTGAGCGTGCCATCTCTCTCACAAATAGTGGGCCATAGAAAGCCTATTTATTTTTTTGGTTGATTTGGGTTCATAATTCTACCTGAAAAAATCAATCAATCAATCAGTGGGAGATTAATATTGGCCTTTGGGCTTGTGTGCCAGTCCTAAGCGTGCCATCTCTCTCTCTCAGATAGTGGGCCATAGAAAGCCTATTTATTATTTTTTTTTTTATTGGGTTTATAAATTTTCCCTGGAAAAAAAAAAATGGGAGATTAATATTGGCCTCTGGGCTTGTGTGCCAGTCCTGAGCGTGCCATCTCTCTCACAAATAGTGGGCCATAGAAAGCCTATTTATTTTTTTGGTTGATTTGGGTTCATAATTCTACCTGAAAAAATCAATCAATCAATCAGTGGGAGAAAAATATTGGCCTCAGGGCTTGTGTGCCACTCCTTACTCCTGTGTGTGCCATCTCTCACTCAGTGGGCCATAGAAAGCCTATTAATTTTTTTGCTTGATTTGGGTTCTAAATTCTACCTGAAAAAATCATTAAATCAATCAGTGGGAGATTAATATTGGCCTTTGGGCTTGTGTGCAAGTCCTAAGCGTGCCATCTCTCTCTCTCTCAGATAGTGGGCCATAGAAAGCCTATTTTTTTATTATTTTATTGGGTTTATAAATTTTCCCTGGAAAAAAAAAAGAAAGTGGGAGATTAATATTGGCCTCTGGGCTTGTGTGCCAGTCCTGAGCGTGCCATCTCTCTCACAAATAGTGGGCCATAGAAAGCCTATTTATTTTTTTGGTTGATTTGGGTTCATAATTCTACATGAAAAAATCAATCAATCAATCAATCAGTGGGAGATTAATATTGGCCTTTGGGCTTGTGTGCCAGTCCTAAGCGTGCCATCTCTCTCTCTCAGATAGTGGGCCATAGAAAGCCTATTTATTATTATTTTTTTTATTGGGTTTATAAATTTTCCCTGGAAAAAAAAAAATGGTAGATTAATATTGGCCTCTGGGCTTGTGTGCCAGTCCTGAGCGTGCCATCTCTCTCACAAATAGTGGGCCATAGAAAGCCTATTAATTTTTTTGCTTGATTTGGGTTCCAAAATCTACCAAAAAAAATCACTAAATCAATCAGTGGGAGATTAATATTGGCCTCTGGGCTTGTGTGCCACTCCTGACTCCTGTGAGCGTCATCTGTCACTCAGTGGGCCCTAGAAAGCCTATTTTTTGTTTTATTTGTTTTCTAAATTCTCCCTGAAACAATCATTTTATTTTCTTTGGTTTCTAAATTATTCCTGAAAAAAAATCATTTTTTTTTGTATTTTTTTTTCTCTCAAGTCTCCCTGAAAAAAAAAAAAAAAAAAATCTGTGGGAGATTCATATTGCCCCTTCTGCTTGTGTGCCAGTCTTGACTCCTGGGTGTGCCATCTCTCTCTCTCCCCAATTGTGGGCCATAGAAAGCCTATTAATTTTTTTGCTTGATTTGGGTTCCAAAATCTACCAAAAAAAATAACTAAATCAATCAGTGGGAGATTAATATTGGCCTCTGGGCTTGTGTGCCACTCCTGACTCCTGTGTGCGTCATCTGTCACTCAGTGGGCCCTAGAAAGCCTATTTTTTGTTTTATTTGTTTTCTAAATTCTCCCTGAAACAATCATTTTATTTTCTTTGGTTTCTAAATTATTCCTGAAAAAAATCATTTTTTTTGTATTTTTTTTTCTCTCAAATCTCCCTGAAAAAAAAAAAAAAATCTGTGGGAGATTCATATTGCCCCTTCTGCTTGTGTGCCAGTCTTGACTCCTGGGTGTGCCATCTCTCTCTCTCTCCCCAATTGTGGGCCATAGAAAGCCTAATAATTTTTTTGCTTGATTTGGGTTCCAAAATCTACCAAAAAAAATCACTAAATCAATCAGTGGGAGAATAATATTGGCCTCTGGGCTTGTGTGCCACTCCTGACTCCTGTGTGCGTCATCTGTCACTCAGTGGGCCCTAGAAAGCCTATTTTTTGTTTTATTTGTTTTCTAAATTCTCCCTGAAACAATCATTTTATTTTCTTTGGTTTCTAAATTATTCCTGAAAAAAATCATTTTTTTTGTATTTTTTTTTCTCTCAAGTCTCCCTGAAAAAAAAAAAAAAAAAAAAAAATCTGTGGGAGATTCATATTGCCCCTTCTGCTTGTGTGCCAGTCTTGACTCCTGGGTGTGCCATCTCTCTCTCCCCAATTGTGGGCCATAGAAAGCCTATTATTTTTTTTGCTTGATTTGGGTTCCAAAATCTACCAAAAAAAATAACTAAATCAATCAGTGGGAGATTAATATTGGCCTCTGGGCTTGTGTGCCACTCCTGACTCCTGTGTGCGTCATCTGTCACTCAGTGGGCCCTAGAAAGCCTATTTTTTGTTTTATTTGTTTTCTAAATTCTCCCTGAAACAATCATTTTATTTTCTTTGGTTTCTAAATTATTCCTGAAAAAAATCATTTTTTTTGTATTTTTTTTTCTCTCAAATCTCCCTGAAAAAAAAAAAAAAATCTGTGGGAGATTCATATTGCCCCTTCTGCTTGTGTGCCAGTCTTGACTCCTGGGTGTGCCATCTCTCTCTCTCTCCCCAATTGTGGGCCATAGAAAGCCTAATAATTTTTTTGCTTGATTTGGGTTCCAAAATCTACCAAAAAAAATCACTAAATCAATCAGTGGGAGATTAATATTGGCCTCTGGGCTTGTGTGCCACTCCTGACTCCTGTGTGCGTCATCTGTCACTCAGTGGGCCCTAGAAAGCCTATTTTTTGTTTTATTTGTTTTCTAAATTCTCCCTGAAACAATCATTTTATTTTCTTTGGTTTCTAAATTATTCCTGAAAAAAATCATTTTTTTGTATTTTTTTTTTCTCTCGAGTCTCCCTGAAAAAAAAAAAAAAAAAAAAAATCTGTGGGAGATTCATATTGCCCCTTCTGCTTGTGTGCCAGTCTTGACTCCTGGGTGTGCCATCTCTCTCTCTCTCCCCCCAATTGTGGGCCATAGAAAGCCTATTAATTTTTTTGATTGATTTGGGTTCCAAAATCTACCAAAAAAAATAACTAAATCAATCGGTGGGAGATTAATATTGGCCTCTGGGCTTGTGTGCCACTCCTGACTCCTGTGTGCGTCCTCTCTCACTCAGTGGGCCCTACAAAGCCTTTTTTTTTTTTTTTTTTCCTAAATTCTCCCTGAAACAATCATTTCATTTTATTTGTTTTATAAATTCTTCTGTAAAAAATAATTTTTTTTTAATTTTTTTTTTTCTGAAGTCTCCCTTTTAAAAAAAACAAACACAAATCAGTGGGAGATAAATATTTACATTTGCGCTTCAGTGACAGTCCTGCGTGTGTGCCATCTCATTTGTTGCCAACAACAACAGAGTGTGTAACATTGTGGCTGATTTTCGTTGTGGTCTCACCCACCTGTAAAGGGGTAGCTAAATCATACTGAAGTTATAGCTCACCGTGTAAGTTGTGTGACAGCAACAAATACCGTTCGTTTGGTAACGTTTTTAAAACAATGAGGAAGTCTGGTGGAAGAGATCGTGGCCGGGGGCGTTCATTGTCAGCTGGTAATGAGGGTAGTGGTAGTGGTGGAGCATCAGGTGGTCGTGGGAAAAAAATATTGCACCTAAGTCTGGAGGTGTGGAGCCAGGTTCGTCGTCTGGCTACACAAGGCCTCGAACGCTCCCTTTTCTGGGAGTAGGAAAACCGCTTTTAAAGCCGGAGCAGCAAGAGCAAGTTTTGGCTTATCTTGCTGACTCAGCCTCTAGCTCTTTTGCCTCCTCTCGTGAAACTGGTAAAAGTAAAAGCAGCGCGTCGTTAGTGGATGTTCACGGTCAGGGACAAGTCGCTTCCTTGTCCTCTTCAGCAAAAACAACAACAGAGAAGGATGCAGCAGGCGACACAACGGGTTACTCCATGGAGCTCTTTACACATACCGTCCCTGGCTTAGAAAGTGAAGCAGTTAACAGTCCATGCCCATTAAAAGTTGAATCTGACATGGAGTGCACTGATGCACAGCCACAGCCAGACTACTATGCTGGTCCTTTGACTCAGACCACAACATTGCCCTCGCAGGGTGCTGATCAAGAATCAGACCCTGATGAGACTATGTTGCCCCATCACGAACGCTATACCACCGACCGACACGGTGACACAGACGAAGTTGCACACGAGCTACAAGAAGAGGTAATAGATGACCCAGTTCTTGACCCCGATTGGCAGCCATTGGGGGAACAGGGTGCAGGCGGCAGCAGTTCTGAAGCGGAGGAGGAGGGGCTGCAGCAGGCATCAACATCGCAACAGGTTCCATCTGCCGGGCCCGTATCTTGGCCAAAACGCGTGGCAAAGTCAAAACCTGTTGGAGGACAGCGTGGCCATCCGGTTAAAGCTCAGTCTGCAATGCCTGAAAAGGTATCCGATGCTAGAAAGAGTGCAGTCTGGCATTTTTTTAAACAACATCCAATTGATCAGCACAAAGTAATCTGTCAAAAATGTTCAACTACCTTAAGCAGAGGGCAGAATCTGAAAAGTCTCAATACAAGTTGCATGCATAGACATTTAACCACCATGCATTTGCAAGCTTGGACTAACTACCAAACGTCCCTTAAGGTTGTAGCACCCTCGGCCAATGAAGCTACTCATCAACGCAACATCCCTTCCGGCAGTGTAGGGCCACCATTTTCTGCACCACCTGCAGTATCTGTGCAGGTTTCTTTGCCAGGCCAAAGGAGTCAGGGTCAGGGAATCTCCAGTTTCGTAGTAGGAAACACTGCATCTAGGGCACCGGCGTCAACAATACCATCTCCCACCGTCTCTCAGTCTGCCATGTCCACCGGCACCCCCGCTAGTTCCACGATCTCCAGCTCTCCAGTCCAGCTCACCCTACATGAGACTATGGTTAGAAAAAGGAAGTACTTAGCCTCGCATCCGCGTACACAGGGTTTGAACGCCCACATAGCTAGACTAATCTCGTTAGAGATGATGCCCTACCGGTTAGTTGAAAGCGAAGCTTTCAAAGACCTGATGGACTACGCTGTACCACGCTACGAGCTACCCAGTCGACACTTTTTTTCCAGAAAAGCCATCCCAGCCCTCCACCAGCATGTTAAAGAGCGCATCGTCCATGCACTCAGGCAATCTGTGAGCACAAAGGTGCACCTGACAACAGATGCATGGACCAGTAGGCATGGCCAGGGACGTTACGTGTCCATCACGGCACACTGGGTAAATGTGGTGGATTCAGGGTCCACAGGGGACAGCAAGTTTGGGACAGTTCTGCCTAGCCCACGGTCTAGGAAACAGTTGGCTGTAGCCGTTCGCACCCCCTCCTCCTCCTCCTCCTCCTCGTCCTCCTGCAGAAGCGAGAGCTCGTCCACAGACCGCAGTCGCACAACCACTCCATCCGCAGCTGCCACTGTTGCACACCAGGTCTCCCATTATGGGGCAGCTACTGGCAAACGTCAGCAGGCTGTATTGGCTATGAAGTGTTTGGGCGACAACAGACACACCGCGGAAGTTCTGTCCGAGTTCTTGCAGCAAGAAACGCAGTCGTGGCTGGGCACTGTAGATCTTGAGGCAGGCAAGGTAGTGAGTGATAACGGAAGGAATTTCATGGCTGCCATCTCCCTTTCCCAACTGAAACACATTCCTTGCCTGGCTCACACCTTAAACCTGGTGGTGCAGTGCTTCCTGAAAAGTTATCCAGGGTTATCCGACCTGCTCCTCAAAGTGCGTGGACTTTGCGCACATATCCGCCGTTCGCCTGTACACTCCAGCCGTATGCAGACCTATCAGCGTTCTTTGAACCTTCCCCAGCATCGCCTAATCATAGACGTTGTTACAAGGTGGAACTCAACACTGCACATGCTTCAGAGACTGTGCGAACAGAGGCGGGCTGTTATGTTTTTGTGGGAGGATACACATACACGGGCAGGCAGTAGGATGGCAGACATGGAGTTGTCAGGTGTGCAGTGGTCGAAGATTAAAGACATGTGTCAAGTCCTTCAGTGTTTTGAGGAATGCACACGGCTGGTTAGTGCAGACAACGCCATAATAAGCATGAGCATCCCCCTAATGTGTCTGCTGATGCAAAGTTTGACGCACATAAAGGATCAGGCGTCTGCACCAGAGGAAGAGGAAAGCCTTGATGACAGTCAGCCATTGTCTGGTCAGGGCAGTGTACAGGACGAGGTAGCGGGCGAAGAGGAGATGGAGGATGAGGAGGATGATGGGGATGAGTATATTTTTAATGAGGAAGCTTTCCCGGGGTCATTGGAAATTGGTGGCGTGGCAAGGGTGGGTTCTGGTTTTTTGAGGGACACAAGTGACGTAGATTTGCCTGCAACTGCCCCTCAACCAAGCACAACCGCAGATTTGACAACTGGAACTTTGGCCCACATGGCGGATTATGCCTTGCGTATCCTCAAAAGGGACACACGCATTACAAAAATGATGAACGATGACGATTACTGGTTGGCCTGCCTCCTTGATCCTCACTGTAAAGGCAAATTGCAAAATATTATGCCACATGAGAACTTGGAAATAATATTAGCAACAAAACAATCAACTCTTGTTGACCGTTTGCTTCTGGCATTCCCTGCACACAGCGCCCGTGATCGTTCTCACACGAGCTCCAGGGACCAGCAGACCAGAGGTGTTAGAGGGGCAGAAATCAGAAGTGGCGTTGGCCAGAGGGGTTTTCTGACCAGGTTGTGGAGTGATTTTGCTATGACCGCAGACAGGACAGGTACTGCAGCATCAATTCAAAGTGACAGGAGACAACATTTGTCCAGTATGGTTACTAACTGTTTTTCATCCCTTATCGACGTTCTCCCTCAACCGTCATTCCCATTTGATTACTGGGCATCCAAATTAGACACCTGGCCAGAATTGGCAGAATATGCATTGCAGGAGCTTGCTTGCCCGACAGCTAGTGTCCTATCAGAAAGAGTATTCAGTGCTGCAGGTTCAATACTAACAGAAAAAAGGACTCGTCTGGCTACCCAAAATGTAGATGATCTAACCTTCATTAAAATGAACCACAACTGGATTTCGAAATCTTTTGCCCCACCTTGCCCGGCTGACACCTAACTTTCCTATGAAAAGGTCTTGCCTGTGGACTCTTCTGAATGACTTTTCCAATCTCGTAATTTTCTGCACCTGATTGTCCAGCATACGACATGTTTACTCCTAACAAAATGGCCAAACTCCCCACACGGGGCCGTGGTATCGCCACTTTGCGCCAGCACCCGTGAGAGTGCTGTTTGTCTGAAGAGGTGGGTGTGCCCGCTTTTGGTCGACGGCACTGCCACTGGGTCCCTCATAGTACAATAAAGTGTCTCTGGCGGTGGTGGTGCGCACCCAACGTCAGACACACCATTGTAATATGAGGGGCCCTGGGCCTGTACCGCCGGCCACAAGACAGTTCCCCCCCCAGCTCAAACAGTGCTCTACCACTAGCAAAATTATCTCTCACAGCTTCACCAATGTTTAGTCTATGCGCTGACATCCTTCAATGCCTGGCACTGACAATACCATTGTTTTGACATTTTTGTTATGTTAGGCCTTCGAAGCCTGTCTGCGGTCCGTTCTTTCTACAACTACTACACTGACCAGGCCACTGCTGGCCGTGTTCCCCTGGAACCAATTTAAACTTGCCTACAGCCAGCCCAATTTTGTTATGTTAGGCCTTCTTAGCCTGTCTGCCGTCACTCCTTCCACTAGACTTCCACTGACCAGACCACTGTTGCCCGTGTACCCCTGGAACCAATTTTAAATTGCCAACAGCCAAATGTTATTATGTTAGGCCTTTGATGCCTGTCTGCCGTCACTCCTTCCACTAGACTTCCACTGACCAGACCACTGTTGCCCGTGTACCCCTGGAACCAATTTTAAATTGCCAACAGCCCAATGTTATGATGTTAGGCCTTTGATGCCTGTCTGCCGTCACTCCTTCCACTAGGCCTCCACTGACCTGTCTACTGCTGCCCGTGTTCCCATGGAACCAATTGTAAATTGCCTACAGCCAGCCCATTTTATTACGTTAGGCCTTCGAAGCCTGTCTGCGGTCCCTCCTTCCACTAGGCCTCCACTTACCTGTCTACTGCTGCCCGTGTTCCCCTGGAACCAATTTTAAATTGCCTACAGGCAGCCCAATTTATTATGTTAGGCCTTCGAAGCCTGTCTGCGGTCCCTCCTTCCACTAGGCCTCCACTTACCTGTCTACTGCTGCCCGTGTTCCCCTGGTACCAATTTTAAATTGCCTACAGCCAGCCCATTTTATTATGTTAGGCCTTCGAAGCCTGTCTGCGGTCCCTCCTTCCACTAGGCCTCCACTGACCTGTCTACTGCTGCCCGTCTTCCCCTGGAACCAATTTTAAATTGCCTACAGCCAGCCCATTTTATTATGTTAGGCCTTCGAAGCCTGTCTGCGGTCCCTCCTTCCACTAGGCCTCCACTTACCTGTCTACTGCTGCCCGTGTTCCCCTGGAACCAATTTTAAATTGCCTACAGGCAGCCCAATTTATTATGTTAGGGCTTCGAAGCCTGTCTGCGGTCCCTCCTTCCACTAGGCCTCCACTGACCTGTCTACTGCTGCCCGTGTTCCCCTGGAACCAATTTTAAACTGCCTACAGGCAGCCCAATTTATTATGTTAGGGCTTCGAAGCCTGTCTGCGGTCCCTCCTTCCACTAGGCCTCCACTGACCTGTCTACTGCTGCCCGTGTACCCCTTGAACCAACATCATAAAATAAAAAAATAAGTATTTTGCTTATAAAAAAGAAAATACTGGTGAGATATCAAATGCAGACATTTTAACATTAAAAACAAACACACAACTAAAATCTGGTACAGTACTAAAAATGGCCACCAGCTACAATTACTTTCTCCTGCAAGTAGTTAACTGAAAGGTTTTTTAAATTGAAAACACAGATATGGCATCCACCGAGTGTTGTCCTGTCGCGTCTTCTTTATATTATTGCCGAGAAGATGCAAAACAATGAAAATAATAAAATCATTAATTACCAAAATAATAGAGAAAGTCAACACCACATTGCAAATAAACATTCATTCCAAATAAAGAAGCAGGGCGCGTCCGAGGGTGAGTATATACCAAATAAGAATATAATCACCCTCGGACGCGCAATGCTTATTTCCAACAGCCTTCCTTCCTAAGAATCAGCCCTTCCGTGGTGTAGAGAGACGTTGTGTTACACTCCAAGGTGTTCCCCAGGTTGCCTTTCCTGAGCTTCGATCTTCTGGCTCTCATTTAGTAGTTCTTGGAAACTACACTGCATTAGGCCTTCAAATTGGGTATGGGGTGTAGAGAGAGGGTGTGTTACACTCCAAGGTGTTCCCCAGGTTGCCTTTCCTGAGCTTCGATCTTCCGGCTCTCGTTTAGTAGTTGTTGGAAACTACGCTGCATTAGGCCTTCAAATTGGGTATGGGGTGTAGAGAGAGGGTGTGTTACACTCCAAGGTGTTCCCCAGGTTGCCTTTCCTGAGCTTCGATCTTCCGGCTCTCGTTTAGTAGTTCTTGGAAACTACACTGCATTAGGCCTTCAAATTGGGTATGGGGTGTAGAGAGAGGGTGTGTTACACTCCAAGGTGTTCCCCAGGTTGCATTTCCTGAGCTTCGATCTTCCGGCTCTCGTTTAGTAGTTCTTGGAAACTACACTGCATTAGGCATTCAAATTGGGTATGGGGTGTAGAGAGAGGGTGTGTTACACTCCAAGGTGTTTCCCAGGTTGCCTTTCCTGAGCTACGATATTCCGGCTCTCGTTTAGTAGTTGTTGGAAACTACACTGCATTAGGCCTACAAATTTGGTATGGGGGAAACATTGGCGCATCTGCGGTCCCTCCTTCCTCTAGGCCTCCACTGACCTGTCTACTGCTGCCCGTGTTCCCCTGGAACCAATTTTAAATTGCCTACAGGCAGCCCAATTCATTATGTTAGGGCTTCGAAGCCTGTCTGCGGTCCCTCCTTCCACTAGGCCTCCACTGACCTGTCTACTGCTGCCCGTGTACCCCTTGAACCAACATCATAAAATAAAAAAATAAGTATTTTGCTTATAAAAAAGAAAATACTGGTGAGATATCAAATGCAGACATTTTAACATTAAAAACAAACACACAACTAAAATCTGGTACAGTACTAAAAATGGCCACCAGCTACAATTACTTTCTCCTGCAAGTAGTTAACTGAAAGGTTTTTTAAATTGAAAACACAGATATGGCATCCACCGAGTGTTGTCCTGTCGCGTCTTCTTTATATTATTGCCGAGAAGATGCAAAACAATGAAAATAATAAAATCATTAATTACCAAAATAATAGAGAAAGTCAACACCACATTGCAAATAAACATTCATTCCAAATAAAGAAGCAGGGCGCGTCCGAGGGTGAGTATATACCTAATAAGAATATAATCACCCTCGGACGCGCAATGCTTATTTCCAACAGCCTTCCTTCCGAAGAATCAGCCCTTCCGTGGTGTAGAGAGACGTTGTGTTACACTCCAAGGTGTTCCCCAGGTTGCCTTTCCTGAGCTTCGATCTTCCGGCTCTCATTTAGTAGTTCTTGGAAACTACACTGCATTAGGCCTACAAATAGGGTATGGGGTGTACAGAGAGGGTTTGTTACACTCCAAGGTGTTCCCCAGGTTGCCTTTCCTGAGCTTCGATCTTCCGGCTCTCGTTTAGTAGTTGTTGGAAACTACGCTGCATTAGGCCTTCAAATTGGGTATGGGGTGTAGAGAGAGGGTGTGTTACACTCCAAGGTGTTCCCCAGGTTGCCTTTCCTGAGCTTCAATCTTCATGCTCTCGTTTAGTAGTTGTCGGAAACTACGCTGCATTAGGCCTACAAATTGGGTATGGGGTGTAGAGAGAGGGTTTGTTACACTCCAAGGTGTTCCCCAGGTTGCCTTTCCTGAGCTTCGATCTTCCGGCTCTCGTTTAGTAGTTGTTGGAAACTACGCTGCATTAGGCCTTCAAATTGGGTATGGGGTGTAGAGAGAGGGTGTGTTACACTCCAAGGTGTTCCCCAGGTTGCCTTTCCTGAGCTTCGATCTTCATGCTCTCGTTTAGTAGTTGTCGGAAACTACGCTGCATTAGGCCTACAAATTGGGTATGGGGTGTAGAGAGAGGGTGTGTTACACTCCAAGGTGTTCCCCAGGTTGCCTTTCCTGAGCTTCGATCTTCCGGCTCTCGTTTAGTAGTTCTTGGAAACTACACTGCATTAGGCATTCAAATTGGGTATGGGGTGTAGAGAGAGGGTGTGTTACACTCCAAGGTGTTCCCCAGGTTGCCTTTCCTGAGCTTCGATCTTCCGGCTCTCGTTTAGTAGTTCTTGGAAACTACACTGCATTAGGCCTACAAATTGGGTATGGGGTGGAGAGAGATGGTGTGTTACACTCCAAGGTGTTCCCCAGGTTTCCTTGCCATTGCTTCTGTCTTCCGACTCTCGTTTAGTAGTTGTAGAAAAGTACACTGCATTAGGCCTACAAAATGGGTATGGGGTGGAGAGAGATGGTGTGTTACACTCCAAGGTGTTCCCCAGGTTGCCTTTCCTGAGCTTCTATCTTCAGGCTCTCATTAAATTGTGGTTAAATGGAACAACTGCATTTGGCGTACTAGTTGGTTTGGGGCCTACTATCGGTGTCTGCCACTCCTTGCTGTTCTCCTGGTTTCCTGTCCTGAAATTCCATTTTCAGGCTCTCGTTAAGTAGTTGTTAATGTTAGACTGCATTTGGCCTACTAGTTGGGTTGGGGCCTACTATCGGTGTCTGCCACTCCTTGCTGTTCTCCTCCACTGAACAAAGCTGTGCCGCCTGTTTACTACGGTTGCCAATTTTGAACTGCATTTCGACTACTTACTGATTTGGCCCTACTCTCTGTGTCAGCCTCTCATTCCAGTTGTCCTCCACTGCAATGCCCCCTGGTTATTCCTGTGTTACCAATTTTGAACTGCATTTAGCCCACTTTATTCTTTGGGCCTATATCTGTGTTTCCACTTCATCGTGCCCATTGCCCAGCCAGTGATAGATGAGTCTGCTGGTACATTGACCCATAACGCAACATTCCCCGTGCATGCTACACAACAACATTGTGACCCTGCTGAAAGTCAGGTTGCTCTTCCCGCATACCATACCACCTTACACGGGGACAAAGAGGAAGGTGCAGATGAAAGTGCAGGTTCCTTCATCAGGTGGGGGGAGGAATACTAGTTGGCGACGTCACTGGCACAGGGCCTCTCATAGTACGCAAACACACCGCTGTACTTTGAGGGGCCCTGTGCCAGTGCCAATGCCAACAAGTGGGCCCCCCCTGCTTGCTCAGGTTCACAGCACTTGCAAAGTTGAAATACTTACCTCTCCCTGCTCCACTGCCGTGACGTGGTCCAGATTTCCTGGGCCCACTAATTACTTGAACCAGCCCTACCCCACACAACTTTAGCCAAATGACCCCCAATTTCAAATGCCTTCCAATTATTATAAGGTAAATTACGCTTGACAAGCTTCATTAAGAAGAATGGATGGTTTTGACATTAAAATGGGCACTCTAGGTGTTTTCCTGGCCCCCACTCACTGCCGACTATGCTGCCCCATTGACTTGCATTGGGTTTCGGGTTTCGGTCGATCCCGACTTTTCGCCATAATCGGCCGATTTCACTCGACCCGACTTTTGAGATAGTCGGGTTTCGCGAAACCCGGCTCGACTCTAAAAAGGTCAAGGTCGCTCAACTCTAGCGGGGAGCATAGTCGGCAGTGAGTGGAGGCCAGGAAAACACCTACAGTGTCCATTTTAATGGCAAAAACATCCATTCTTGTTACTGAAGCTTGTCAATCTTAATTTACCTTATAATAATAGTAAGGCATTGGAAATTGGGGGTCATTTGGCTAAAGTTGTGGGGGTAGGGCTGGTTCAAGTATTTAGTGGGCCCAGGTAATCTGGACCACCTCAGGGCAGTGGAGCAGGGAGAGGTAAGTATTTAAACTTTGCAAGTGCTGTGATCCTGAGCAAGCAGGGGGGGCCCACTCGTTGGCATTGGCACTGGCACAGGTCCCCTCAAAGTAGGGCGGTGTGTTTGCACGGCGGGGGCGCCTCCCACCGGCAGTGACACTTTTTGCGTACTATGAGGGGCTCTGTGCCAGTGACGTCGCCAACGAGTATTCCCCCCCTCACCTGATGAAGGAACCTGCACTTTCATCTGCACCTTCCTCTTTGTCCCCGTGTAAGGTGTTATGGTATGCAGGAAGGGGAACCTGACTTTCAGCAGGGTCACATTCTTGCTGTGTAGCGTGCACGGGGAATGTAGCGTTCTGGGTCAATGTACCAGCAGACTCATCTATCACTGGCTGGGCAATGGTCAGGATGAGGAGGAAACAAAGATATAGACCCAAAGAATAAAGTGGGCTAAATGCAGTTCAAAATTGGTAACAGGACTAACCAGGGGGCATTGCTTTGTTCAGTGGAGTACAACTGTAATGAGAGGCTGACACAGTGAGTAGGCCCAAATCAGTAAGTAGGCTAAATGCAGTTCAAAATTGGTAACAGTAGTAAACAGGTGGCACTGGTTTGTTCAGTGTAGGAGAACATCAAGGAGCGTCAGACACCGTTGGTAGGGCCAACAAAACAAGTAGGCCAAATGCAGTGTTATATTAAAAACAATTTAACGAGAGCTTGAAGATAGAAGCTAGGGAAAGGCAACCTGGAGAACACCTTGGAGCGGAAAACACCGTTTGTAGAACCCAGACCCAACTTGTAGGCCTAATGCAGTGTTGTTTCAACAACTATTTAACGAGAGCCTGAAGATTGAAGCTCAGGAAAGGCAACCAGGAGAACACCTTGGAGCGGCATACACTGGTAGTAGGCCCCAACCCAACTAGTAGCCCCACTGCAGTTGTTCCATTAAAAAACTATTTAACGAGAGCCTGAAGATTGAAGCTCAGGAAAGGCAACCTGGAGAACACCTTGGAGCGGCAGACACCGTTAGTAGGCCCCAACCAAACTAGTAGCCCCACTGCAGTTGTTTGATTAAAAAACCATTTAACAAGAGCCTGAAGATTGAAGCTCAGGAAAGGCAACCTGGAGAACACCTTGGAGCGGCATACACTGGTAGTAGGCCCCAACCCAACTAGTAGCCCCACTGCAGTTGTTCCATTAAAAAACTATTTAACGAGAGCCTGAAGATTGAAGCTCAGGAAAGGCAACCAGGAGAACACCTTAGAGCGGCATACACTGGTAGTAGGCCCCAACCCAACTAGTAGCCCCACTGCAGTTGTTCCATTAAAAAACTATTTAACAAGAGCCTGAAGATTGAAGCTCAGGAAAGGCAACCAGGAGAACACCTTGGTGCGGCAGACACTGGTAGTAGGCCCCAACCCAACTAGTAGCCCCACTGCAGTTGTTCCATTAAAAAACTATTTAACAAGAGCCTGAAGATTAAAGCTCAGGAAAGGCAACCTGGAGAACACCTTGGAGCGGCATACACCGTTAGTAGGCCCCAACCCAACTAGTAGGCCAAATGCAGTTGTTCCATTTAACAACTATTTAACAAGAGCCTGAAGATTGAAGCTCAGGAAAGGCAACCAGGAGAACACTTTGGAGTGGAAGAATCAGTTTGTAGACCACAACGAAACTTGTGGCCCCAATGCAGTTTTATAATTCTGACAGGCTGAAAACCAGCCTGTTTTTTTTTTTTAGAGGAGAACAGCTGTATTAAGTGGCGCAGACAGACACTGCTAGTAGGCCTTACACCACAAAGTTGGCTCACTGCAGGTTGAAAAAAAGGTACATGGGTACACGGTCGGCATTGGTGTGCTCAGCGGAGGACAAATGGAAGGATGGACCGCAGACAGACTTAGTAGGCGTACAATAAAGAAAGTAGGCTCTATGCACTTTTAAATAGGTTCCAGGGGTACACAGGCAGCATTGGTGTGGTCAGCGGAGGACTATTGGAAGGAGGGACCGCAGACAAACTTAGTAGTCATAAAATAAAAAAAATTAGGCTCAATGCAGTTCGAATTATCTTGCAGGGGTACACAGGCAGCATTGGTTTGTTCAGCGGAGGACGATTGGAAGGAGTGTCTGACACAGTTAGTACTCCCCAAAAATAAATAGATGTTAATGTCTCTCAAAACAACTAAACCAAAAAACAAAAGGGTGGCATACTTAGGTACAGGGGTGGGTTCATCTGCTGAGTTTCAGACATAGTAATTTGGCACCGCTAAGTATTTACTGGTGTCAATATAGGACACTGACCCTGACTATTTTAACTAGCATCATACATGTCAACAAATTGGTATTGTCAGTGCCAGGCATTGTAGGATGTCAGCGCATAGACTAAACATTGGTGGAGCTGTGAGAGATAATTTTGCAAGTGGTAGAGCACTGTTTGAGCTGGGGGGGAAACTCTCTTGTGGCCGGCGGTACAGGCCCAGGGCCCTTCATGTTACAACGGTGTGTCTGATGTTGGTTGCGCGCCACCACCGCCAGAGACACTTTATTGTACTATGAGGGACCCAGTGGCAGTGCTGTCGGCCAAAAGCGGGCACACCCACCTCTTCAGACAAACGGCACTCTCACGGGTGTTTGCGCCAAGTGGCGAGACCACGGCCCCATGGGGGGGAGTTAGCGCGTTTAGGGAGGTGTAAACATGTCGTATGCTGGACAAACAACTGCTGCAGATTAAGAGATTGGAACAGTCAGTAAGACCAGTCTACAAGCGAGACCTTTTTATAGGAAAGCTAGGTGTCAGCCGGGAAAGGTGGGGCAAAATAATTCGAAATCCATGAGTGGTTCATTTTAATGAAGGTTAGATCATCAACATTTTGGGTAGCCAGACGAGTCCTTTTTTCGGTCAATATTGAACCAGCAGCACTGAATACTCTTTCTGATAGCACACTAGCTGCTGGGCAAGCAAGCTCCTGCAATGCATATTCTGCCAATTCAGGCCAGGTGTCTATTTTGGATGCCCAGTAATCAAATGGGAATGACGGTTGAGGGAGAACATCGATAAGGGATGAAAAATAGTTAGTAACCATACTGGACAAATGTTGTCTCCTGTCACTTTGAATTGATGCTGCAGTACCTGTCCTGTCTGCAGTCATTGCGAAATCACTCCACAACCTGGTCAGAAAACCCCTCTGTCCAACGCCACTTCTGATTTGTGCACCTCTAACACCTCTGCCCTGTTGCCCCCTGCACCTCGTGTGAGAACCATCACCGGCGCTGTGTGCTGGGAATGCCTGAATCAAACGGTCTACCAGAGTTGCTTGTTTGGTTGCTAATATTTGTTCGAGGTTCTCATGTGGCATGATATTTTGCAATTTGCCTTTATAGAGAGGATCAAGGAGGCAGGCCAACCAGTAATCGTCATTGGTCATCATTTTAATAATGCGTGGGTCCCTTTTGAGGATACGTAAAGCATAATCTGCCATGTGGGCCAAAGTTCCAGTTGTGAAATCTGCGGTTGTGCTGGGTTGAGAGGCAGTTTCAGGCAAATCTACGTCACTTGTCTCCCTCAAAAAACCTGAACCCAGCCTTGCAACACCAACAGTTTCTATTGGCCCCTGAGAAGCTTCCTCATTCAAAAAATACTCATCCCCATCATCCTCCTCGTCCTCCTCCTCTTCACCCGCTATCTCATCCTGTAGACTGCCCTGACCAGATAATGGCTGACTGTCATCAAGGCTTTCCACTTCCTCGGCTGCAGATGCCTGCTCCTTTATGTGCGTCAAACTTTGCATCAGCAGACGCATTAGGGGGATGCTTATACTTATTATGGCGTTGTCTGCACTAACCAGCCATGTGCATTCCTCAAAACACTGAAGGACTTGACACAGATCTTGTACCTTCGACCACTGCACACCTGACAACTCCATGTCTGCCATCCAACTGCCTGCCCGTGTATGTGTATCCTCCCACAAATACATAACAGCACGCCTCTGTTCGCACAGTCTCTGAAGCATGTGCAGTGCGGAGTTCCACCTTGTTGCAACGTCGATGATTAGGCGATGCTGGGGAAGGTTCAAAGACCGCTGATGGTTCTGCATACGGCTGGAGTGTATGGGCGAACGGCGGATATGCGCGCAAAGTCTGCGCACTTTGAGGAGCAGGTCGGGTAACCCCGGATAACTTTTCAGGAAGCACTGCACCACCAGGTTTAAGGTGTGAGCCAGGCAAGGAATGTGTTTCAGTTGTGAAAGGGCTATGACAGCCATAAAATTCCTTCCGTTATCACTCACTACCTTGCTTGCCTCAAGATGTACAGTGCCCAGCCATGACTGAGTTTCTTTCTGCAAGAACTCGGACAGAACTTCCGCGGTGTGTCTGTTGTCGCCCAAACACTTCATTGCCAATACAGCCTGCTGACGCTTGCCACTAGCTGTCCCATAATGGGACACCTCGTGTGCAACAGTGGCAGCTGCGGATGGAGTGGTCGTGCGACTGCGGTCTGTGGACGAGCTCTCGCTTCTGCAGGAGGGCGAGGAGGAGGAGGGGGGGCGAACGCCTACAGCCAACTGTTTCCTAGACCGTGGGCTAGGCAGAACTGTCCCAATATTGCTGTCCCCTGTGGACCCTGCATCCACCACATTAACCCAGTGTGCCGTGATGGACACGTAACGTCCCTGGCCATGCCTACTGGTCCATGCATCTGTTGTACTCACAGATTGCCTGAGTGCATGGACGATGCGGTCTTTTACATGCTGGTGGAGGGCTGAGATGGCTTTTCTCGAAAAGAAGTGTCGACTGGGTAGCTCGTAGCGTGGTACAGTGTAGTCCATCAGGGCTTTGAAAGCTTCGCTTTCAACTAACCGGTAGGGCATCATCTCTAATGAGATTGGTCTAGCAATGTGGGCGTTCAAACCCTGTGTACGTGGATGCGAGGATGAGTACTTCCTTTTCCTAACGAGAGTCTCATGTAGGGTGAGCTGGACTGGAGAGCTGCAGATGGTGGAACTAGCGGGGGTGCCGGTGGACATGGCAGACTGAGAGAGGGTTGGAGATGGTATTCTTGCTGGTGCCCTACATGCCGTGTTTCCTACCATGAACCTGGTGATTCCCTGGCTGCTTTGGCCTGGCGACGAAACCTGCACATTTACTGCAGGTGGTGCGGTAAACGGTGGGCTTACAGTGAGGGAAGGGATGTAGTGTTGCTGACTAGCTTCATTGGCCGAGGGTGCTACAACCTTAAGGGACGTTTGGTAGTTAGTCCAGGCTTGCAAATGCATGGTGGTTAAATGTCTACGCATGCAACTTGTATTTAGACTTTTAAGATTCTGACCTCTGCTTAAGGTAGTTGAACATTTTTGACAGATGACTTTGCGCTGATCATTTGGATGTTGTTTAAAAAAATGCCAGACTGCACTCTTTCTACTATTGGATACCTTTTCAGGCATTGCAGACTGAGCTTCTTTAAACGGATGGCCATGCTGTCCTACAACTGGTTTTGCCACGCGTTTTTGGCCAGATATGGGCCCGGCAGATGGAACCTGTTGCGATGTTGATGCCTGCTGTGGCTCCTCCTCCTCCGCTTCAGAGCTACTGCCGCCTGCACCCTGTTCCCCCAATGGCTGCCAATCGGGGTCAACAACTGGGTCATCTATGACCTCCTCTTCTATCTCGTGTGCAACTTCGTCTGTGTCACCGTGTAAGCCGGTGGTATAGCGTTCGTGACGGGGCACCATAGTCTCATCAGGGTCTGATTCTGGATCAGTACACTGCGAGGGCAATGTTCTGGTCTGAGTCAAAGGAACAGCATAGTAATCTGGCTGTGGCTGTGCATCTGTGCACTCCATGTCCGATTCAACTTGTAATGGGCATGGCCTGTTAACTGTTTCACTTTCTAACCCAGGAACGGTATGTGTAAAGAGCTCCATGGAGTAACCCGTTGTGTCGCCTGACGCATCCTTCTCTGTTGTTGTTGGTGAAGAAGACAAGGAAGCGACTTGTCCCTGACCGTGAACATCCACTAACGACGCGCTGCTTTTACATTTAGCAGTTTCAGAAGAGGAGGTGAAAGAGCTAGAGGCTGAGTCAGCAAGGAAAGCCAAAACTTGTTCTTGCTGCTCCGGCTTTAAAAGCGGTTTTCCTACTCCCAGAAAAGGGAGCGTTCGAGGCCTTGTGTAGCCAGACGACGAACCTGGCTCCACAGCTCCAGACTTAGGTGCTATATTGCTTTTCCCACGACCACCTGATGCTCCACCACCACTACCATCATTACCAGCTGGCAATGACCGCCCACGGCCACGACCTCTTCCACCAGACTTCCTCATTGTTTGAAAAATGTAACCAAACTAACGGTATTTGTTGCTGTAAAACCAGTTACAAGGTGAACTCAAACTTCTGTTGAATTTATATATCCCTTTATAGGTGGGCGAGACTGCAGGGAATGTCAGGCCCAATGTATAACAGTACACAGCTTCAGTGGCAGACAGATATGCCACTAACAGGACTGACGTTGATGCAGACACTAACAATTAAAATCTCCCCCTTTTTATTTTTTCTGGGAGAATATTGAAGAAATGTGGCCCACTCTTATACAGTATATGTTCTGTGGCACAAAATTTGAGACAGATGCCACACACAGCACTGGCAATGAGGCAGAATTGCCAATCTTAATCTCCCACTATTTTTTTTTGTCAGGGAGAATTGAAAAGAAATCTGGCCCAGTATTACACACTAGGTTTAATGTGGCACACAATTTGAGACAGGTGGCACACACAGGAGTGGCACTGAAGCAGAAATGCCAATCTTAATCTCCCACTACTTTTTTTTTTCAGGGAGAATTTAAAAGAAATCTGGCCCAGTATTACACACTAGGTTTAATGTGGCACACAATTTGAGACAGGTGGCACACACAGGAGTGGCACTGAAGCAGAAATGCCAATCTTAATCTCCCACTATTTTTATTTTTTCAGGGAGAATTGAAAAGAAATCTGGCCCAGTATTACACACTAGGTTTAATGTGGC
The DNA here is from genome assembly GCF_032444005.1 of Ranitomeya imitator. Classification (NCBI taxonomy): domain Eukaryota; kingdom Metazoa; phylum Chordata; class Amphibia; order Anura; family Dendrobatidae; genus Ranitomeya; species Ranitomeya imitator. The sequence goes on from NC_091282.1 coordinate 1,069,014,643, forward strand.
ACACAATTTGAGACAGGTGGCACACACAGGAGTGGCACTGAAGCAGAAATGCCAATCTTAATTTCCCACTACTTTTTTTTTCAGGGAGAATTGAAAAGAAATCTGGCCCAGTATTACACACTAGGTTTAAGGTGGCACAAAATTTGAGACAGGTGGCACACACAGGAGTGGCACTGAAGCAGAAATGCCAATCTTAATCTCCCACTATTTTTTTTTCAGGGAGAATTGAAAAGAAATCTGGCCCAGTATTACACACTAGGTTTAATGTGGAACACAATTTGAGACAGGTGGCACACACAGGAGTGGCACTGAAGCAGAAATGCCAATCTTATTCTCCCACTACTTTTTTTTTCAGGGAGAATTTAAAAGAAATCTGGCCCAGTATTACATACTAGGTTTAATGTGGCACACAATTTGAGACAGGTGGCACACACAGGAGTGGCACTGAAGCAGAAATGCCAATCTTAATCTCCCACTATTTTTTTTTGTCAGGGAGAATTTAAAAGAAATCTGGCCCAGTATTACACACTAGGTTTAATGTGGCACAAAATTTGAGACAGATGGCACACACAGGAGTGGCACTGAAGCAGAAATGCCAATCTTAATCTCCCACTATTTTTTTTTGTCAGGGAGAATTGAAAAGAAATCTGGCCCAGTATTACACACTAGGTTTAATGTGGCACAAAATTTGAGACAGGTGGCACACACAGGAGTGGCACTGAAGCAGAAATGCCAATCTTATTCTCCCACTATTTTTATTTTTTCAGGGAGAATTGAAAAGAAATCTGGCCCAGTATTACACACTAGGTTTAATGTGGCACAAAATTTGAAACAGGTGGCACACACAGGAGTGGCACTGAAGCAGAAATGCCAATCTTAATCTCCCACTATTTTTTTTTTATTTATGGGAGAATTGGCAAGAAATCAGGCCCACTATTAGGCCGGCGTCACACTCGGCGTAAGACAATACGGTCCGTATATTACGGCCATAATACACTGAAAAGTCCCCAAAATAGTGGTCCATAGCTCCTCCGTAGGCAGGGTGTGTCAGCGTATTTTGCGCATGGCATCCTCCGTATGTAATCCGTATGGCATCCGTACTGTGAGATTTTCTCGCAGGCTTGCAAAACCGACATACGGCTATACAAGGGATCCATGTGTAAAAAAAAACAAAACCTATATACTGTCTATATATATATATATATGTCAGTAGACACATATATGTATATATATTAATATTTCATACAGTGCGAGATAGCTTTAAAGCCGGTAATTCAATTGCCGGCTTTTGCTATCTCCTTCCTAAACCCGACACGATATGAGACATGGTTACATACAGTAAACAATCTCATATCCCCATTTTTTTGCATATTCCACACTACTAATGTTAGTAGTGTGTTTATGCAAAATTTGGCCGTTCTAGCTATTAAACTAAAAGGTTTAATGGCGGAAAAAATTGGCGTGGGCTCCCGCGCAATTTTCTCCGCCAGAGTAGTACAGCCAGTGACTGAGGGCAGATATTAATAGCCTGGAGAGGGTCCATGGTTATTGGCCCCCCTGCTAAAAACATCTGCCCCCAGCCACCCCAGAAAAGGCACATCTGGAAGATGCGCCTAGGATTCCTTTGCCGCTCTAGCTCCAGAGTGGGTGGGACAGAGGAGATGTGAGCGGTGCAGAGCCAGAGGCGCCCTGGCCGGTAGCGTCCCTGGATGCATGCAGGGAATAGGAAGATGGCCGTCACTGGTCGGCCACTCGACCTGAAAGTGACATCACTGATACTACGGAAGCACAGGAGGGTCAGAATTAACCAACGCGTTTCGAGGTGGGACGCACCTCTTCGTCAGGGTCAGGAACCGTAGTATCCGTAGCTTCCGTAGTATCAGTGACGTCACTTTCAGGTCGAGTGGCCGACCAGTATCGGCCATCTTCCCATTCCCTGCGTGCATCCAGGGACGCTACCGGCCGGGGCGCCTCTGGCTCTGCAGCGCTCACATCTCCTCCGTCCCACCCGCTCTGGAGCTAGAGCGGCACAGGAATCCTATATGCCGGAAGCATCTACCCCGCGGCCGAACAGATCTTCCTCCACTCCCAAGAAGGTAGGCGAGAGTAACTATATCTGGAACCGGATCAGGCTGCCAATTTAGATACTAACAGTTGCTTACTGTGGGCGCATATTATATATTTATATTTTTATCTTTGGTCCGCAGCCAGCTGAGTTCTATATGCGCCAATAGGGTACCTATACTTACTAGTAGCCTACGTAGTGTGGCATTTTATAGCGCGGTATTTTGTGTCTTTTTATCATTTTAATAATGTTTTTCTATATATGTTCAATAAATAATGTTTATGTATTATTGTTTTTTAATTATGAGCATTAGCAGCTTCGCTCATTTGGTCCTTTTTTGGTCCCCTTTTTTAGTCTGGTTTAATTATTTATATATAATATGGTATTTATTGTTCTTTTTCTTCATTTTAGTTACCTTTATTTTCCGGTTTTCACCATTGGAGTTCGTTCTGGTCGTAGATTTCCTCTTCTGTTATTCCTGGAACTCTGTTCTTGTGCCATATCACTTATTTTGGTTGATACAGGTCAAGATTGAAGAAGCCGAGCTGTGGAGTGAATAAACTAATCAACATTACTATTTCTGATATTATTTTTCATCATACTGCTGTTCATATCTATTTGGATTATATATTCTAATCATGTAATTGCATTGGTAGATTTTTGGTATTCTTCTGCTATTTGTACTAGATTTGTGTTATTTATTATTTTTTATTTATTATTTTTTATTTATTTTTCATTATTGATTATTCTTTATTTATCTTTGCGCATATCATTTTGTGCATAATTTTTTACTTGAATGGCAAAATCTACAGGTCTATTATTCTCACTATTACATGTGCCCAATTGTGCATTGACACACTATTATCACATTATTATTTATTCCTTTTTTCTATTTGGCTATTCATTCACACATATATATTTATGTAATTATTTATTAATTTATATATATATATATATATATTTTTTTTTTTATCATTTATCCCACACTTCGTCATAGTTCCTGACACTTTCATCTATTTCCCCTTTGATTGATTATTGGTATTATATTTGCACTTACCGTATATACTCGAGTATAAGCCGACCCGACTATAAGCCGACCCCCCTAATTTTGCCACAAAAAACTGGGAAAACCTATTGACTCGAGTATAAGCTTAGGGTGGAAATGCAGTATTTACCGGTGAATTTCAAAAATAAAAATAGATCATTATTTCCCCATAGCTGTGCCATATAGTGCTCTGCACCGTTCATTATTGCCCCATAGCTGTGCCATTTAGTGCTCTGCACCGTTCATATTTCCCCATAGCTCTGCCATATAGTGCTCTGCACCGTTCATATTTCCCCATAGCTCTGCCATATAGTGCTCTGCACTGTTCATATTTCCCCATAGCTGTGCCATATAGTGCTCTGCACCGTTCATATTTCCCCATAGCTCTGCCATATAGTGCTCTGCACCGTTCATATTGCCCCATAGCTCTGCCATATAGTGCTCTGCACCGTTCATACTGCCCCATATCTGTGCCCCATATAGTGCTCTGCACCGTTCATACTGCCCCATATCTGTGTCCCATATAGTGCTCTGCACCGTTCATATTGCCCCATATCTGTGCCCTATATGCTCTGTACCGTTCATACTGCCCCATATCTGTGCCGCATATAGTGCTCTGCACCATTCATACTGCCCCCATATCTGTGCCCCATATAGTGCTCTGCACCGTTCATACTGCCCCATATCTGTGCCCCATACAGTGCTCTGCACCGTTCATATTGTCCCATAGTAGTGCCCCATATAGTGCTGTGCACCGTTCATACTGCCCCATATCTGTGCCCCATACAGTGCTCTGCACCGTTCATATTGTCTCATAGTAGTGCCCCATATAGTGCTCTGCACCGTTCATATTGCCCCATATATGCTCTGCACCGTTCATATTGCCCCATATATGCTCTGCACCGTTCATATTGTCCCATATATGCTCTGCACCGTTCATATTGTCCCATAGTAGTGCCCCATATAGTGCTCTGCACCGTTCATATTGCCCCATATATGCTCTGCACCGTTCATATTGTCCCATATAGTGCTCTGCACCGTTCATATTGTCCCATATAGTGCTCTGCACCGTTCATACTGCCCCATATAGTGCTCTGCACCGTTCATATTTCCCTATAGATGCTCCACATAAATCTGTGCCGCTGCTGCAATAAAAAAAAAAGCCATACTCACCTCTCTTGATTGCAGCTCCCGGCGTCTCGTTCCGGCGTCCGGTCCCGGCGTCTCTCTCCGCTCTGACTGATCAGGCAGAGGGCGCCGCGCACACTATATGCGTCATCGCGCCCTCTGACCTGAACAGTCAGAGCGGAGCGGAGCGACGCCGGGAAGATGGAGCGGCACCCGGCGGCTGGAACGGGGACAGGTAAATATGACATACTTACCTGGTCCCCACGTCCGGCTCCCTCTGCCTGTCCCACGGTCTCCGGGTGCCGCAGCTTCTTTCTCTATCAGCGGTCACCGTTACCGCTGATTAGAGAAATGAATAGGCGGCTCCACCCCTATGGGAGGTGGAGCCGCCTATTCATTTCTCTAATGAGCGGTCCCACATGACCGCTGAAGAGGGGAAGAGCTGCAGCACAGATGACCGTGGGACGGCAGGGGGAGCGTCAGGATCGCTGGGACTAGGTAAGTATACCTCAGCGCCCTCACCTCCTCACCCGCCGACCCTGCCACCCACCTTGACTCGAGTATAAGCCGAGTGGGGCACTTTCAGCCCAAAAATTTGGGCTGAAAATCTCGGCTTATACTCGAGTATATACGGTAATTATTGATTCAGCAATATTTGTATTTATTCTTAGTCACAGCACTCCGTTCTTGCCACTTTTCCCCTTCCAGGACCTGTCATCACATGGTTTCACCTTTTGTTATCAGTTACAGCATTCCGTTTAGATTCATCTTCTCCCTTCCAGGACCTGCTGCATCACATGGTCTTACCTATCCAATGATAGTGGGCCGGGTGGAACGCACGCCGGCATTGCGTTCTGGTTGGCTCCGCCTCCTCTCCTATGTTCCCCTGTGTCGCGTCAGCTAATTGCGGCGCCGGGGCTGCATGGGTTTGTGGGTCGGCGCCTCCTGGTGACCTCCTATGTCGGCGCGCGTCGCTCCACACCCGCTCCCCCTATCATTGGCTGCTCACCACATAAATACCCAGCTCCCTTTGGATGTAGCCACCCCCTGACGAAGGCAGACGCCACAACGTGCGTCGGGGTTCGGCATATCCCAGGGACTTATACTCTACACAGCAGGTAATACCAGGTGGCTTTTTTTGACCTCCATTACTTTTCATTTTATTTCATTTTTTGCTCGCTTGGTGCTTTATACCTCACTGGTCATTATGTCCAACATGTCATACATCAGTTTGACTTAGCGCCAGCAGTTTGCACTAATATTTACGTTGGCACTCTATTTGGTCTCCTTGTGCCACATATTAATTAAGTTTGCACATGCACTTTACAACATTGATTTGGTATATCTGCTTCTTATACCTATATATGACACACTGACACAGATATGCATATTTATGCTGATTTTACACTGTGGTTATATAGCTAATTTATTCTTGTGCCATTTATATGTCCCTGGTGGTGTGCTTTTTATGGTATTTTTTTCCCACCGTTCCACTATATTATATATTTTAATAAATATTGTTATTTATACCTTATTTTGGACTTTTGTCTCGGTTTTTTCTTCGTGTTTCTATGTGGTTTCCCGATCTGTCCATTACACCTTCCATTGGTGCACATTGGTGGTTATATTATTTTCTCCTTATATATTTGTTTTGTGCACCGTGCCTTGAGATCTATTTAAATGCTGCTGTAATGGCTGAAAGCCAGACAATATATACATACATACATGTTTGGGAATTATATCAGTGGGGGCATTATTCATGTGGAATCCATGTATGTGGGGGTATTATTTATATATATATATATATATATATATATATACCGTATATACTCGAGTATAAGCCGACCCTAGTATAAACCGACCCCCCTAATTTTGCCACAAAAAACTGGGAAAACTTATTGACTCGAGTATAAGCCTAGGGTGGAAAATGCAGCAGCTACCGGTGAATTTCAAAATTAAAAATAGATGCTCCATACTGTTCATTATGGCCCCATAGCTGTGCCATATAGTGCTCTGCACCGTTCATTATTGCCCCATAGCTGTGCCATATAGTGCTCTGCACCGTTCATTATTGCCCCATAGCTGTGCCACATAGTGCTCTGCACCGTTCATTATTGCCCCATAGCTCTGCCATATAGTGCTCTGCACCGTTCATTATTGCCCCATAGCTGTGCCATATAGTGCTCTGCACCGTTCATTATTGCCCCATAGCTGTGCCATATAGTGCTCTGCACCATTCATTATTGCCCCATAGCTCTGCCATATAGTGCTCTGCACCGTTCATTATTGCCCCATAGCTGTGCCATATAGTGCTCTGCACCGTTCATTATTGCCCCATAGCTCTGCCATATAGTGCTCTGCACCGTTCATTTTTGTCCCATAGCTGTGCCATATAGTGCTCTGCACCGTTCATTATTGCCCCATAGCTGTGCCATATAGTGCTCTGCACCGTTCATTATTGCCCCATAGCTGTGCCATATAGTGCTCTGCGCCGTTCATTATTGCCCCATAGCTGTGCCATATAGTGCTCTGCACCGTTCATTATTGCCCCATAGCTGTGCCATATAGTGCTCTGCACCATTCATTATTGCCCCATAGCTGTGCCATATAGTGCTCTGCGCTGTTCATTATTGCCCCATAGCTCTGCCATATAGTGCTCTGCACTGTTCATTATTGCCCCATAGTTGTGCCATATAGTGCTCTGCACCGTTCATTATTGCCCCATAGATGTACCATATAAAGCTGTGCCATTGCTGCTGCAATAAAAAAAAAAAAGCCATACTCACCTCTCTTGCTTGCAGCTCCCAGCATCTCGTCCCGGCGTCTCTCCGCACTGACTGATAAGGCAGAGGGTGGCGCGCACACTATATGTGCCATCGCGCCCTCTGACCTGAACAGTCAGAGCAAGAGGACGCGAAGACAGAGCGGCGCCCGGCGTGTGGAATGCGGACAGGTGAATATTACATACTTACCTGCTCCCGGCGTCCCTCTGCCTGTCACACGGTCTTCGGTGCCGCAGACTCTTCCTCTATCAGCGGTCACCGGCACCGGCACCGCTGATTAGAGAAATGAATATGCGGCTCCACCCCTATGGGAGGTGGAGCCGCATATTCATTTCTCTAATCAGCGGTCCCATGTGACCGCTGTACAGGGGAAGAGCTGCAGCACCGAAGACCGTGTGACGGGCAGAGGGAGCGTCAGGACCGCCGGGACTAGGTGAGTATGCCTCAGCGCCCTCTCCCCCTCACCCACCGACCCTGCCGCCCACCGTGACTCGAGTATAAGCCAAGAGGGGCACTTTCAGCCCAAAATTTTGGGCTGAAAATCTCGGCTTATACTCGAGTATATACGGTATATATATTTGCATACATGGGATAAAATGCACTTACCTTATACAGCTACCAAATTGTTTTTTGAAACACAATGCTTTTATTAGTTCATTATCATTCCAGTGATTATGTGTACTGGTCGTTCAGAGGCCATCAGCTCAAAAAGATTATCTCAGACTGACTTGCTACAATCCACTCTGCTTACCCTTCCCCAAAGGTAACCTTGCCTTCACCAGTTAACCCCATAAAGGGATCTGGAAATACAACAAGTATCTTCTGGGTTGCTTCCACAGAGAAGTTGCTTGCTACGAGAGCAAGCTGGAGGCAAGAGAGTTCAAATTGTCTAGATTAATAACTGATGGGTGGAACTAGAGATGATATAAGTAGACAAAATGTTAAACAAGTAGATGAGGACTGACTGTGAATAGCTAAACAACAGGCAAAATAAGAAGGCTGAGGAATGGTTAACAGTCTAGAATTAAACAGATAACACTGGCCAACGCAATTTTTCTCTCAAAAGGTTTTAAATGATAATTTAAGTCAATTTTGGCTGCTGATTACGAATATGACCTCCGTTTTTGGCTATCACATCAGGATTTCGAGATATTTTCAATTGTTGATGAAAATTACTCCTAATGTTTTATGATAAAAACACATGATATTCGGTACTACATTTTGTATATTTTTAATCAAGGAATAACAAAGATTACAAAGTCTATGTACAGCAAATCAAATATACTTACAGAATTAAACTACAAAGTATAAAAACACATATATATGGCACACCGATAAATGACAAATGGCAGTTATTTGAACTTTCTTTTCTTGGCTGATCTATGATGTGCGGCTTCTGGGTTGTCTCTCATCAAGCTCCAGCAATAGTCAGCCATCATATGTGAGTCCCACCGGCCATGATATCGTTCTTCCATTGTTTTAATGTCCTGATGAAAACGCTCCCCTTGTTCCTCGCTCACATCCCCAAGGTTCTCTGAAAAAAGTCCAAATGGCTGTGTAAATAGTGAAACTTGATACTCATTCTACATCCAAGATTTCGCAGACTCATTAGTAGCTCTTCCACAATCTCTTCATAGCTGTCTGCTTTCTTATTCCCTAGAAAATTCTGCACCACATTACAAAATGCATTCCAAGCTCTTTCTTCTGTCTCCTTCATTGATGTGATAAAATTTGGGTCTCTCATAAGTGTTCTTATTTGAGGTCCATCAAATATTCCAGCCTTTTTCTTCTCTTCACTAAGACCAGGAAAAGTTGAACATATATAGTTAAAGCATTCTCCACTGTGATTGAGAGCTTTGACGAACTGCTTCATCAATCCAAGTTTTATGTGTAAGGGAGGAAAGACAATGTCCTTCCTATCCACTAGAGGATCATTGATGACATTCTTATCGCCAGATGCCAAACTCTGTCGCTGAGGCCATTCAGTTTTCACCCAATGCTCTGCTGTAGCTCCACTGTCCCAGTAGCACAGAAAACAAGGGTGTTATGATAACAAATGGGAATTATGCAAGTTCAAAGAAAACAAAGATATTCTCACATTTATTGGAAGACTAAATGAAAACTAAATTTACCTTAGTGAACCGTATAAACCGACACTTTTCATACACTACTTATATGTATCATGGAATTCATGAAAATGGGCTATATACCTGTAGCGCAAAAACGTGATGTGATAGAGAAATTATAAGATCAAATTTGAATTCAGCACCCTCAAATTAGTTTAAAACTTTTCTTAAAGTCCATGCCAGAAATTTTGTAGACCAGTGTAATCAGTGCAATGCGAACACAGAGGCATTGAAATTTCAAAAGCTAAGGAAAGGATTGAATAAAAAAATGTAAATTTCAATATAATAAATTGCTCTTTAACGGTGTGGGGTGAGGAAGGGACTCTTGTTAAATATGTTGCATTGAGGCATGATTAGAAAGAATAGTTTATTTCTCACCAAAAACAAAACTTCTCTTGGCAAACGTCTATTTTTTAGAATTGCAGATCAGCTCCATTTATTTGCATGATAATGGGGTTCAATACTAGAATCACCTCACTGGCAAGAGTAGTGGTATTTCTGGAGTTGTTCAACTATTGTGCATCACCTTTATAACACCTCTAAAAGCTGTAATATGTGTTTTTGCTAGCTCTTCTATTTTTTAATAATTCTTTGACTATAAAATAAATCATGTAAAATTCAATTTTTTTAAAATATTAATGAGTCAAGAAAAATATTAAACAAAGATTCAATTTCAACTTTTTAGAAATGCCAAAAAAATAAAAATGCATTTAGCATATTTATAACAATTTTATAGCTGTCCTGCTGTTTTGTTAGATACTTCATTCTTATTGAAAAACATGTGACAAAGCATAACAGTTCTGTCATACATCCTGTCTGTTTTCCTGGGTGATGAGGAGAGTTTATAGTCTAGATTTCATACAAGGACTGTTTGAGCTGCCAATAACTAAATACCATGAACACACAGTAATTCATAATGATTGAAGGCTTAATTAAAAAGAGATGTAGTGCATCATAAGATTTTCCTTGTGTCTCTTATCAAAGTTCAACAGCAGCACTGAATGGTTTTACTTTCACAATCAACGACATCACTTAGTGATGAGCTATGAAATGTTCTTCGGAGAATAATTAACCAATTGTCATACTGAAATAAGTTTCACTTTAATTTATAATGTGTCTAAAACAGATCTCGTGATATTATTTTTTTTCTCAATGAAAAATTTGAAGGAACTTTATCTTTAATGAAAAACTGAATATAACTATATATTATTTAGGATAGTAATATAAAGTGGTGTCTGAAATGAGCGCATGAACTGTTAGAAGTATTATTGGACGTACAATAAATCTGCTCCATTTGCTTGTTCTAGTTTTATATTTTATTGTAGCGCAGTTATATTTTAGTTTGGCAGCATTCTTTTTTATTGAATTTGGAAGATAGATTGTACTCTAAAGGCTTAGGTCTGTTGAACACTCAAACCAATCACTGATAGAACAGGTCTGTTGAAATATACAGTATCAATGATATTGTTGTGCCTAGAGAACCGGAAAAGGGTTATGGCTTAAGCTAAGTTCACATTTGCGTATATGGGCGCAGCGTATCATCTGCATATGCAAATACATGCCAAAACGCATGCAAACGCATGATTATGCAGCATTTTTATCCGCATCAGCTTACGCATGACGGCAAAAAAAACGCTGAGTGTGCATGGGTTTGTATGAGATTTTTGCCTGTGTTTGCATTGTTTATGCGCCTGCGTTCAATATTTCAAAGAGGGCGTGTCTCAATGGGCATGTCTCAAAACAGTTCCTGGACATGCGCAGTCCGAAGTATGCAAGTGCATCGAACGCATGCCATAGACAGTAATGCATTTGTTTAATCTGAGGATGTCTGTGGAGTGTATTACTCAGGTAACAGACAGTGCTGCATAGCTCAGGTAAAAGACTTAGCATGGCAATGGCTGAGGCCTGAATAGGTCTTAGGAGTGTATTAATACAGTCTCTTAGATGTGCTTAAAATGTACAGAAACTGGCCAATATCCCGCCACCATTATTTTGTAAGGGCCCAATTTTAGAAAATGCAAGGAAAGTGACAGTTTAATAAAGAGACACAACCACCGGTTGTGGACAGGAGGCATCAATGCTTCCTTCCTGGACAGCATATTGGGAAGGACGTAACACAGGAAGGGCCAGTATTTTCACCGTCAGACACAGATTTTGTACTGAGGCGTTCCGCCCACCTACTAGGGTGCTGCATATATGAGCAGTATATGGTGTATGCTAACAGAGGTATTATGTCAAATTTCCCTTTATAAAGGGATGTGTGGGTAAGATTTTCTAACAAGCTGCATATATATATATATATATATATATATATATAGTATGTTTCGTTATTCATATTATTATTCTGTGTAAGGCTGAAACCTGAAGAATTGTGTGGAGCATATTAGTGCATTGATGTCCCAAAATGTCCAAGTGCAGACCCAAAAATCAACATCAGGCTATCAGATACACGCTTAACGAGACTGTGAGAAGGGCAACACAATTTAAAAAAAAAAAATAATAATAGAATATATAGAGATTGAGAGTAGAAATTTGACCATTGCGCAGTGTACAAAGGTTTCCAAAAATTAACCCAATGTGTCTGTATCATACACGCTGAAAGAGGTCGTGATGGGGACAGCACAATACATTTTGCAGTTATTATAAGAGGTAGAGATAGGGAGTACAAGTTTCACCATTGCAAAATGTGCAGTTTTCCAAAAATTACCCAAGGCGTCTGTATCATACAAGCTGAAAGACACCGTGATGGGGACCTCACAATATATTTTGCAGTTTTTCCAAGAGGTAAAGATGGGGAGTATAAGTTTCACCATTGCACTCTGTGCAAAGTTTCAAAAAGTAAAAAACATTACCAATGTGGGGTATACATAGTGCTAAGTACTTGTTGCAGAAGCAGGAGGAGTTGATTTCCTGAACAAAATGGGTTTGGATGGTAAGGGATGGATGTTAATACAACTTCCAAAAAAAACCATATGGGCTGTATTTACATTATGTTGTTGTCATCTGTAGGGCTTACAAAGTTGGAGGAAATCCAGCCCTTATTCAATTTTAGAAGAGAGAGCCTGTCTGCATTTTCCATTGACAGCCGTGTGCACCTATCCGTTATGACTGCAATATCCACTCAGACAACACACTTGCGGCAGGGCATGGCAGCACATCCAAGGCGTACAAGGAGACGTCAGGCCAAGTGTGCAGCTTGGGCAACCAATAGTTAAAGGGCACTGAAGAATCAGGAAGGACGCTGGTATGGTCACCTAAGTAGTTCTTTACCATTTTGGACAACTTCTCCCTCCTTGTCATAGTACACCTACAGATAGCCCTTGCTGATGTGATAGTTTCATGAAAATGGCCCGGTTGGTGGACATACTTCCCCCTGAGTTGCACCTGGTGTGCGTGGCCCTCCCTTGTAATCCTTGTAGGTGAAAAGAGGCAGTACCTTTGCCAGCAGCGTTGTCTCAGAGTAGTCTCTTTAGCAAGTTTTCAACAATGGCCCTCTGGCATGCATGCACTAAAAATGGCACGTCTGTCTCTGACATGAGAGAAGCAAATTTCTCCTTGTACCGTGGGTCAAGAAAGGTGCGCTGCCAGTATTTCATGTTGGGCAAAATGTGTTTCACACGAGGGTCTTAGGAATGGCAACTGTAAATGAACTCTGCCATGTGTGGCAGACTATAAAGAATTAAATGTTCAGTGTCCTCACTAGGAATAACACTAACCATCCTCTGCTCCTCACGACATATAGCCTCCTCATCTTCAGGCCAGCCATACTGAACAGGCATGAAGATGGGATTGGGAGTCCCCTCTGTAGCACAGACCAAAAACTCCTGCTCTTACTCCTCCTCTTCCTCCTGTTCCTCATCATCACCCAATGTGGCTTAAGAATATTGTGTGAGGGGCTAAGTTGTGCTGTATCAGCAACTGTAAAATCTTGCTCCACAGCCACCTGCTCAGCATTCAAAGTTTCCTCTTTGAGATTTTGAAGCAAACATTTTAATAGACAAAGCAGCGGGATAGTTACGCTGATAATAGCATCATCAGCGCTCACCATTTTGGTGCAGTACTCAAAGTTTTGAAGAACTTGGCATATGTAAATGAACCACACCCACTCGACAGTTGTTATGTGTGGGGGCTGAGTATTACTCTGACAGTATTGAGAAGCTAGACTTCAGACACTGCCCTCTGCTGCTTCCTAAAGGTACCTTCACACTGACCAACTTAACAACGATAACGATAGCGATCCATGACGTTGCAGCGTCCTGTATAGCGATATCATTGTGTTTGACACGCAGCAGCGATCAGGATCCTGCTGTGACATCGCTGGTCGGAGCTAGAAGGCCAGCACCTTATTTCGTCGCTGGATCACCCGCTGACATCACTGAATCGGCATGTGTGATGCCGATCCAGCGATGTCTTCACTGGTAACCAGGGTAAACATCGGGTTACTAAGCGCAGGGCCGCGCTTAGTAACCCGATATTTACCCTGGTTACCATTGTAAATGTAAAAGAAACCAAACACTACATACTTACATTTCGGTGTCTGTCGCGTCCCTAGCCATCAGCTTCCCGCACTGACTGTGAGCACCGGCCATAAAGCACAGCGGTGACGTCACCGCTGTGCTCTGCTTTACGGCCGGCCCTCACAGTCATTGCGGGAAGCTGACGGAGAGGGATGCGACAGACACCGGAATGTAAGTATGTAGTTTTTTTTTTTTTACATTTACAATGGTAACCAGGGTAAATATCGGGTTACTAAGCGCGGCCCTGCGCTTAGTAACCCGATGTTTACCCTGGTTACCCGGGGACCTCGGCATCGTTGGTCGCTGGAGAGCTGTCTGTGTGACAGCTCTCCAGCGACCACACAGCGACGCTGCAGCGATCGGCATCGTTGTCTTTATCGCTGCAGCATTGCTTAATGTGACGGTACTTTAAGTCTTTTCAACATATGAAAGGTCAAATTCCAGCATGTGGGCAGGTCACAAATTAGTCAGTGATGAGGCAAATTAAAGCACTGCTGCAGCAAAGCTAGACCGGTGAAAGCCTGAAGGTTCAGCGGGGAATGCCACTGATCTGTCAATTTTTTTTTCACTTTCAACAGCCCTTCTGCGTTGAGAGCTTTATCACCTAAACAGATGAGCTTCAGCAAAGCATGCTGCCACTTCGCCAATGCAGTGCTGCAGACTTCCCAGCTGGGGAGCGATGGAGAGGCTAGTTCCGCTGAGGATGAGGAGGAGTAGGAGAGACATGAACTGGAATGCGAGGAGACTGAAACCCTGATGGAAGTTGGGCCCGCTATTCTTGGTGTGGGTAAGATGTGTGATGTCCCAGCATCTGATGGAAGTTGAGTCAGCTATTCTTGGTGTGGGTCAGATGTATGCCATCAAGAAAAAGTAGCATCACTGTCCACAAGAACTTGTCCACGTGTCTGTGGTTAGGTAGACCTTCCCTGTGACTGCATTGGCCAAAGCACGATTGATATTGTGTAACACGTGCTTATGTAATGCGAGGATGGCACACCAGGAAAAATAGTGGTGGCTGGGAATCAAGTATAGTGGGGTTGCAACCACCAAGAGGTCACGAAAGACTCAGTTCCCACAAGTCAAAACGGCAACATTTCCAGGGCTAGCAATGTGGCATTGCAGGTGATTAGTGTTTGGGCCTGTTTATTTCTGCTTCCTGTGAAATGCCTGGGGCAGGGACAACTGAACGCTGTGCTTGGACAACAAACTGAACATGGTTGCTGACTGTTGTGTCTGTGCAACTGCAGGTTGTGAGCAGGGGGCATTAGTGCTTGCTTCGTGGACAGTAAATTGGGAAGGCCGTAACACAGGGGAAGGGGCAGTGGTTTCATCCTCAGACACAGATTTTGTACCCAGGAATTCCACTCACCTAGTGGGGTGCTTGACTATCATGTGCTTTTGCATGCTGGAGGTGCTCAGTTTGGCAGTGTTCTTGCCTCTTCTTAGCTTGGTTTTGCAGATGCTGCAAATTACAGTTGTTTTGCCTGAAGGAATTTCAGAAAAAAATGCCATGCAGGGGAACAATGCACCCTTGGCCTGTTATCTAGCTGACTGGGGAAGGGGGGGCTCTGTGCAGCAGTTGAACAAGTTCTCCCTCTGGTCAAACCACTGCCTCTTCTTGCCTGTTTTCGTGCTGCAGATCTATCCCTCTCTGCACTGCTGTACTTGCTAGGTATACCACCATGCCAGGTTTTATCAGTGGCCTAATCATCGACCACATCATCTTTCAATTCATCAATCTGATCCTCCTTCTGAGTTGCGATTTTAGGCTGACCTGATGGCAACTATGCGTCATCATTATCCTCTACCTCTTCAGACATGAATTTACCTTCCCCAACGTGGCTTTCTCCTGTCTGTGGCTGCTCAAATGTTTGGGCATCACTGCACTCCATCTCCTCATGACACGAGGGGTTAATCCATTAGAAAATTATTTTTACTTTTATATCGCCTTGCTGACACACTGCAAAAGTGGACTAATGAAAAGTATTGCCACTGCTAAATTGTGATGGTTGTTTACCTCTGCTCTGATTGCGCCAGTCGCACAACTGCTAGATAAAGATACGCTTTTTATTTAACCAATAGAATTTTTTTTTATTTCTTAGATTGACTTTCTGAGACATGCTGACAACAGACTCAGAGAAATTACTGGTAAATAGTGACGTTTCCGTAACTCATCGGGTTTTGCGCCAGTTGCACAACTGCTAGATAAATAGCTATTTAAGCAATAGGCGAGGAATATTATTTATCAATTAGCTTTTAAAATGGATGTTAGTATATGCTGGCACTGAAGAATGTTATTTAGCTGTAAAATAAATAATTTTTTAGAGGCTGCTACACATGAATATTATGTAGCTCCAAAAAATTGGTTTTGTATATACTAGTGCGAACTAATATTAATTGCCTCCAAAAAAGAGCTAATTTGTATATTATGGTAGTGGATGAAACCCTCCGAATGTCCCTCTAATCCCACAGTCTGTTCCTAATACTTACTACTAAACAGCATAGTGGAAAATAGCAGAGATCTGCAGCATGTACTTGCAATGATGATATCACTCTCTCTACGCTCACACTACGCTCTCCCTACGTTGTTTTCAGCTGTGCGCAAGATGGTGCCGACAGCCACTAAATATCCCCTGTGATGCTGGAAGGCTAGCCAATCACAGTAATGCCCACCAAATATGGCGCCGGCATTACTTTGATTGGCAAGCCAGCCCAGCATGTTCGTTGGCTGCAAATAAAGCGCCAAACATGCTGGGTGGGTCGCTCGAATATGCTGAGGCGAATAGAAAATTACTCACCGAGTAACAAATAGCTTGAATAGCACACTATTCTTGCGAGTAACGAATAGTGCCGAATGTATTTGCTCATCACTATTGCCGACCATTCACCTTTATGGGACAAGTTTGTGACCTTAAACTAGTTCATTCTGTAACCTTCAACGGACAAGATATTCTCAAGGAATTTTTAATTTTTGATCAAAGAGCACACACTTTTCAAGTTTAGCAAATAAAAATTGTCTCTAAGTCTGTAGAGTACTGTACGTACATGTAGAATGTGTGACATAATATTAAGCGAAAAAATGAAGATGTCATCCAGGAAGACAATAATATATTGACCTCTTATATTGATGAACATGTCATTAACAAAATTTTATTAACATTAAAATGGTAACAAACTTTTGCTCAGTACTATATATTTAAAAAACTTACAAAAATACACAGAAAATTCCTTTTTCTGTCCACCCCAATATACATATTTAACCTACTTTTTTGCCCTCCTTTGAATATCTCCATTTTTTTCCTGCACATGTCCCTTAGTCTGTAACTTGCTTCCCAAACAAATCAAACACCATCCGAACTTTAAAAGCAATCTTCAGATCTTGCTTTGCAGAAAAACTTACAACTTACAGCATAATGACACCTGCCTAAACCTTTTACACAGTAATATATACAAAACAAGTCCTTATTTGAGCTATGTATCAGCCACCCAGACTTTGCAGGTGATTCGTTACTTTTTATGGCTTCTTATAAATGACATCTCAGTGCCTTTCAAAAATAGCATTCAAAGCTGAATCCTTTCCATAGATATTCAACTGTGTATTATAGCTTAGTTATTTTGACATAAACTTTGTAATAATATGTTTTGGATATACAGTTTGAATGTATCTTTTAATACATGCAGCTCTAATTGTGTTTCTACCATTCAAGACTGAATATTCAGTTCAACTAACTTTTCAAGGTGATAAGTGGTTCTTGCATTTAAATATATTTTACTAAGAAAAAATAACACACAGAGCACAAAACTCAAAATAAACAGTGCATACATTTGGGAAACTGTACAAGTTTATCATCTATTATTTATGTTCTACAGCAAATTGGACAAACTTTGTAAAGTTTACTTTTTAACAAGCTGGAAAATGTGCTGGCTCATTTGCAAATTATGAAACGCTAAGGCATTTCCTGGACTCTACTGGAACACTTGGATGGGGCAAAGGACTTGACAAATTGTAACATGATTTGGAACACAATGTCTCAGAACTTTGGGTAATTTTTGCAAAAAAGAAGGCTAAAAACTTTTATGTCTACATAAAGGACATCAAATCGCTGTGGTCCAGCCACTAGGACCTTTGTAGTTCCTGTAGCATAATGCTGTAAGGCACAAATTGAGCACAACAAACTGCTGCCTGCAGAATCCCTGCTGATTAATGTGCATACATCAGTACAAAGATTCTGAATTTATCATTGTAATGGAAATATCAGGCGAAAACTATTGTACTAGTAATTATGCAAAGTATAATATAAAATATTTAGTTATCTGTCACATTTTAAGACAAAATGTAGCCCAGTGTGTTCAAGTCATTCACCCTTTTTGATTTGATAAATAATGATTTCACCCCACTGAGTTACAAATGATTAGTTTGAATTTTGTTTAAGGAATGATTAAAATACAATTTTTGGGAAATACATGTACAGCTAAATATTCTTTTTTATGTTCAACTCCAGAATTATTGGCATCATTCAATAAATGTGTGCAAAAACAATAATAAAAAATCAAATAAAACAAAAACTAAGCATATAAAATAATAGAAAACAAATAATGAACACAAACATATACAGTGTTAGGGCTCGAGTTCCTGCCTCTTCACAGGTGGAATCTCGAGCCATCTCTGCTGCGGTCTCCCATTCTTCTCCAGCCACAGTGGAACCTGTTCAGTGGAGACGTCGGTCCCAGCATCCTGCTCAGGCAGATACTCTGCGTCTGGCTACTGCTATTCTTCAGGGCTCTGCCATTATAGCTAGTACTGGAAAGCGGCGAGGACTCGCTTCTGGGACTAAGTCCTGCTTTCTCCCTTCTGAGCATGCCCAAAGGAAGACCTCTCATTGGAGGTCAGGGTTCACACGCTGAGGTCGTGAAGCAACTCCTTTTGGTCCTCTAGGAAGGTCCTGAAGTTGCTGCAACTATAAAAGGTTTGCATGGAGGAGTTAATAACTGTGTCCACTCATATTTACCTCCGTTTTCACGAGCGGAGGTTAGAGCGAGCCTAGTGTAGGCAGAGGTTTCGGCTGGCTTCCACCTTTGCCAAACCTCTGGAATCTCCGGTCCTGGTCCCTTAGTCACATGAGGCTATGGAAGTGTCACGAGCGGGATCAAAGTCCCGGACTGCTCGTGTACTCACGGTCTGTCATATTTGCCAGCAGTCAGGACATCCTGCCACCAGATGTTCCCAGCGGTCGAGGAAACGTCAGTGTCTAGTTTTAGTAGGTGGAGGTACACTAGACATTGCCTCCAAATTGTCCTTTAAGGGGACAATTACTATAGGCTCATTCTCCTCCCACTTGGTAGAGCTCTGCGTGGATTCTGGGGCGGAGGGCAATTTTATGTCTTCTGCCTTCGCTCAACGTCACTCAATTCCCCTGGTAATGCTAGCTCAGCCAGTTACCGTATGAGTGGTGAATGGGTCAACACTGCCCTCTCAGATAACACACCAGACCATCCCTTTCTCTTTGTCCATGTTACCATCTCATCAGGAGATTATATCTCTGCTCGTCATTCCTGAAGGAATTGATGAGGTCCTGTTAGGGATACCTTGGCTATGGTACCACTCTCCTCATATTGAGTGGTCCACAGGCAGAATTTTGGGATGGGGTGAATCTTGTGGGAGTAGATGTCAGAGGGAAAGCTTTCAGGTTGCTACTACTGAGGTACCCGCAGATCTCTCCCCTCTCTCCAAGCAATATTGGCCTTATGCGGACATGTTCTCCAAAAGGGCTGCGGAGACCCTTTCACCTCACCATCCCTATTACTTTCCTATTGACCTCTTGCCAGGTGCTGAGCCTCCCAGGTTCGAGTATATCCATTATCTCTCCCAGAGATGGAGGCAATGTCTCAGTACATCCAGGGAAATCTGGCAAGAGGAAGTCAGTGTCACCTGCAGGGGCTGGGTTCTTCTTTGTGCAGAAGAAGAACAGGGAACTACATCCATGCATAGACTACAGGGGTCTTAACGCCATCACCGTTAAGAATAAGTATCCCCTGCCCCTGATATCTGAGCTTTTTGATAGGCTTCGGGGAGCAAGGGTATTTACTAAGCTACATCTGTGGGGTGCTTACAACCTGATTCACATCCGTGAATGGAAGATGGCTTTTAACACCAGGGATGGGCACTATGAATATCTAGTGATGCCTTTTGGGCTCTGTAATGCCCCAGCTGTTTTCCAAGACTTTGTAAATGATATATTCCGGGATATGCTTTCCACCTCGGTCGTAGTCTATCTGGATGTTATTCTCATCTACTCTCCAGATATTGACTCCCACCGGAGAGATGTTTGCAAAGTCTTCAACCTCTTATGAGCTCATTCCCTCTATGCCAAGTTGTAGAAATGTGTGTTTTAGCAGAAGTCATTACCTTTCCTTGGCTATATCATCTCTGCCCAGGGATTGGCTATGGATCCTGCCAAACTACAGGCTGTGATGGACTGGCAAGAACCCCATTCTCTTAAAGCGGTGCAGCACTTTATGGGGCTCATTAACTATTATCGCCAGTTCATTCCTCTTTTCTCAACTCTGGTAGCTCCCTTGGTAGCCCTCACCAAGAAGGGAGCAAATCCCAAATTGTGGTCTGAGGAGGTCTCCAAGGCCTTCATTTCTATTAAGTCCCATTTTGCTAGTGCTCCCTTCCCACATCGCCCCAATCTGGATAAGCCGTTTATAATGGAGGTGGATGCCTCTTTCGTTGGTGCTGGAGCAGTCCTCTTTCAAAAGGATGCTCAAGGATGGAAGCATCCTTGCTTCTTCTTTTCCAAGACCTTCACACCAGAGGAGAGGAATTATTCCATCGGGGACACTCCCTACCGAGAGTCTGAAAACTGTGGCCCTGGTTTCGCTAGAGTCTGTGCCTCCAGGCAAGACTTTTGTACCATCCAGTCTGCGTCTGGAGGTTCTCTCTTGGGCTCACTCATCCAGGGTGGGTGGACATTTTCGGTCCAAAAGAACATCTGAGCTACTGGCAAGGACATACTGGTGGCCACATAATATGGCCCGTGACATCGCAGACTATGTTCGGGCGTGTGTCTCCTGCACCAAGAACAAGTCTCCTCATCAACGGCCAGCTGGGTTGCTTTTCCCCCTGCCGGTGGTGGACAGACCCCAGGAGATGGTTGGGATGGATTTTGTGGTGGGCTTACCCAAGTCTCGTAGCTGCACCATTATTTGGGTAATCACCGACCATTTTTCCAAAATGGTGCACTTTGTGCCTCTTCCTCGGCTACCTTCTGCACGGGCGCTGGCAGTGTTCATCAAACATATCTTTCGCCTACACGGTATGCTAGACAAAATTGTCAGTGACCGGGGTCCCCAGTTTGCATCTCGATTCTGGAGAGAGCTTTGTCGTCTGTTCAGCATTGAGTTGAATCTCTCTTCGGCATATCATCCCGAGTCAAATGGGTTGGTAGAGAGGGCCAACCAGACTCTGGTTACATACCTACGTCATTTTGTTTCTGCCAGGCAGGATGACTGAGCATCCTTGCTACCGTGGGTGGAGTTTGCTCTAAACAACACCGTAGCTGACTCCACCTGCCTTATGGCAGGCAGCAATAAGGAGTGGACTGATGCACAAATTAAATAAAAAGTGTGGACAAACAAAAAAGATAGCTGTGCAGAAAGGAAGGAACAAGAGGATTTGTGCTTTGAAAAAAGCAGTTGGTTTGCACAGCGGCGTACACACAGCAATGCAGCTATCAGGGAGCCTTCTAGGGCAGCCCAATGAGCTACAGCGCTGAGAAAAAAAAAATGTAGCTTCCACTATCCCTGCACACCGAAGGTGGTGTTGGACAGTGGAAATTGCTACAGCACAAGCGGTTTGGGGGTTAATGGACCCTGCCTAACGCTATCCCTGCTTCTGACGAAGCGGCAGCAACCTCTCCCTAAGCTCAGATCAGCAGCAGTAACATGGCGGTCGGCGGGAACGCCCCTTTATAGCCCCTGTGACGCCGCAGACAGCAAGCCAATCACTGCAATGCCCTTCTCTAAGACGGTGGGGACCAGGACCTATGTCATCACGCTGCCCACTCTCTGCGTTCACCTTCATTGGCTGAGAAATGGCGCTTTTAGTGTTCCTGTTTCCATACCTGGCTGAGATTACTGCAGGGAGATAGTAATTGTAGGACAGTCCCTGTTTTTTTTTTTTTTTTGTGGGAGATTAAGATTGGCATTTCTGCTAGAGTGCCATCCCTGTGTGTGCCATCTCTCACTCAGTGGGCCATAGAAAGCCTATTTATTTTTTTGGTTGATTTGGGTTCTAAATTGTACCTGAAAAAATCACTAAATCAATCAGTGGGAGATAAATATTGGCCTCTGGGCTTGTGTGCCACTCCTGACTCATGTGTGTGCCATCTCTCACTCAGTGGGCCATAGAAAGCCTATTTATTTTTTTTGGTTGATTTGGGTTCTCAATTCTACCTGAAAAAATCAATAAATCAATCAGTGGGAGATAAATATTGGCCTCTAGGCTTGTGTGCCACTCCTGACTCCTGTGTGTGCCATCTCTCACTCAGTGGGCCATAGAAAGCCTATTTATTTTTTTGGTTGATTTGGGTTCTAAATTCTACCTGAAAAAATCACTAAATCAATCAGTGGGAGATAAATATTGGCCTCTGGGCTTGTGTGCCACTCCTGACTCCTGTGTGTGCCATCTCTCACTCAGTGGGCCATAGAAAGCCTATTTATTTTTTTGGTTGATTTGGGTTCTCAATTCTACCTGAAAAAATCACTAAATCAATCAGTGGGAGATAAATATTGGCCTCTGGGCTTGTGTGCCACTCCTGACTCCTGTGTGTGCCATCTCTCACTCAGTGGGCCATAGAAAGCCTATTTATTTTTTTGGTTGATTTGGGTTCTAAATTCTACCTGAAAAAATCACTAAATCAATCAGTGGGAGAAAAATATTGGCCTCTGGGCTTGTGTGCCACTCCTGACTCCTGTGTGTGCCATCTCTCACTCAGTGGGCCATAGAAAGCCTATTTATTTTTTTGGTTGATTTGGGTTCTAAATTCTACCTGAAAAAATCACTAAATCAATCAGTGGGAGATAAATATTGGCCTCTGGGCTTGTGTGCCACTCCTGACTCCTGTGTGCGCCATCTCTCACTCAGTGGGCCATAGAAAGCCTATTTTTTTTTATTTGGTTTCTAAATTCTCCCTGAAAAAATCATTTTATTTTATTTGGTTTCTAAATTCTTCCTGAAAAAATCATTTTATTTTATTTGGTTTCTAAAGTCTCCCTGAAAAAAAAAAAAAAAGGGAGATTAATATTGACATTTGTGCTTGAGTGACAGTCCTGCGTGTGTGGCATCTCTGTGATTTGGTGCCACAGAAAACAGAGTGTGTAACATTGTGCCTGATTTTCCTTGCGGTCTCACCAACCTGTAAAGGGATATCGAAATCATACTGAAGTTATAGCTCACCGTGTAAGTTGCTTGACAGCAACAAATAAAGTTACTTTGGTTAAGTTTTTAAAACAATGAGGAAGTCTGGTGCAAGAGGTCGTGGCCGTGGGCGTTCATTGTCAGCTGGTAATGATGGTAGTGGTAGTGGAGCATCAGGTGGTCGTGGGAAAAAAAATATTCCACCTAAGTCTGGAGCTGTGGAGCCAGGTTCGTCGTCTGGCTACACAAGGCCTCGAACGCTCTCTTTTCTGGAAGTAGGAAAACCGCTTTTAAAGCCGGAGCAGCAACAGCAAGTTTTGGCTTACCTTGCTGACTCAGCCTCTAGCTCTTTTGCCTCCTCTTCTGAAACTGGTAAATGTAAAAGCAGCGCGTCGTTTGTGGATGTTCACGGTCAGGGACAAGTCGCTTCCTTGTCCTCTTCAGCAATTACAACAACAAGAGAGAAGGATGCAGCAGGCGACGCAACGGGTTACTCCATGGAGCTCTTTACACATACCGTCCCTGGCTTAGAAAGTGAAACAGTTAACAGGCCATGCCCATGACAAGTAGATTCTGACATGGAGTGCACTGATGCACAGCCACAGCCAGACTACTATGCTGGTCCTTTGACTCAGACCACAACATTGCCCTCTCAGGGTACTGATCCACAATCAGACCCTGATGAGACTATGTTGCCCCATCACGAACGCTATACCACCGACCGACACGGTGACACAGACGAAGTTGCACACGAGCTAGAAGAGGAGGTTATAGATGACCCAGTTGTTGACCCCGATTGGCAGCCATTGGGGGAACAGGGTGCAGGCGGCAGTAGTTCTGAAGCGGAGGTGGAGGAGGGGCCGCAGCAGGCATCAACATCGCAACAGGTTTTATCTGCCGGGCCCGTATCTGGCCCAAAACGCGTGGCAAAGCCAAAACCTGTTGGAGGACAGCGTGGCCATCCGGTTAAAGCTCAGTCTGCAATGCCTGAAAAGGGATCCGATGCTAGGAAGAGTGCAGTCTGGCATTTTTTTTAAACAACATCCAATTGATCAGCGCAAAGTCATCTGTCAAAAATGTTCAACTAGCTTAAGCAGAGGTCAGAATCTGAAAAGTCTCAATACAAGTTGCATGCATAGACATTTAACCACCATGCATTTGCAAGCCTGGACTAACTACCAAACGTCCCTTAAGGTTGTAGCACCCTCGGCCAATGAAGTAGTCAGCAACGCAACATCCCTTCCGTCACTGTAAGGCCACCATTTTCCGCACCACTGGCAGTATCTGTGCAGGTTTCTTTGCCAGCCCAAAGCAGTCAGGGTCAGGGAATCACCAGTTTTGTAGGAGGAAATACTGCATCTAGGGCACCGGCGGAAACAATACCGTCTCCAACCGTCTCTCAGTCTGCCATGTCCACCGGCACACCCGCTAGTTCCACGATCTCCAGCTCTCCAGTCCAGCTCACCCTACATGAGACTCTGGTTAGAAAAAGGAAGTACTTATCCTACACAGGGTTTTAACGCCCACATAGCTAGACTAATCTCGTTAGAGATGATGCCCTACCGGTTAGTTGAAAGTGAAGTTTTCAAAGCCCTGATGGAGTACGCTGAACCACGCTACGAGCTACCCAGTCGACACTTTTTTTCCAGAAAAGCCATCCCAGCCCTGCACCAGCATTTTAAACAGCGCATCATCCATGCACTCAGGCAATCTGTGAGTACAAAGGTGCACCTGACTACAGATGCATGGACCAGTAGGCATGGCCAGGGACGTTACGTGTCCATCACGGCACACTGGGTGAATGTGGTGGATGCAGGGTCCACAGGGGACATCAATTTCTGGACAGTTGTGCCTAGCCTACGGTCTAGGAAACAGTTGGCTGTAGGTGTTCACACCCCCTCCTCCTCATCCTCCTGCAGAAGCGAGAGCTCTTCCACAGACCGCAGTCACCCAACCACTCCATCGGCAGCTGACACTGTTGCACACCAGTTGTCCCATTATGGGCCAGCTACTGGCAAGCGTCAGCAGGCTGTATTGGCTATGAAGTGTTTGGGCGACAACAGACACACCGCGGAAGTTCTGTCCGAGTTCTTGCAGCAAGAAACGCAGTCGTGGCTGGGCACAGTAGATCTTGAGGCAGGCAAGGTAGTGAGTGATAACGGAAGGAATTTCATGGCTGCCATCTCCCTTTCCCAACTGAAACACATTCCTTGCCTGGCTCACACCTTAAACATGGTGGTGCAGTGCTTATTGAAAACTTATCCTGGGTTCTCTGACCTGCTCCTCAAAGTGCGTGGACTTTGCTCACATATCCGCCGTTCGCCTGTACACTCCAGCCGTATGTAGACCTATCAGCGGTCTTTGAACCTTCCCCAGCATCGCCTAATCATAGACGTTGCAACAAGGTGGAACTCAACACTGCACATGCTTCAGAGACTGTGCGAACAGAGGCGGGCTGTTATGTTTTTGTGGGAGGATACACATACACGGGCAGGCAGTAGGATGGCAGACATGGAGTTGTCAGGTGTGCAGTGGTCGAAGATACAAGACATGTGTCAAGTCCTTCAGTGTTTTGAGGAATGCACACGGCTGGTTAGTGCAGACAATGCCATAACAAGCATGAGCATCCCCCTAATGTGTCTGCTGATGCAAAGTTTGATGCACATAAAGGATCAAGCGTCTGCACCAGAGGAAGAGGAAAGCCTTGATGACAGTCAGCCATTGTCTGGTCAGGGCAGTGTACAGGACGAGTTAGCGGGCGAAGAGGAGGTGGAGGACGAGGAGGATGATGGGGATGAGTATATTTTTAATGAGGAAGCTTTCCCGGGGGCACTGGAAATTGGTTGCGTGGCAAGGCCGGGTTCTGGTTTTTTGAGGGACACAAGTGACGTAGATTTGCCTGAAACTGCCCCTCAACCAATCACAACCGCAGATTTGACAACTGGAACTTTGGCCCACATGGCGGATTATGCCTTACGTATCCTCAAAAGGGACACACGCATTACTAAAATGATGAACGATGACGATTACTGGTTGGCCTGCCTCCTTGATCCTCGCTATAAAGGCAAATTGCAAAATATTATGCCACATGAGAACTTGGAACTAATATTAGCAACCAAACAATCAACTCTTGTTGACCGTTTGCTTCAGGCATTCCCAGCACACAGCGCCCGTGATCGTTCTCACACGAGCTCCAGGGGGCAGCAGACCAGGAGTGTTAGGGGTGCACACATCAGAAGTGGCGTTGGACAGAGGGGTTTTCTGACCAGGTTGTGGAGTGATTTTGCTATGACCGCAGACAGGACAGGTACTGCTGCATCAATTGAAAGTGACAGGAGACAACATTTGTCCAGTATGGTTACAAACTATTTTTCATCCCTTATCGATGTTCTCCCTCAACCGTTATTCCCATTTGATTACTGGGCATCAAAATTAGACACCTGGCCAGAATTGGCAGAATATGCATTGCAGGAGCTTGCTTGCCCGGCAGCTAGTGTCCTATCAGAAAGAGTATTCAGTGCTGTAGTTTCAATATTAATCGAAAAAAGGACTCGTCTGGCTACCCAAAATGTTGATGATCTAACATTCATTAAAATGAACCACAACTGGATTTTGAATTCTTTTGCCCCACCTTGCCCGGCCGACACCTAGCTTTCCTATGAAAAGCTCTTGCCTGTGGACTACTGTGAATTACTTTTCTAATGTCTAATTTGCTGCAGCTGATTGTCCAGCATACGACATGTTTACACCTCCCTAAATGGCCAAACTTCCAACACGGGGCCGTGGTGTCGCGACTTGGCACAAGCACCCGTGAGAGTGCTGTTTGTCTGAAGAGGTGGGTGTGCCCGCTTTTGGTCGACAGCACTGCCACTGGGTCCCTCATAGTACAATAAAGTTTCTCTGGCGGTGGTGGTGCGCACCCAACGTCAGACACACTGTTGTAACATGAGGGGCCCTGGGCCTGTACCGCCGGCCACAAGAGAGTTCACCCCCCCAGGTCAAACATTGCTCTACCACTTCCACAGTTATCTCTCACACTTACACCAATGTTTAGTCTATGCACTGACATCCTTCCATTCCTGACACTGACAATACCATTGTGTTGACATGTATGATGGTACTTAACATAGTCAGGGGCAGTGTCCTCTATTTACCACAGTAAATACTTTGCGCTAAATTAGTAGGTCTGAAACTACGCAGAGGATCCCACCCCTGTACCTAATGATTGCACCCTTTAGTGTTTTCATTTTGTTTTAATGCGAGACATTCACATTTATTTATTGTTTTGGACTACTAACTGGCAGACACTCATTACAATCGGCCTCCGCTGACCAGACCACTGCTGCCCGTGTACCCCTGGAACCAATTTTAAATTGCCTACAGCCAGCCCAATTTATTATGTTAGGCCTTTGAAGCCTGTCTGCGGTCCCTCCTTCCACTAGGCCTCCACTGACCAGACCACTGCTGCCCGTGTACCCCTGGAACCAATTTTAAATTGCCTACAGCCAGCCCAATTTATTATGTTAGGCCTTCGAAGCCTGTCTGCGGTCCCTCCTTCCACTAGGCCTCCACTGACCTGTCTACTGCTGCCCGTGTACCCCTGGAACCAATTATAAAGTGCCTACAGCCTGTCCAATTTTATTATGTCAGGCCTTCGAAGCCTGTCTGCGGTCCCTCCTTCCACTAGGCCTCCACTGACCTGTGTACTGCTGCCCGTGTACCCCTGGAACCAATTTTAAATTGCCTACAGTCAGCCCAATTTATTATGTTAGGCCTTCGAAGCCTGTCTGCGGTCCCTCCTTCCACTAGGCCTCCACTGACCTGTCTACTGCTGCCCGTGAACCCCTGGAACCAATTATAAAGTGCCTACAGCCTGTCCAATTTTATTATGTTAGGCCTTCGAAGCCTGTCTGCGGCCTGTTCTTTCTACTACTCCTACACTGACCAGACCACTGCTGCCTGTGTACCCCTGGAACCTATTTAAAAGTGCCTACAGCCCAATATTTTTTTATGTTAGGCCTTCGAACCCTGTCTGCGGCCCGTTCTTTCTACTACTACTACACTGACCAGTCTACTGCTGCCCGTGTACCCCTGGAACCAATGTTAAAGTGCCTACAGCCCAATATATTTTTATGTTAGGCCTTCGAAGCCTGTCTGCGGCCCGTTCTTTCTACTACTACTACACTGACCAGTCTACTGCTGCCCGTGTACCCCTGGAACCAATGTTAAAGTGCCTACAGCCCAATATTTTTTTATGTTAGGCCTTCGAAGCCTGTCTGCGGCCCGTTCTTTCTACTACTCCTCCACTGACCAGACCACTGCTGCCCGTGTACCCCTGGAACCTATTTTTAATTGCATAGAGCATCCTTTTTTTAATAGTAGGCGTACAAAGTCTGTCTGCGGTCCACTATTGAAATTGTCCTCCACTGCCCAGAGCAATGCTGCCTGTGTACCCCTGTAACCTTTTTTAAGCTGCAGTGAGCCACATTTTTGGTTTAAGGCCTACTACCTGTGTCTGTCTGCGCCACTCAATACAGCTGTGTTCCTTTGAAAAAAGCTGACCATCAATAGTCTTGTTTTCAGCCTCTAGGAATTTTAAAACTGCATTGGGGCTACAACTTTGGTAGGGCCTACTAACGGTGTCTGCCTCCCCAAGGTGTGCCCCAGGTTTCGTCCACATTGCTTCGATCTTCCTACTCTCGTTTAGTAGTTGTTGTAAACTACACTGCATTAGGCCTACAAATTTGGTATGGGGTGTAGAGACGGTGTGTTCCACTCCAAGGTGTTCCCCAGGTTTCCTCTCCATTGCTTCAATCTTAATGCTCTCGTTTAGTAGTTGTTGGAAACCACACTGCATTAGGCCTACAAATTGGGTATGGGGTGTAGAGACGGTGTGTTCCACTCCAAGGTGTTCCCCAGGTTTCCTCTCCATTGCTTCAATCTTAATGCTCTCGTTTAGTAGTTGTTGGAAACTACACTGCATTAGGCCTACAAATTGGGTATGGGGTGTAGAGACGGTGTGTTCCACTCCAAGGTGTTCCCCAGGTTTCCTCTCCATTGCTTCAATCTTAATGCTCTCGTTTAGTAGTTGTTGGAAACTACACTGCATTAGGCCTACAAATTGGGTATGGGGTGTAGAGAGACGGTGTGTGACACTCCAAGGTGTTCCCCAGGTTTCCTCTCCATTGCTTCAATCTTAATGCTTTCGTTTAGTAGTTGTTGGAAACTACACTGCATTAGGCCTACAAATTGGGTATGGGGTGTAGAGACGGTGTGTTCCACTCCAAGGTGTTCCCCAGGTTTCCTCTCCATTGCTTCAATCTTAATGCTCTCGTTTAGTAGTTGTTGGAAACTACACTGCATTAGGCCTACAAATTGGGTATGGGGTGTAGAGACGGTGTGTTCCACTCCAAGGTGTTCCCCAGGTTTCCTCTCCATTGCTTCAATCTTAATGCTCTTGTTTAGTAGTTGTTGGAAACTACACTGCATTAGGCCTACACATTGGGTATGGGGTGTAGAGACGGTGTGTTCCACTCCAAGGTGTTCCCCAGGTTTCCTCTCCATTGCTTCAATCTTAATGCTCTCGTTTAGTAGTTGTTGGAAACTACACTGCATTAGGCCTACAAATTGGGTATGGGGTGTAGAGACGGTGTGTTCCACTCCAAGGTGTTCCCCAGGTTTCCTCTCCATTGCTTCAATCTTAATGCTCTCGTTTAGTAGTTGTTGGAAACTACACTGCATTAGGCCTACAAATTGGGTGTGGGGTGTAGAGAGACGGTGTGTTACACTCCAAGGTGTTCCCCAGGTTTCGTCCACATTGCTTCGATCTTCCTACTCTCGTTTAGTAGTTGGTGAAAACTACACTGCATAAGGCCTACAAATTGGGTATGGGGTGTAGAGACAGTGTGTTCCACTCCAAGGTGTTCCCCAGGTTTCCTCTCCATTGCTTCAATCTTAATGCTCTCGTTTAGTAGTTGTTGGAAACTACACTGTATTAGGCCTACAAATTGGGTATGGGGTGTGGAGACGGTGTCTTCCACTCTAAGGTGTTCTCCAGGTTGCCTTTCCTGAGCTTCTATCTTCAGGCTCTTGTTAAATAGTGGTTAAATGGAACAACTGCATTTGGCGTACTAGTTGGTTTGGGGCCTACTAACAGTGTCTGCCGCTCCTTGCTGTTCTCCTGGTTTCCTGTCCTGAAATTCCATTTTCAGGCCCTCGTTAAGTACTTGTTAATGTTAGACTGCATTTGGCCTACTAGTTGAGTTGGGGCCTACTATCCGTGTCTGCAACTCCTTGCTGTTCTCCTCCACTGAACAAAGCTGTGCCGCCTGTTTACTACGGTTGCCAATTTTGAACTGCATTTCGACTACTTACTGATTTGGGCCTACTCTCTGTGTCAGCCTCTCATTCCAGTTGTCCTCCACTGCAATGCCCCCTGGTTAGTCCTGTGTTACCAATTTTGAACTGCATTTAGCCAACTTTATTCTTTGGGCCCATATCTGTGTTTCCTCCTAATCCTGCCCATTGCCCAGCCAGTGATAGATGAGTCTGCTGGTACATTGACCCATAACGCAACATTCCCCGTGCACGCTACACAACAAGATTGTGACCCTGCTGAAAGTCAGGTTCCTCTTCCTGCATACCATACCACCTTACACGGGCACAAAGAGGAAGGTGCAGATGAAAGTGCAGGTTCCTTCATCAGGTGGGGTAGGAATACTAGTTGGCGACGTCACTGGCACAGGGCCTCTCATAGTACGCAAAAGTGTTGCTGCCGGTGGGAGGCGCCCCCGCCGTGCAAACACACCGCTGTACTTTGAGGGGCCCTGTGCCAGTGCCAATGCCAACGAGTGGGCCCCCCCTGCTTGCTCAGGATCACAGCACTTGCAAAGTTGAAATACTTACCTCTCCCTGCTCCACTGCCGTGACGTGGTCCAGATTTCCTGGGCCCACTAATTACTTGAACCAGCCCTACCCCCCACAACTTTAGCCAAATGACCCCCAATTTCAAATGCCTTCCAATTATTATAAGGTAAATTACGATTGACAAGCTTCTGTAACAAGAATGGATGTTTTTGCCATTAAAATGGGCAGTGTAGGTGTTTTCCTGGCCTCCACTCACTGCCGACTATGCTCCCCCATTGACTTGCATTGGGTTTCGTGTTTCGGTCGATACCCGACTTTTCGCGATAATCGGCCGATTCCACTCGACTCGACTTCTAAGATAGTCGGGTTTCGCGAAACACGGCTCGACTCTAAAAAGGTCAAGGTCGCTCAACCCTACTTGTGACTATCCATCTTCCTCTTGATTACATTCTAGAGGATTTCAATGGGGCTCAGGCCTGGAGATTGGGCTGGCCATGACAGGGATTTGATGTTTTGGTCCTTTATCCACACTTTGATTGACCTAGCTGTGTGGCATGGCACATCGTCCTTCTGGAAAAAAACAGTTTTCAGAGTTGAGGAACATTGCCTGAGCAGAAAGAATCAACTGTTTTTCCAGGATAAACTTGCATGCACCTTGATTCATAAGTCCTTCGCAGAGATTAACCTGCCCATTTCCAGCCTTGCTGAAGCATCGCCAGATCATCACTGATCCTCCACCAAATTTCAAAGTGGGTGCAAGACACTGTGTCTTTTACGCCTCTCCAGGTCTCCGTCTAGCCATTAGACGACCAGGTGTTGGGCAAAGCTGAAAATTAGACTCATTAGAGAAGATTACCTTACTCCAGTTTTCTATGGCCCAATCCTTATGGTCTTTTGGCAAACTTCAGCCTGGCTCTCCCTTGCTTCTCATTGGTGAAAGGCTTTTTTCTAGCTTTACATGACTTGAGTCCTGCCTCTAGGAGCTTGTTACGAACTTTTCTTGCTGTGCACTTCACCCCAGCAGTCATTTGCCATTCCTTTTGTAGGTCACTTGAAGTCATCCTGTGGTTGCTGAGTGACATTCAAGTAAGATGACGGTCATCCTGGTCACTGGAGAGTCATTTTCGCCCTCTGCTAGTCTGTAGCTTTGTTGTCCCCAATGTCTGCTTCTTGACCTTGTTGTAATGAACTGCCGTCTTAGACATTTTAAGGATGGAGGCAACATGACGCTCACTGTGTCCATCTGCTAGTAAAGCCAGAATTGAGCCCTTCTTTTCCTCACTCAAGACTTTTCTTTTCAACTCCTTTGGCATAGTTAATAGTTATTTTTTCATTCCTATTACTTTTGGGATATTACTAGCACATGTTTGCCATCCAGCTTGTCCTATTGCAAGAGGATTGTCAACACCACAGCAGTATTTTTTATACTTTCCTTCGGAACACAGCTCTAGTAGGAATTAAAACTTAACCTTTATTCTATATAAGGTAAAAAAATCAATAACAAAACAAATAACGTCACCCCAAAAACTAGAAACTATAATGGTATTAGATGATATAGCCTATAAGGTAAAACATCCCTATGGGTGATACCAAAATAGAATATAAGTGAGAACAGTAGTAAAAAATACAGAATATACTGTCCCACACCCTCAAGATACCTTAGGTTAATAACACAAGCACATGAGTGCAAAAAATGCTAAGCCAGGAACCCTGTGTATATAGGTATTGGCAGGTATCAGAAAAAGTAATGATCAGGCAGGACGGGAATAAAGCAAAATAAGGTGAAAATCATATATAACAGAGATGTAAAAACAGGAACGATCTCACCAAGTGCCGTGGCTCAGGTAGGTGTAGCCCATAGTTCGCAGAGTAGGAAAATCCATGAATCAGCGATATAGGGAGACAATACCCTGTCAAACCCTGAAAAGGCTAACTATAACCTACGTTCCCGAGCTCCCGCCCTTACAAGGGCAGTCCACAACTACCCCTGAGCAATATCATGCCCTGCACTCTCCCTACTGGAATGTCCCGACGCGTTTCTTCGCAGGCGGAATCATCAGGGGACTTGCCTGCCTGGGAGCTAAAGTGCATGAATGCTATAATGACGGACGTAGGTTATAGTTAGCCTTTTCAGGGTTTGACAGGGTATTGTCTCCCTATATCGCTGATTCATGGATTTTCCTACTCTGCGAACTATGGGCTACACCTACCTGAGCCACGGCACTTGGTGAGATCGTTCCTGTTTTTACATCTCTGTTATATATATATACATATATATACATGTACAGTTGGAGAAATAAGAATTGAACACATCACCAATTTTCTAAGTAAATATATTTATAAAGGTGCCATTAGCAAGAAATTCTCAACAGATGTTGGTTAAAAACCCATCCAATCGACACAGGCAAAGAAATCAACCCATAGATTGTTTAATAATTATGTGTATATATTAGTCAAATGAAATTACCATTAAGTACACTCAACCTCTGTAGAGTTTGTGGATAATTTGCCATATAGAGAACACAAACTGTGAGAAGAATACTAAGAGAAGCAAAGATGAACCCAAAAACACACAGTTCTATGCCTGTGCAGTGCAGGTGATGCAATTTGTTTGGCAAGGAGATTTTTGGGAAGTACCTTTTTTAAGGGGTGAGTCAGCTCTCCACTTAGGACATGAGGGCTCCAATAATTCTAGGTGCTTTCATTGATAAGACAGACAAACTCCAATATGTTAACAGAACAGATAATGATCCAGCATGTAAAATAGATCTCGAACCTGCATGAAACTTGACCTTTATTAGTAATATATCAAAAGTTCCATACACTAATGAACTTGAGTAGCATACCAAGACACGATTAAGTCTTGATGCAGTAATTGATGCAAAAGGAGCCTTGACAAAGTATTGAGTGCATTTACTGAACATACATTTCAGTAGGTCAACATTTCAGATTTTAAAATCATTTTTCAAGCTGGTGTTATAAAGTATTCTAATTTACTGACATAATGACTTTTGAGCTTTCATTGGCTATAAGCCATAATCCTCAACATTAACGGAAATAAACACTTGAAATAGATGCCTCTGTTTGTAACTATATAACATATGAGTGTCACTTTTCATATTGAAGAACTGAAATAAATTAACTTTTTGATGATATTCTAATTTATTGAGAAGCACTTGTAACTGCATACCTCACGCATGCAAGGAACATTTGCATGCCACTTACATTGAAGTTTATGTTAGTAAATTGAATAGGTTTGACATCTTCACAATGACCAGATCAGTTATGTTAGTTCCTACTGCTGCTCCTCTGACTAACAGGAGATAGCCAGCAAAATCAACATCAAGCCAGGATAGTCAAATATTATTCTGCAAGCATAATACAAATATACAGGTCTTCGGCATGGGGACAATAGTTAGGAAACAGGAAAACTATAGTGTTCCGAGTTACCCTATCGTGCCCTGTATGACTCTGACCCTTATGAGGGCACTGCCCATGGGTTTAAACAGAAGAACATTATATATAACCACAGGTGCGTGCCTCCCTCTTATCCCACTATATGATGGTACAGCACTCTGCATTGTGTTCTAAGAGGTGTTATTCAAGTACACAAGTACAAGTACATTGTCCTGATGAGGCCTCAGTATCTTTTGTGAGGTTTGTTTGTGTGTGTATATATATAAAGGTTATACTTGGGCACTGCCGTTTTATGGGCGAGAGTCATACAGGGC
The DNA here is from genome assembly GCF_032444005.1 of Ranitomeya imitator. NCBI lineage: Eukaryota > Metazoa > Chordata > Amphibia > Anura > Dendrobatidae > Ranitomeya > Ranitomeya imitator. Next base: position 1,069,049,325 of record NC_091282.1, read on the forward strand.
ACGACATGGTAACAGGGAACACTATCATTTTCCTGTCTTCTAACTTGTCTCCATACAGACGACTTTTCTGGAACTACTACAATTAAATTGGGTGATTACATAACTTTGTAATACTAGCACTGGCACCATGAGCCCTTTATTATTGTTTTGGTAGTGTACATACCTTGTTTTGTGTGTTTTTTTAGTTAGAATTCTTTTAACTACATCTATTATTAACTAGTGTTGAGCATTCCGATACTGCAAATATCGGGTATCGGCTGATATTTGCTGTATCGGAATTCCGATACCGAGTTCCGATTTTTTTGCGATATCGGAATCGGAAGTTACTATAAGTTCCCAGTCATCTTCGGCGTGTGCGGTGCGTATGGTTCCCAGGGTCTGGAGGAGAGGAGTATTTTTTAGTGCTCGAAGATTTAGTTTTTCTTGCCGCAGCTGAATGATTTATATCTGTTAGCCAGCATAAGTACATGTGGGGGTTGCCTGGTTGCTAGGGAATCCCCACATGTACTTATGCTGGCTAACTAACATATGTAAATCATTCAGCTGCGGCAAGAAAAACTAAATCTCCGAGCCCTAAAAAATACTCGGAGGACCCCCGAACATGCTCGAGAAATCTCGAGTAACGAGTATATTCACTCATCACTAATAACAATGCCAAACATTTCTATTCCATTTTACCCCAAAGTTCCTCCAAACTTTTATGATTTGCCCTATAAGCCCCTGAAAGGTATAACAATCCAAAAAAGCCTTCAATTCTATTTCCTCTGTGGGCTTGATGATTCTGTTGTGGATGAACTTGTCCTTTATAATGTCTATATATTGATTTCTGTTTGTGACAATGGAGTCCAAAATGTCATCTGTGATTAAACTATTCCAGCGTTCAGCTGCAGTTTTAGCATTCCTTGCTGTTCCTTTAACTGCAGGGAGGTGAGTGAGAATGTTTTGAGGTTCCCTATGTTTAGTTTGCATGGGTGGCTTATTGCTCCTTTTGTTTTTTTTATCTCTTCCCATATAATATGTTTCTATATCTTCTTCATCTTCATCACTCTCACCATCTTGCTCTGCTTCAGAATCAGGCTGCCATCACACTAGCAGCATTTGGTCAGTATTTTACCTCAGTATTTGTAAGCCAAAACCAGGAGTGGGTGATAAATACAGAAGTGGTGCATATGTTTCTATTATACTTTTCCTCTATTTGTTCCACTCTTGGTTTTGGCTTACAAATACTGATGTAAAATACTGACCGAATACTGCGAGTGTGACAGCAGCCTCAATTTCACATACTTCTACCTCATCATGAGAATCAATTTTACTTTCTTCTCCTAAATCATCAAGCAGTGTGGGGGTCTCCATCATCATCATCATCATCATCTAACAGCATCTTCACTTCATCAACATGAAGGTTTTTGACAAATCACACATTTTCCTCTCCATTTCCGCAGATAATCTGGAGCAAGAGAGAGAATATGTGTTAGGGAACAATGTGCCTGAGAAGCACACTTTCATTTGTAAGAAAACCTTACTTATTTCTATGAAATATCCACAAACTTTGCACTATCCATTCATAAAACAAGCTAAATTAACAATTGTGATGACTGAAAACATAAACTATCAGCTTTATATAGAGTGATGTGTTCGGGAACAATGTGTTTGAGAAGCCTGCACAGTTATATCTGCTCTCCTGAGTTTTAACAAAGCATCAAGAGTCAGGAAGGTATTGGGGGGTGGGGGATTTCCTGACAATCTGGTGAGGAGGGAAAAATGAAACTAAAAGAGCTGCTCCTGTCATATCAGTTGTTCTTGACGGAGAGTTAAAAGTTAGATTTTATACTCTTTTGCTGTATATCTCTAACAGAAACTTGCTCGAAAATATCTTAGAGACATTAGGTATTAGTCTCGAGAAGTGTTTTTTCACGCAACCTATCCTAATTTGTGCCTAGGTTGGGTTGGAACTTGAAATGTGTGACGGTAGCTATTTTAGACAATTTCTAGGAGAACTGATTTAAAAAAAAAAAAATATATATATATATATACAGTGGGGCAAAAAAGTATTTAGTCAGTCAGCAATAGTGCAAGTTCCACCACTTAAAAAGATGAGAGGCGTCTGTAATTTACATCATAGGTAGACCTCAACTATGGGAGACAAACTGAGATAAAAAAATCCAGAAAATCACATTGTCTGTTTTTTTATCATTTTTTTTGCATATTATGGTGGAAAATAAGTATTTGGTCAGAAACAAACAATCAAGATTTCTGTCTCTCACAGACCTGTAACTTCTTCTTTAAGAGTCTCCTCTTTCCTCCACTCATTACCTGTAGTAATGGCACCTGTTTAAACTTGTTATCAGTATAAAAAGACACCAGTGCACACCCTCAAACAGTCTGACTCCAAACTCCACTATGGTGAAGACCAAAAAGCTGTCAAAGGACACCAGAAACAAAATTGTAGCCCTGCACCAGGCTGGGAAGACTGAATCTGCAATAGCCAACCAGCTTGGAGTGAAGAAATCAACAGTGGGAGCAATAATTAGAAAATGGAAGACATACAAGACCACTGATAATCTCCCTCGATCTGGGGCTCCACGCAAAATCCCACCCCGTGGGGTCAGAATGATCACAAGAACGGTGAGCAAAAATCCCAGAACCACACGGGGGGACCTAGTGAATGAACTGCAGAGAGCTGGGACCAATGTAACAAGGCCTACCATAAGTAACACACTACGCCACCATGGACTCAGATCCTGCAGTGCCAGACGTGTCCCACTGCTTAAGCCAGTACATGTCCGGGCCCGTCTGAAGTTTGCTAAAGAGCATTTGGATGATCCAGAGGAGTTTTGGGAGAATGTCCTATGGTCTGATGAAACCAAACTGGAACTGTTTGGTAGAAACACAACTTGTCGTGTTTGGAGGAAAAAGAATACTGAGTTGCATCCATCAAACACCATACCTACTGTAAAGCATGGTGGTGGAAACATCATGCTTTGGGGCTGTTTCTCTGCAAAGGGGCCAGGACGACTGATCCGGGTACATGAAAGAATGAATGGGGCCATGTATCGTGAGATTTTGAGTGCAAACCTCCTTCCATCAGCAAGGGCATTGAAGATGAAACGTGGCTGGGTCTTTCAACATGACAATGATCCAAAGCACACCGCCAGGGCAACGAAGGAGTGGCTTCATAAGAAGCATTTCAAGGTCCTGGAGTGGCCTAGCCAGTCTCCAGATCTCAACCCTATAGAAAACCTTTGGAGGGAGTTGAAAGTCCGTGTTGCCAAGCGAAAAGCCAAAAACATCACTGCTCTAGAGGAGATCTGCATGGAGGAATGGGCCAACATACCACCAACAGTGTGTGGCAACCTTGTGAAGACTTACAGAAAACGTTTGACCTCTGTCATTGCCAACAAAGGATATATTACAAAGTATTGAGATGAAATTTTGTTTCTGACCAAATACTTATTTTCCACCATAATATGCAAATAAAATGTTAAAAAAACAGACAATGTGATTTTCTAGATTTTTTTTTCTCAGTTTGTCTCCCATAGTTGAGGTCTACCTATGATGTAAATTACAGACGCCTCTCATCTTTTTAAGTGGTGGAACTTGCACTATTGCTGACTGACTAAATACTTTTTTGCCCCACTGTGTATATATATATATATATAAATAAAATGCTTGCACTCGATGGTATATTTGTTATTATTTATTCTTTAATGTCTTCCTAGTTGTAATATTTACTGTCCTCTTACTCATAGATTGCAGAAAATACAGCAATCTATACTATTCAGGGTAATGTATGCATCGTTTGCTTCATAGTAGGAAATAGGTGCATAAAGAAAATTCTAGATCACATCAAATACATAAATGTTTCATTTGCATACATTACCAGATTTCACTACAAGGTAGAAAATTTCCATTTTACTGAAACGGAAGGCCCGTTCTTTGTAAATGTGGCACTTAAGAATGAGAATATGATTACAGCTGCATTATGGAATAAAAATCTTGTAACTGTGTAAAAAGATTTCATGATATCACTCCTGCAATTACTTTATTGTTTGCCAGAAGATTTCATGAAGTAAAGGAAGTCAAAATTTACATTATAGAAAAGTCGGGCCAAAAATAAAATTCAGTGCATTTACAGCAACCAATGCACTATTTAGATGCTTGCTACCAGATTTTTTAAAAAGTTTCTTCTTGCCGCATTTTACTTGTGACCTAGGATCATAGAAAATCATAAGTAGTGAAAATGTGCCATTTGGTGGAGTAACCGGTTGCATTTTTTGCATTTTAGGTCGGCTAAATGTCAGCAGCATATCGAACAAATGTAAAGAAACATAGATAAAGATCTTAGAAGAAATAAAAATCATTTCTCAGCATTTGTGCAACAACTATTCAAATTGTAAACCCTACTATACTGAAAGTTCTGCTTTGGTGCTTTAAATGTAACAATTATTTTGCTGTAAAAATACAAAGGTGATGAGTTAAATAAATGACCTGAATGTTACTATATCTTCCAGTTTTAGCTAATCTAAATTTCATGGGATTCCTATATCTTAAAAATGTAATAATTTTTAAGTCAGTGTTAAGATAAAATCTGAGCTGTATTCCAAGCAAACAACTTGTATCATTTTTTTAGAATTATCATTAACAAATTTTACTTCAGTCCGCCTAGACTCACATAACGGATCATATTCAGCTGCATTCAGACTCCATGTAATACTTCCATGTACAATGTTTCCCAAAGTGTGAATCTTTGTGACATCGACTAGCTCTCCATTTGTTTTTATTGGAACCATTTTGGGTACATTTATCACTTTAATTGTTTTTAATTACACTTTTTGGGGAGCTGATCGAAAAATGGCAATTCTGGACTTTTTTTGTTCCATATGGTGTTTACCATATTTTATATTTCGATACATTCAATTTTCTTGGACTCTGAAATGCTAATATTTTTGTCTTTTTCTTTCTTGGAATGGGAAAACACATGATTTGAAATGTTTAGGATTTTTAAATAGTTTTTGAAATAATTTTCTTTGTCCTACAAGGGGACTTGAACATGGAATCATTTGTACAGTATGCTGCAGTACCTCCACATTGCAGTATATTGTCAATTTACTGATCTCCTTTGAAGTCCCCCTACAAGCTGAGCTTCATAGATTTACAAAGTTAACAGCTACAGGGAGACGCTGGTTTTCATTGTAACCCCATAGCACCTTGCAACGCAATCAACTTCATGGATTTAAGCACTAAAGTTAATCAGATGTTATTGGAACTAGCTGCTGTTAGAGGAAGGTTCTGCATGTATAACTTTTATAATGCTAATAAGTTGCCAAATTTCAGGCTGAGCTCTGTTCTATCCTTCAGTCTGCCAGGGAAACTGATGTCATCAGTAAGGATTTATTTTCAGCCCTTCAAATCTCCAAACCGACCATATCAACTTTTTACCTTTTACCCAAGATTCACAAAAATCAAACAACAACATCTGGTAGGCCAATTATTTCAGGTTGTGGCAACTAACTTGAACACATCAACAAATTTGTGGATTCAAAATTACAGCCCTTGGTGGATGAGTTACCGTCCTTCATAAAGGACACGACTGAATTTCTTAAAAAAGTAGATGGCCTATACATTGATTCTGACACATTGTTGGTCACATGTGACATAGAATCCCTCTATACAAATATATGCCACAATGACGGGATTCAAGCTCTCGAGTATATTTTACGCTCATCTTCTTCCAGTCTGACACCTCTGGATCAAGAAGTCCTTCTACCTGCAGCTCCAGGGCACAGCCATGGGGGCTTCCTTTGCGCCATCTTTCACCAATTTATTTCTAGGGCTGTGGAAGAGGGGCCTCTTCTTGTCGGATCGGGTGCCGTCGATGGACTGTATCCCCTTTTGGATGGGCTACATGGACGACATATTCCTGATCTGGCAGGGACCACCTGAAACACCTTCATGAATTCATGACCCATTTGAATCATAATCCCCTTAACAGCCATCTAACTTATCAATTTGATAAAAATATGATTGACTTTCTGGATGTAAACATTAAGAGAGGGACTGACAACTGCCTACATATCGACCTCTTTCACAAATCAACTGCGGTAAATTCCTTTATACACGCTTCATCCTCACATCCCCCAGCCGTAATACGATCAATTCCCATAGGTCAATTTCTACGATTACGTAGGATTTGCTTGAGTGACAATGACTTTGAGTAACAGGCCAAAGATTCGAAAGAGATTCCTGGACAGAGGCTACAGTGGTCGATCGGTAAAAATTAGCATATAGTAATGAGCGAATATACTCGTTACTCGAGATTTCCCGAGCACGCTCGGGTGTCATCTGAGTATTTGTAAGTGCTTGAAGATTTAGTTTTCCTTGCAGCAGATTAATGATTTACATCTGTTAGCCAGCTTGATTACATGTGGGGATTCCATAGCAACCAGGCAACTCACACGTGTACTTATGCTGGCTAGCAGCTATAAATCATTCAGCTGCGATGATGAAAACTAAATCTCCTAGAACTTACAAATGCTCAGAGGACACCCAAGCACGCTCAGGAAATCTCGAGTAACAAGCATATTCGCTCATCATTTTAGAATACAATCGGACAAAACACACTACCCGCCATCAGGTTCTTTATTCTACTAAATCACAGACCTCAAACAAATTGGTCAGCTGTATCACCCTGTATCATGGACAGTCTTACCTAAATTGACTTTATCTGGAGAAATCTTGGTCAGTTTTACAAGGCGACCCAATCTTATCACAATATATTTGGATTAAACCAAGCATTACATTCAGGAAGTCCAAAAATCTAAGTGATCAACTTGTAAAGAGCCGCTATACAAATGATTCCAATTCTTCCTTTTTGTCCAGCTTCAAACCCAGTTTGAGCTGCAAACCATTTGGCAAGTGTGTGGCCTGCCCGAACATTGTGAGGGCCTGCACTTTTTCTAATTCAAAGGGGAAATTCGCCTACGAGATCACACACACGATAACTTGCATGTCCAAAGCCATTATATACTATGCTACTTGCCCGTGCTCCCTGGTTTATATGGGCTTAACCACCCGTCAGTTGAAAGTTCGCAACCACGAACATGTTCTGGAACTGTTTTCCCAGGCTGTCTGAATGAAAATTTAAATTTTGCCTCTTTTTTGTAAACCATACTAGTGTGTCTGTACAATCAAGTATTTTATTTCCTACTTTATCTGTTACTATTCTAATTTTAAATTATCATTTTGAATTTTGAATTTTTATTTTTATGCATAGCTGTCACGTCCGCTCGTACTGTCACGTCCGCACATACTTACCGGCCTTCTCCCATCCATCGGCGCACTCACGATCCTGTCCCTCACCGCTCTGCCTCTTCTTTTGCTGGCTCACGGCATCTGGTGTCTTTGCGCATGCGCGGTCGCGTCTCCTCCGTCGCTGAGCCCTCTGGGAGGTCGCGACCCGATGGCTCCGCCCCAACATGGCGGCACCCATCGGGTATTTCTTCCCGGCGTCTTTCCAGGTAAGACACCTTTGCTTTGTAGGTGCTCTGTCTGCTGTCAGCGTTCCTATGCCCTAGGCTCCCTAGTCTTTGTATCTCTTCCCTGCTTAGTTCTTTCTGTGTCTCTGCTCAGTGTTCCTGCCAAGTCCTGTGTTCCTGCCGTGTCCCGCCTAGTTCCGTGTTCCTGCCGTGTCCTGCCAAGTCCTGTGTTCCTGCCGTGTCCTGCCAAGTTCCGTGCTCCTGCCGTGTCCTGCCAAGTCCTGTGTTCCTGCCATGTCCTGCCTAGTTCCGTGTTCCTGCCGTGTTCTGCCAAGTCCTGTGTTCCTGCCGTGTCCTGCCCAGTTCCGTGTTCCTGCCGTGTACTGCCAAGTTCCGTGTTCCTGCCGTGTCCTGCCAAGTCCTGTGTTCCTGCCGTGTCCTGCCTAGTCCTGAGTTCCTGCCGTGTCCTGCTTCGTCTCGTGTTCCTGCCGTATTCAGCTAAGTCCTGTATTCCTGTTGTTCCCCGCCATTCCTATAGCTCTGTGGTCTCTTTCTTTCTCTCGGGTCGTCCCTTTGGCTCTAGCTGTTGTGTCTCCATTCCCCCGAGGTCCTGCTCCTAACACTCCCTGTATAGGGGGTGGTTCCATCTGGTCCGCTCGACCCCGGGGGCTCTAGAGTCACGACCCAGAGGGTCCACTCTCGGATTCCTTTCCGAATCCTTACAGTAAGCAAAGGCCATGGACCCCGCTGGAGCCTCTGCTGCACAAAAGGAGCTACTCTTTTTGCGGGAGAATCAGTCCCGTATTATGTCCTTCATGTAGGCAATGGATTCTCGCCTTTCTACGCTCCAGCCCTCTGATCCTGGCAGCACTGCTCTACTCGCTGGCTTACAGCAAGAGCTAGCTCAGCAGCGTGACACCCAGGCTCATATCCTCAGTTATATGTCTTCGATAGACGATCGGCTGCTTTCTATTCAAACAGCCGCTTCTACCTCTGCTTCTGCTTCCCACCCTCCTCCCCGCTTGGCTAAACCACCTCGGTACAATGGGGATCCTAAATTCTGCCGAGGTTTTTTAAACCAATGCCGTCTTAACTTTGAGCTTCAGCCCCAGCATTACCCAACTGATCGGGCCAAGATAGCTTTTTTGATTTCCCATCTGGAGGGTGACGCCTTGGCATGGGTAAATCCTCTCTGGGAGCGAGATGATCCCCTAGTCTCCCGGTTGTCCGAATTTCTGGAGACTTTTCGTCTTGTTTTTGACGAACCTGGTCGTCTGGCTTCTACGACTGATGCTCTATTGTCTCTCCATCAGGGATCTTTATCCGTGGGCCAATACGCTATTCAGTTCCGCACCCTCTCCTCCGACTTAGGCTGGAACAATGAGGCGTTAGTGGGTGCTTTCTGGCGGGGCCTCTCCGGGCGCATAGAGGACGAGTTGGCTGGTCGGGACACCCCTACGGTTTTGGAGGATTTAATTTCCTTAGCTACCCGTATTGATCTTCGGTTCCAAGAACGCGCCCGGGAGCGGAGATCTCTTCGTCCTTCCCCTGCCACCCGTAAGCCACTCAGCCCGCAGCCTAGAACCTCCTCTCTGGCGTCCTCACCTGAGCCTATGCAAGTGGACCGTCTAAAAATGTCCGAACAGCGACGTAAAGAGAGGCGTACTCAAGGTTTATGTTTCTACTGCGGGAGTGCCTCTCATCTATTGCGGTCTTGCCCTGAACATCCGGAAAACTTCTCCGCCTAGGTCAGGTAAGAGAGGCCTCCCTAGGTGTGTGTGATTCCTCTCAACCCCTCACTTTGTCTGTCCTTTTGCATATTTTTGGCAAGGGCATTTCTTTGGATGCCTACGTGGACTCTGGCGCAGCAGTAAATTTTATCAGGTTGGAAGAGGTTTTGAAATTTTCCGTTCCAGTCAAAACCTTAGAGACTCCTGTAATTCTTGCATCTGTGGATGGTAAACCTTTACAGGAGACCATTACTCAAGTAACACTTGAGGTGGAACTTCAAGTTGGGGCTCTGCATAGGGAGAAAATTGCATTTTATGTTTTAGCGGGTCTGTCTCATCCTATGCTTTTAGGTCTCCCTGTTATGACCTGGTGGTGAGGACAATAATGGACCTGGTGGTTAAGAGCACACGGAATGACCTGATAGTTACTAATAATACAGGACAAGCTCTGAGACGTGGGAACTCTGCTGACCGCAATCCCTAATGCTATCACACACACTAGAAATAGCCGTGGAGCGCTCCTGACGCTCCCTAGGCGCCTCGTCACAGCCTAAGGAACTAGCTAGCCCTAAAGATAGAAAAATAAAGCCTACCTTGCCTCAGAGAAATTCCCCAAAGGAACAGGCAGCCCCCCACATATAATGACTGTGAGATAAGATGAAAATTACAAACACAGAGATGAAATAGATTTAGCAAAGTGAGGCCCGACTTACTGAACAGACAGAGGATAGGAAAGGAAACTTTGCCGTCAGCACAAAACTACAAAAAGACCACACAGAGGGTGCAAAAAGTCCCTCCTCACCGACTCACAGTGCGGAGGCTCTCCCTCTGCGTCCCAGAGCTTCCAGCAAGCAAGACAAAAATCAAAATAGCAAGCTGGACAGAAAAATAGCAAACAGAGAAAAACAAGCAGGAACTTAGCTTCTGCTGGGAAGACAGGTCACAAGAACGATCCAGGAGCGAACTAGACCAATACTGGAACATTGACAGGTGGCATGGAGCAATGATCTAGGTGGGGTTAAATAGAGCAGCCAGCTAACGAATTAACCTCGTCACCTGTGGAAGGAACCTCAGAAGCCGCCGCCCCACTCACAACCACCAGAGGAAGCCCATGGACAGAACCAGGCGAAGTACCATTCATGACCACAGGAGGGAGCTTAACAACAGAATTCACAACAGTACCCCCCCTTGAGGAGGGGTCACCGAACCCTCACCAGAGCCCCCAGGCCGACCAGGACGAGCCAAATGAAAGGCATGAACCAGATAGGCAGCATGAACATCAGAGGCAAAGACCCAGGAATTATCTTCCTGACCATAACCCTTCCACTTGACTAGGTACTGGAGTTTCCGTCTCGAAATACGAGAATCCAAAATCTTCTCCACCACATACTCCAACTCCCCCTCAACCAACACCGGGGCAGGAGGATCAACGGATGGAACCACAAGCGCCACGTATCTCTGCAACAACGACCTATGGAATACATTATGGATGGCAAAAGAAGCAGGAAGGGCCAAACGAAATGACACAGGATTAAGAACCTCAGAAATCTTATACGGACCAATGAAACGAGGCTTAAACTTAGGAGAGGAAACCTTCATAGGAACATAACGAGACGACAACCAAACCAAATCCCCAACACGAAGTCGGGGACCCACACAGCGCCGGCGGTTAGCGAAACGTTGAGCCTTCTCCTGGGACAATGTCAAATTGTCCACCACATGAGTCCAAATCTGCTGCAACCTATCCACCACAGTATCCACACCAGGACAGTCCGAAGACTCAACCTGCCCTGAAGAGAAACAAGGATGGAAACCAGAATTGCAGAAAAACGGTGAAACCAAAGTAGCCGAGCTGGCCCGACTATTAAGGGCGAACTCAGCCAAAGGCAAAAAGGACACCCAATCATCCTGATCAGCAGAAACAAAGCATCTCAGATATGTTTCCAAAGTCTGATTAGTACGTTCGGTTTGGCCATTTGTCTGAGGATGGAAAGCCGAGGAAAAAGACAAATCAATGCCCATCCTAGCACAAAAGGATCGCCAAAACCTCGAAACAAACTGGGAACCTCTGTCCGAAACGATGTTCTGCGGAATGCCATGTAAACGAACCATATGCTGGAAAAACAACGGCACCAAATCAGAGGAGGAAGGCAATTTAGACAAGGGTACCAAATGGACTATCTTAGAGAAGCGATCACAAACCACCCAAATGACTGACATCTTTTGAGAGACAGGGAGATCCGAAATAAAATCCATAGAAATATGCGTCCAGGGCCTCTTCGGGACCGGCAAGGGCAAAAGCAACCCACTGGCATGAGAACAGCAGGGCTTAGCCCGAGCACAAGTCCCACAGGACTGCACAAAAGAACGCACATCCCGTGACAAAGACGGCCACCAAAAGGATCTAGCCACCAAATCCCTGGTACCAAAGATTCCAGGATGACCAGCCAACACCGAACAATGAACCTCAGAGATAACTCTACTAGTCCATTTATCAGGGACAAACAGTTTCTCCGCTGGGCAACGGTCAGGTCTATCAGCCTGAAATTTTTGCAGCACCCGCCGCAAATCAGGGGAGATGGCAGACAAAATTACCCCCTCTTTGAGAATACCCGCTGGCTCAGGAACACCAGGAGAGTCGGGCACAAAACTCCTTGACAGGGCATCAGCCTTCACATTCTTAGAGCCCGGAAGGTACGAAACCATAAAATCAAAATGGGAGAAAAATAGCGACCAACGAGCCTGTCTAGGATTCAACCGTTTAGCAGACTCGAGATAAGTCAAATTCTTGTGATCCATCAAGACCACCATGCGATGCTTGGCTCCTTCAAGCCAATGACGCCACTCCTCGAATGCCCACTTCATGGCCAACAACTCTCGATTGCCAACATCATAATTGCGCTCAGCAGGCGAAAACTTTCTAGAAAAGAAGGCACATGGTTTCATCACCGAGCCATCAGAACTTCTTTGCGACAAAACAGCTCCTGCTCCAATCTCAGAAGCATCAACCTCGACCTGAAACGGGAGCGAAACATCTGGCTGGCACAACACAGGGGCAGAAGAAAAACGATGCTTCAACTCCTGAAAAGCTTCCACAGCCGCAGGAGACCAATTGACCACATCAGCACTAGAGTTGAGCGACCTTGCTTTTTAGAGTCGAGCCGGGTTTCGCGAAACCCGACTATCTCAAAAGTCGGGTCGAGTGAAATCGGCCGATTATGACGTAAAGTAGGGATTGACCGAAACACGAAACCCAATGCAAGTCAATGGAGCAGCATAGTTGGCAGTGAGTGGGGGCCAGGAAAACACCTAGAGTGCCCATTTTAATGTCAAAACCATCCATTCTTCTTAATGAAGCTTGTCAAGCGTAATTTTCCTTATAATAATTGGAAGGCATTTGAAATTGGGGGTCATTTGGCTAAAGTTGTGGGGGGTAGGGCTGGTTCAAGTAATTAGTGGGCCCAGGAAATCTGGACCACGTCACGGCAGTGGAGCAGGGAGAGGTAAGTATTTCAACTTTGCAAGTGCTGTGAACCTGAGCAAGCAGGGGGGGCCCAATCGTTGGCATTGGCACTGGCACAGGGCCCCTCAAAGTACAGCGGTGTGTTTGCACGGCGGGGGCGCCTCCCACCGGCAGCAACACTTTTGCGTACCATGAGAGGCCCTGTGCCAGTGACGTCGCCAACTAGTATTCCTCCCCCCACCTGATGAAGGAACCTGCACTTTCATCTGCACCTTCCTGTTTGTCCCCGTGTAAGGTGGTATGGTATGCGGGAAGGGGGACCTGACTTTCAGCAGGGTCACAATCTTGCAGTGTAGCGTGCACGGGAAATGTTGCGTTATGGGTCAATGTACCAGCAGACTCATCTATCACTGGCTGGGCAATGGGCAGGATGAGGAGGAAACACAGATATAGGCCCAAAGAATAAAGTGGGCTAAATGCAGTTCAAAATTGGTAACACAGGACTAATCAGGGGGCATTGCAGTGGAGGACAATTGGAATGAGAGGTTGACACAGAGAGTAGGCCCAAATCAGTAAGTAGTCGAAATGCAGTTCAAAATTGGCAACAGTAGTAAACAGGCGGCACAGCTTTGTTCAGTGGAGGAGAACAGCAAGGAGTGGCAGACACCGATAGTAGGCCCCAACCCAACTAGTAGGCCAAATGCAGTCTAACATTAACAACTACTTAACGAGCGCCTGAAAACGGAATTTCAGGACAGGAAACCAGGAGAACAGCAAGGAGCGGCAGACACCGATAGTAGGCCCCAAACCAACTAGTACGCCAAATGCAGTTGTTCCGTTTAACCACAATTTAATGAGAGCCTGAAGATAGAAGTTCAGGAAAGGCAACCTGGAGAACACCTTGGAGTGGAACACACCATCTCTCTACACCCCATACCCAATTTGTAGGTCTAATGCAGCGTAGTTTCCAACAACTACTAAACGAGAGCATGATGATCGAAGCATTGGCGAGGAAACCTGGGGAACACCTTGGAGTGGAACACACCATCTCTCTACACCCCATACCCAATTTGTAGGCCTAATGCAGCGTAGTTTCTAACAACTACTAAACGAGAGCATGATGATCGAAGCATTGGCGAGGAAACCTGGGGAACACCTTGGAGTGGAACACACCATCTCTCTACAGTGGAACACACCATCTCTCTACACCCCATACCCAATTTGTAGGCCTAATGCAGCGTAGTTTCCAACAACTACAAAACGAGAGCCGGAAGATCGAAGCTCAGGAAAGGCAACCTGGAGAACACCTTGGAGTGAAACACACCATCTCTCTACACCCCATACCCAATTTGTAGGCCCAATGCAGCGTAGTTTCCAACAACTACTAAACGAGAGCCGGAAGATCGAAGCAATGGAGAGGAAACCTGGGGAACACCTTGGAGTGTAACACACCATCTCTCTACACCCCATACCCAATTTGTAGGCCTAATGCAGCGTAGTTTCCAACAACTACTAAATGAGAGCCGGAAGATCGAAGCAATGGAGAGGAAACCTGGGGAACACCTTGGAGTGTAACACACTATCTCTCTACACCCCATACCCAATTTGTAGGCCTAATGCAGCGTAGTTTCCAACAACTACTAAACGAGAGCCGGAAGATCGAAGCAATGGAGAGGAAACCTGGGGAACACCTTGGAGTGTAACACACCATCTCTCTACACCCCATACCCAATTTGTAGGCCTAATGCAGCATAGTTTCCAACAACTACTAAACGAGAGCATGAAGATCGAAGCAATGGAGAGGAAACCTGGGGAACACCTTGGAGTGGAACACACCATCTCTCTACACCCCATACCCAATTTGTAGGCCTAATGCAGCGTAGTTTCCAACAACTACAAAACGAGAGCCGGAAGATCGAAGCTCAGGAAAGGCAACCTGGAGAACACCTTGGAGTGAAACACACCATCTCTCTACACCCCATACCCAATTTGTAGGCCCAATGCAGCGTAGTTTCCAACAACTACTAAACGAGAGCCGGAAGATCGAAGCAATGGAGAGGAAACCTGGGGAACACCTTGGAGTGTAACACACCATCTCTCTACACCCCATACCCAATTTGTAGGCCTAATGCAGCGTAGTTTCCAACAACTACTAAACGAGAGCCGGAAGATCGAAGCAATGGAGAGGAAACCTGGGGAACACCTTGGAGTGTAACAAACTATCTCTCTACACCCCATACCCAATTTGTAGGCCTAATGCAGCGTAGTTTCCAACAACTACTAAACGAGAGCCGGAAGATCGAAGCAATGGAGAGGAAACCTGGGGAACACCTTGGAGTGTAACACACCATCTCTCTACACCCCATACCCAATTTGTAGGCCTAATGCAGCATAGTTTCCAACAACTACTAAACAAGAGCATGAAGATCGAAGCAATGGAGAGGAAACCTGGGGAACACCTTGGAGTGGAACACACCATCTTTCTACACCCCATACCCAATTTGTAGGCCTAATGCAGCGTAGTTTCCAACAACTACTAAACGAGAGCATGATGATCGAAGCATTGGCGAGGAAACCTGGGGAACACATTGGAGTGGAACACACCATCTCTCTACAGTGGAACACACCATCTCTCTACACCCCATACCCAATTTGTAGGCCTAATGCAGCGTAGTTTCCAACAACTACAAAACGAGAGCCGGAAGATCGAAGCTCAGGAAAGGCAACCTGGGGAACACCTTGGAGTGGAACACACCATCTCTCTACACCCCATACCCAATTTGTAGGCCTAATGCAGCGTAGTTTCCAACAACTACTAAACGAGAGCCGGAAGATCGAAGCTCAGGAAAGGCAACCTGGAGAACACCTTGGAGTGGAACACATCATCTCTCTACACACCATACCCAATTTGTAGGCCCAATGCAGCGTAGTTTCCAACAACTACTAAACGAGAGCCGGAAGATCGAAGCAATGGAGAGGAAACCTGGGGAACACCTTGGAGTGTAACACACCATCTCTCTACACCCCATACCCAATTTGTAGGCCTAATGCAGCGTAGTTTCCAACAACTACTAAAGGAGAGCCGGAAGATCGAAGCAATGGAGAGGAAACCTGGGGAACACCTTGGAGTGTAACACACCATCTCTCTACACCCCATACCCAATTTGTAGGCCTAATGCAGCGTAGTTTCCAACAACTACTAAACGAGAGCCGGAAGATCGAAGCAATGGAGAGGAAACCTGGGGAACACCTTGGAGTGTAACACACCATCTCTCTACACCCCATACCCAATTTGTAGGCCTAATGCAGCATAGTTTCCAACAACTACTAAACGAGAGCATGAAGATCGAAGCAATGGAGAGGAAACCTGGGGAACACCTTGGAGTGGAACACACCATCTCTCTACACCCCATACCCAATTTGTAGGCCTAATGCAGCGTAGTTTCCAACAACTACAAAACGAGAGCCGGAAGATCGAAGCTCAGGAAAGGCAACCTGGAGAACACCTTGGAGTGAAACACACCATCTCTCTACACCCCATACCCAATTTGTAGGCCCAATGCAGCGTAGTTTCCAACAACTACTAAACGAGAGCCGGAAGATCGAAGCAATGGAGAGGAAACCTGGGGAACACCTTGGAGTGTAACACACCATCTCTCTACACCCCATACCCAATTTGTAGGCCTAATGCAGCGTAGTTTCCAACAACTACTAAACGAGAGCCGGAAGATCGAAGCAATGGAGAGGAAACCTGGGGAACACCTTGGAGTGTAACACACTATCTCTCTACACCCCATACCCAATTTGTAGGCCTAATGCAGCGTAGTTTCCAACAACTACTAAACGAGAGCCGGAAGATCGAAGCAATGGAGAGGAAACCTGGGGAACACCTTGGAGTGTAACACACCATCTCTCTACACCCCATACCCAATTTGTAGGCCTAATGCAGCATAGTTTCCAACAACTACTAAACAAGAGCATGAAGATCGAAGCAATGGAGAGGAAACCTGGGGAACACCTTGGAGTGGAACACACCATCTCTCTACACCCCATACCCAATTTGTAGGCCTAATGCAGCGTAGTTTCCAACAACTACTAAACGAGAGCATGATGATCGAAGCATTGGCGAGGAAACCTGGGGAACACATTGGAGTGGAACACACCATCTCTCTACAGTGGAACACACCATCTCTCTACACCCCATACCCAATTTGTAGGCCTAATGCAGCGTAGTTTCCAACAACTACAAAACGAGAGCCGGAAGATCGAAGCTCAGGAAAGGCAACCTGGGGAACACCTTGGAGTGGAACACACCATCTCTCTACACCCCATACCCAATTTGTAGGCCTAATGCAGCGTAGTTTCCAACAACTACTAAACGAGAGCCGGAAGATCGAAGCTCAGGAAAGGCAACCTGGAGAACACCTTGGAGTGGAACACATCATCTCTCTACACACCATACCCAATTTGTAGGCCCAATGCAGCGTAGTTTCCAACAACTACTAAACGAGAGCCGGAAGATCGAAGCAATGGAGAGGAAACCTGGGGAACACCTTGGAGTGTAACACACCATCTCTCTACACCCCATACCCAATTTGTAGGCCTAATGCAGCGTAGTTTCCAACAACTACTAAAGGAGAGCCGGAAGATCGAAGCAATGGAGAGGAAACCTGGGGAACACCTTGGAGTGTAACACACCATCTCTCTACACCCCATACCCAATTTGTAGGCCTAATGCAGCGTAGTTTCCAACAACTACTAAACGAGAGCCGGAAGATCGAAGCAATGGAGAGGAAACCTGGGGAACACCTTGGAGTGTAACACACCATCTCTCTACACCCCATACCCAATTTGTAGGCCTAATGCAGCGTAGTTTCCAACAACTACTAAACGAGAGCATGATGATCGAAGAATTGGCGAGGAAACCTGGGGAACACCTTGGAGTGGAACGCACCATCTCTCTACAGTGGAACACACCATCTCTCTACACCCCATACCCAATTTGTAGGCCTAATGCAGCGTAGTTTCCAACAACTATTAAACGAGAGCCGGAAGATTGAAGCTCAGGAAAGGCAACCTGGGGAACACCTTGGAGTGGAACACACCATCTCTCTACACCCCATACCCAATTTGTAGGCCTAATGCAGCGTAGTTTCCAACAACTACTAAACGAGAGCCGGAAGATCGAAGCAATGGAGAGGAAACCTGGGGAACACCTTGGAGTGTAACACACCATCTCTCTACACCCCATACCCAATTTGTAGGCCTAATGCAGCGTAGTTTCCAACAACTACTAAACGAGAGCCGGAAGATCGAAGCAATGGAGAGGAAACCTGGGGAACACCTTGGAGTGGAACACACCATCTCTCTACACCCCATACCCAATTTGTAGGCCTAATGCAGCGTAGTTTCCAACAACTACTAAACGAGAGCATGAAGATCGAAGCAATGGAGAGGAAACCTGGGGAACACCTTGGAGTGGAACACACCATCTCTCTACACCCCATACCCAATTTGTAGGCCTAATGCAGCGTAGTTTCCAACAACTACTAAACGAGAGCATGATGATCGAAGCATTGGCGAGGAAACCTGGGGAACACCTTGGAGTGGAATACACCATCTCTCTACAGTGGAACACACCATCTCTCTACACCCCATACCCAATTTGTAGGCCTAATGCAGCGTAGTTTCCAACAACTACTAAATGAGAGCCAGAAGATCGAAGCTCAGGAAAGGCAACCTGGGGAACACCTTGGAGTGGAACACACCATCTCTCTACACCCCATACCCAATTTGTAGGCCTAATGCAGCGTAGTTTCCAACAACTACTAAACGAGAGCCGGAAGATCGAAGCAATGGAGAGGAAACCTGGGGAACACCTTGGAGTGTAACACACCATCTCTCTACACCCCATACCCAATTTGTAGGCCTAATGCAGCGTAGTTTCCAACAACTACTAAACGAGAGCCGGAAGATCGAAGCAATGGAGAGGAAACCTGGGGAACACCTTGGAGTGTAACACACCATCTCTCTACACCCCATACCCAATTTGTAGGCCTAATGCAGCATAGTTTCCAACAACTACTAAACGAGAGCATGAAGATCGAAGCAATGGAGAGGAAACCTGGGGAACACCTTGGAGTGGAACACACCATCTCTCTACACCCCATACCCAATTTGTAGGCCTAATGCAGCGTAGTTTCCAACAACTACTAAACGAGAGCATGATGATCGAAGCATTGGCGAGGAAACCTGGGGAACACCTTGGAGTGGAACACACCATCTCTCTACAGTGGAACACACCATCTCTCTACACCCCATACCCAATTTGTAGGCCTAATGCAGCGTAGTTTCCAACAACTACTAAACGAGAGCCGGAAGATCGAAGCTCAGGAAAGGCAACCTGGGGAACACCTTGGAGTGGAACACACCATCTCTCTACACCCCATACCCAATTTGTAGGCCTAATGCAGCGTAGTTTCCAACAACTACTAAACGAGAGCAGGAAGATCGAAGCAATGGAGAGGAAACCTGGGGAACACCTTGGAGTGTAACACACCATCTCTCTACACCCCATACCCAATTTGTAGGCCTAATGCAGCGTAGTTTCCAACAACTACTAAACGAGAGTCGGAAGATCGAAGCAATGGAGAGGAAACCTGGGGAACACCTTGGAGTGTAACACACCATCTCTCTACACCCCATACCCAATTTGTAGGCCTAATGCAGCGTAGTTTCCAACAACTACTAAACGAGAGCATGAAGATCGAAGCAATGGAGAGGAAACCTGGGGAACACCTTGGAGTGGAGCACACCATCTCTCTACACCCCATACCCAATTTGTAGGCCTAATGCAGCGTAGTTTCCAACAACTACTAAACGAGAGCATGATGATCGAAGCATTGGCGAGGAAACCTGGGGAACACCTTGGAGTGGAACACACCATCTCTCTACAGTGGAACACACCATCTCTCTACACCCCATACCCAATTTGTAGGCCTAATGCAGTGTAGTTTCCAACAACTACTAAACGAGAGCCGGAAGATCGAAGCTCAGGAAAGGCAACCTGGGGAACACCTTGGAGTGTAACACACCATCTCTCTACACCCCATACCCAATTTGTAGGCCTAATGCAGCATAGTTTCCAACAACTACTAAACAAGAGCATGAAGATCGAAGCAATTGAGAGGAAACCTGGGGAACACCTTGGAGTGGAACACACCATCTTTCTACACCCCATACTCAATTTGTAGGCCTAATGCAGCGTAGTTTCCAACAACTACTAAACGAGAGCATGATGATCGAAGCATTGGCGAGGAAACCTGGGGAACACATTGGAGTGGAACACACCATCTCTCTACAGTGGAACACACCATCTCTCTACACCCCATACCCAATTTGTAGGCCTAATGCAGCGTAGTTTCCAACAACTACAAAACGAGAGCCGGAAGATCGAAGCTCAGGAAAGGCAACCTGGGGAACACCTTGGAGTGGAACACACCATCTCTCTACACCCCATACCCAATTTGTAGGCCTAATGCAGCGTAGTTTCCAACAACTACTAAACGAGAGCCGGAAGATCGAAGCTCAGGAAAGGCAACCTGGAGAACACCTTGGAGTGGAACACATCATCTCTCTACACACCATACCCAATTTGTAGGCCCAATGCAGCGTAGTTTCCAACAACTACTAAACGAGAGCCGGAAGATCGAAGCAATGGAGAGGAAACCTGGGGAACACCTTGGAGTGTAACACACCATCTCTCTACACCCCATACCCAATTTGTAGGCCTAATGCAGCGTAGTTTCCAACAACTACTAAAGGAGAGCCGGAAGATCGAAGCAATGGAGAGGAAACCTGGGGAACACCTTGGAGTGTAACACACCATCTCTCTACACCCCATACCCAATTTGTAGGCCTAATGCAGCGTAGTTTCCAACAACTACTAAACGAGAGCCGGAAGATCGAAGCAATGGAGAGGAAACCTGGGGAACACCTTGGAGTGTAACACACCATCTCTCTACACCCCATACCCAATTTGTAGGCCTAATGCAGCATAGTTTCCAACAACTACTAAACGAGAGCATGAAGATCGAAGCAATGGAGAGGAAACCTAGGGAACACCTTGGAGTGGAACACACCATCTCTCTACACCCCATACCCAATTTGTAGGCCTAATGCAGCGTAGTTTCCAACAACTACAAAACGAGAGCCGGAAGATCGAAGCTCAGGAAAGGCAACCTGGAGAACACCTTGGAGTGAAACACACCATCTCTCTACACCCCATACCCAATTTGTAGGCCCAATGCAGCGTAGTTTCCAACAACTACTAAACGAGAGCCGGAAGATCGAAGCAATGGAGAGGAAACCTGGGGAACACCTTGGAGTGTAACACACCATCTCTCTACACCCCATACCCAATTTGTAGGCCTAATGCAGCGTAGTTTCCAACAACTACTAAACGAGAGCCGGAAGATCGAAGCAATGGAGAGGAAACCTGGGGAACACCTTGGAGTGTAACACACTATCTCTCTACACCCCATACCCAATTTGTAGGCCTAATGCAGCGTAGTTTCCAACAACTACTAAACGAGAGCCGGAAGATCGAAGCAATGGAGAGGAAACCTGGGGAACACCTTGGAGTGTAACACACCATCTCTCTACACCCCATACCCAATTTGTAGGCCTAATGCAGCATAGTTTCCAACAACTACTAAACAAGAGCATGAAGATCGAAGCAATGGAGAGGAAACCTGGGGAACACCTTGGAGTGGAACACACCATCTCTCTACACCCCATACCCAATTTGTAGGCCTAATGCAGCGTAGTTTCCAACAACTACTAAACGAGAGCATGATGATCGAAGCATTGGCGAGGAAACCTGGGGAACACATTGGAGTGGAACACACCATCTCTCTACAGTGGAACACACCATCTCTCTACACCCCATACCCAATTTGTAGGCCTAATGCAGCGTAGTTTCCAACAACTACAAAACGAGAGCCGGAAGATCGAAGCTCAGGAAAGGCAACCTGGGGAACACCTTGGAGTGGAACACACCATCTCTCTACACCCCATACCCAATTTGTAGGCCTAATGCAGCGTAGTTTCCAACAACTACTAAACGAGAGCCGGAAGATCGAAGCTCAGGAAAGGCAACCTGGAGAACACCTTGGAGTGGAACACATCATCTCTCTACACACCATACCCAATTTGTAGGCCCAATGCAGCGTAGTTTCCAACAACTACTAAACGAGAGCCGGAAGATCGAAGCAATGGAGAGGAAACCTGGGGAACACCTTGGAGTGTAACACACCATCTCTCTACACCCCATACCCAATTTGTAGGCCTAATGCAGCGTAGTTTCCAACAACTACTAAAGGAGAGCCGGAAGATCGAAGCAATGGAGAGGAAACCTGGGGAACACCTTGGAGTGTAACACACCATCTCTCTACACCCCATACCCAATTTGTAGGCCTAATGCAGCGTAGTTTCCAACAACTACTAAACGAGAGCCGGAAGATCGAAGCAATGGAGAGGAAACCTGGGGAACACCTTGGAGTGTAACACACCATCTCTCTACACCCCATACCCAATTTGTAGGCCTAATGCAGCATAGTTTCCAACAACTACTAAACGAGAGCATGAAGATCGAAGCAATGGAGAGGAAACCTGGGGAACACCTTGGAGTGGAACACACCATCTCTCTACACCCCATACCCAATTTGTAGGCCTAATGCAGCGTAGTTTCCAACAACTACTAAACGAGAGCATGATGATCGAAGCATTGGCGAGGAAACCTGGGGAACACCTTGGAGTGGAACACACCATCTCTCTACAGTGGAACACACCATCTCTCTACACCCCATACCCAATTTGTAGGCCTAATGCAGCGTAGTTTCCAACAACTACTAAACGAGAGCCGGAAGATCGAAGCTCAGGAAAGGCAACCTGGGGAACACCTTGGAGTGGAACACACCATCTCTCTACACCCCATACCCAATTTGTAGGCCTAATGCAGCGTAGTTTCCAACAACTACTAAACGAGAGCAGGAAGATCGAAGCAATGGAGAGGAAACCTGGGGAACACCTTGGAGTGTAACACACCATCTCTCTACACCCCATACCCAATTTGTAGGCCTAATGCAGCGTAGTTTCCAACAACTACTAAACGAGAGTCGGAAGATCGAAGCAATGGAGAGGAAACCTGGGGAACACCTTGGAGTGTAACACACCATCTCTCTACACCCCATACCCAATTTGTAGGCCTAATGCAGCGTAGTTTCCAACAACTACTAAACGAGAGCATGAAGATCGAAGCAATGGAGAGGAAACCTGGGGAACACCTTGGAGTGGAGCACACCATCTCTCTACACCCCATACCCAATTTGTAGGCCTAATGCAGCGTAGTTTCCAACAACTACTAAACGAGAGCATGATGATCGAAGCATTGGCGAGGAAACCTGGGGAACACCTTGGAGTGGAACACACCATCTCTCTACAGTGGAACACACCATCTCTCTACACCCCATACCCAATTTGTAGGCCTAATGCAGTGTAGTTTCCAACAACTACTAAACGAGAGCCGGAAGATCGAAGCTCAGGAAAGGCAACCTGGGGAACACCTTGGAGTGTAACACACCATCTCTCTACACCCCATACCCAATTTGTAGGCCTAATGCAGCATAGTTTCCAACAACTACTAAACAAGAGCATGAAGATCGAAGCAATTGAGAGGAAACCTGGGGAACACCTTGGAGTGGAACACACCATCTTTCTACACCCCATACTCAATTTGTAGGCCTAATGCAGCGTAGTTTCCAACAACTACTAAACGAGAGCATGATGATCGAAGCATTGGCGAGGAAACCTGGGGAACACATTGGAGTGGAACACACCATCTCTCTACAGTGGAACACACCATCTCTCTACACCCCATACCCAATTTGTAGGCCTAATGCAGCGTAGTTTCCAACAACTACAAAACGAGAGCCGGAAGATCGAAGCTCAGGAAAGGCAACCTGGGGAACACCTTGGAGTGGAACACACCATCTCTCTACACCCCATACCCAATTTGTAGGCCTAATGCAGCGTAGTTTCCAACAACTACTAAACGAGAGCCGGAAGATCGAAGCTCAGGAAAGGCAACCTGGAGAACACCTTGGAGTGGAACACATCATCTCTCTACACACCATACCCAATTTGTAGGCCCAATGCAGCGTAGTTTCCAACAACTACTAAACGAGAGCCGGAAGATCGAAGCAATGGAGAGGAAACCTGGGGAACACCTTGGAGTGTAACACACCATCTCTCTACACCCCATACCCAATTTGTAGGCCTAATGCAGCGTAGTTTCCAACAACTACTAAAGGAGAGCCGGAAGATCGAAGCAATGGAGAGGAAACCTGGGGAACACCTTGGAGTGTAACACACCATCTCTCTACACCCCATACCCAATTTGTAGGCCTAATGCAGCGTAGTTTCCAACAACTACTAAACGAGAGCCGGAAGATCGAAGCAATGGAGAGGAAACCTGGGGAACACCTTGGAGTGTAACACACCATCTCTCTACACCCCATACCCAATTTGTAGGCCTAATGCAGCATAGTTTCCAACAACTACTAAACGAGAGCATGAAGATCGAAGCAATGGAGAGGAAACCTAGGGAACACCTTGGAGTGGAACACACCATCTCTCTACACCCCATACCCAATTTGTAGGCCTAATGCAGCGTAGTTTCCAACAACTACAAAACGAGAGCCGGAAGATCGAAGCTCAGGAAAGGCAACCTGGAGAACACCTTGGAGTGAAACACACCATCTCTCTACACCCCATACCCAATTTGTAGGCCCAATGCAGCGTAGTTTCCAACAACTACTAAACGAGAGCCGGAAGATCGAAGCAATGGAGAGGAAACCTGGGGAACACCTTGGAGTGTAACACACCATCTCTCTACACCCCATACCCAATTTGTAGGCCTAATGCAGCGTAGTTTCCAACAACTACTAAACGAGAGCCGGAAGATCGAAGCAATGGAGAGGAAACCTGGGGAACACCTTGGAGTGTAACACACTATCTCTCTACACCCCATACCCAATTTGTAGGCCTAATGCAGCGTAGTTTCCAACAACTACTAAACGAGAGCCGGAA
Source organism: Ranitomeya imitator (assembly GCF_032444005.1). Lineage (NCBI taxonomy): Eukaryota > Metazoa > Chordata > Amphibia > Anura > Dendrobatidae > Ranitomeya > Ranitomeya imitator. Next base: position 1,069,074,143 of record NC_091282.1, read on the forward strand.
GATCGAAGCAATGGAGAGGAAACCTGGGGAACACCTTGGAGTGTAACACACCATCTCTCTACACCCCATACCCAATTTGTAGGCCTAATGCAGCATAGTTTCCAACAACTACTAAACAAGAGCATGAAGATCGAAGCAATGGAGAGGAAACCTGGGGAACACCTTGGAGTGGAACACACCATCTCTCTACACCCCATACCCAATTTGTAGGCCTAATGCAGCGTAGTTTCCAACAACTACTAAACGAGAGCATGATGATCGAAGCATTGGCGAGGAAACCTGGGGAACACATTGGAGTGGAACACACCATCTCTCTACAGTGGAACACACCATCTCTCTACACCCCATACCCAATTTGTAGGCCTAATGCAGCGTAGTTTCCAACAACTACAAAACGAGAGCCGGAAGATCGAAGCTCAGGAAAGGCAACCTGGGGAACACCTTGGAGTGGAACACACCATCTCTCTACACCCCATACCCAATTTGTAGGCCTAATGCAGCGTAGTTTCCAACAACTACTAAACGAGAGCCGGAAGATCGAAGCTCAGGAAAGGCAACCTGGAGAACACCTTGGAGTGGAACACATCATCTCTCTACACACCATACCCAATTTGTAGGCCCAATGCAGCGTAGTTTCCAACAACTACTAAACGAGAGCCGGAAGATCGAAGCAATGGAGAGGAAACCTGGGGAACACCTTGGAGTGTAACACACCATCTCTCTACACCCCATACCCAATTTGTAGGCCTAATGCAGCGTAGTTTCCAACAACTACTAAAGGAGAGCCGGAAGATCGAAGCAATGGAGAGGAAACCTGGGGAACACCTTGGAGTGTAACACACCATCTCTCTACACCCCATACCCAATTTGTAGGCCTAATGCAGCGTAGTTTCCAACAACTACTAAACGAGAGCCGGAAGATCGAAGCAATGGAGAGGAAACCTGGGGAACACCTTGGAGTGTAACACACCATCTCTCTACACCCCATACCCAATTTGTAGGCCTAATGCAGCGTAGTTTCCAACAACTACTAAACGAGAGCATGATGATCGAAGAATTGGCGAGGAAACCTGGGGAACACCTTGGAGTGGAACGCACCATCTCTCTACAGTGGAACACACCATCTCTCTACACCCCATACCCAATTTGTAGGCCTAATGCAGCGTAGTTTCCAACAACTATTAAACGAGAGCCGGAAGATTGAAGCTCAGGAAAGGCAACCTGGGGAACACCTTGGAGTGGAACACACCATCTCTCTACACCCCATACCCAATTTGTAGGCCTAATGCAGCGTAGTTTCCAACAACTACTAAACGAGAGCCGGAAGATCGAAGCAATGGAGAGGAAACCTGGGGAACACCTTGGAGTGTAACACACCATCTCTCTACACCCCATACCCAATTTGTAGGCCTAATGCAGCGTAGTTTCCAACAACTACTAAACGAGAGCCGGAAGATCGAAGCAATGGAGAGGAAACCTGGGGAACACCTTGGAGTGGAACACACCATCTCTCTACACCCCATACCCAATTTGTAGGCCTAATGCAGCGTAGTTTCCAACAACTACTAAACGAGAGCATGAAGATCGAAGCAATGGAGAGGAAACCTGGGGAACACCTTGGAGTGGAACACACCATCTCTCTACACCCCATACCCAATTTGTAGGCCTAATGCAGCGTAGTTTCCAACAACTACTAAACGAGAGCATGATGATCGAAGCATTGGCGAGGAAACCTGGGGAACACCTTGGAGTGGAATACACCATCTCTCTACAGTGGAACACACCATCTCTCTACACCCCATACCCAATTTGTAGGCCTAATGCAGCGTAGTTTCCAACAACTACTAAATGAGAGCCAGAAGATCGAAGCTCAGGAAAGGCAACCTGGGGAACACCTTGGAGTGGAACACACCATCTCTCTACACCCCATACCCAATTTGTAGGCCTAATGCAGCGTAGTTTCCAACAACTACTAAACGAGAGCCGGAAGATCGAAGCAATGGAGAGGAAACCTGGGGAACACCTTGGAGTGTAACACACCATCTCTCTACACCCCATACCCAATTTGTAGGCCTAATGCAGCGTAGTTTCCAACAACTACTAAACGAGAGCCGGAAGATCGAAGCAATGGAGAGGAAACCTGGGGAACACCTTGGAGTGTAACACACCATCTCTCTACACCCCATACCCAATTTGTAGGCCTAATGCAGCATAGTTTCCAACAACTACTAAACGAGAGCATGAAGATCGAAGCAATGGAGAGGAAACCTGGGGAACACCTTGGAGTGGAACACACCATCTCTCTACACCCCATACCCAATTTGTAGGCCTAATGCAGCGTAGTTTCCAACAACTACTAAACGAGAGCATGATGATCGAAGCATTGGCGAGGAAACCTGGGGAACACCTTGGAGTGGAACACACCATCTCTCTACAGTGGAACACACCATCTCTCTACACCCCATACCCAATTTGTAGGCCTAATGCAGCGTAGTTTCCAACAACTACTAAACGAGAGCCGGAAGATCGAAGCTCAGGAAAGGCAACCTGGGGAACACCTTGGAGTGGAACACACCATCTCTCTACACCCCATACCCAATTTGTAGGCCTAATGCAGCGTAGTTTCCAACAACTACTAAACGAGAGCAGGAAGATCGAAGCAATGGAGAGGAAACCTGGGGAACACCTTGGAGTGTAACACACCATCTCTCTACACCCCATACCCAATTTGTAGGCCTAATGCAGCGTAGTTTCCAACAACTACTAAACGAGAGTCGGAAGATCGAAGCAATGGAGAGGAAACCTGGGGAACACCTTGGAGTGTAACACACCATCTCTCTACACCCCATACCCAATTTGTAGGCCTAATGCAGCGTAGTTTCCAACAACTACTAAACGAGAGCATGAAGATCGAAGCAATGGAGAGGAAACCTGGGGAACACCTTGGAGTGGAGCACACCATCTCTCTACACCCCATACCCAATTTGTAGGCCTAATGCAGCGTAGTTTCCAACAACTACTAAACGAGAGCATGATGATCGAAGCATTGGCGAGGAAACCTGGGGAACACCTTGGAGTGGAACACACCATCTCTCTACAGTGGAACACACCATCTCTCTACACCCCATACCCAATTTGTAGGCCTAATGCAGCGTAGTTTCCAACAACTACTAAACGAGAGCCGGAAGATCGAAGCTCAGGAAAGGCAACCTGGGGAACACCTTGGAGTGGAACACACCATCTCTCTACACCCCAAACCCAATTTGTAGGCCCAATGCAGCGTAGTTTCCAACAACTACTAAACGAGAGCCGGAAGATCGAAGCTCAGGAAAGGCAACCTGGGGAACACCTTGGAGTGTAACAAACCCTCTCTCTACACCACGGAAGGGCTGATTCTTAGGAAGGAAGGCTGTCGGAAAGAAGCAGGGCGCGTCTGAGGGTGATTATATTCTTATTAGGTATATACTCACCCTCGGACGCGCCATGCTTCTTTATTTGTAATGAATGTTTATTTGCAATGTGGTTTTGACTTACTCTATTTTTTTGGTAAATAATGATTTTATTATTTTCATTGTTTTGCATCTTCTTGGCAATAATATAAAGAAGACGCGACAGGACAACACTCGGTGGATGCCATATCTGTGTTTAAAATTGAAAAAACCTTTCAGTTAACTACTTGCAGGAGAAAGTTATTGTAGCTGGTGGCCATTTTTAGTACTGTACCAGATTTTTGTTGTATGTGTTTGTTTTTAATGTTAAAATGTCTGCATTTGATATCTCTCCAGTATTTTCTTTTTTATAAGCAAAATACTTATTTTTATATTTTCTGATGTTGGTTCCAGGGGTACACGGGCAGCAGTGGTGTGGTCAGTGGAGGCCTAGTGGAAGGAGTGACCGCAGACAGGCATCGAAGGCCTAAAATAATAACACATGGCTGTAGGCAATTTTAAATTGGTTCTAGGGGTACACGGGCAGCAGTGGTGTGGTCAGTGGAGGCCTAGTGGAAGGAGTGACCGCAGACAGGCATCGAAGGCCTAAAATAATAACACATGGCTGTAGGCAATTTTAAATTGGTTCCAGGGGTACACGGGCAGCAGTGGTGTGGTCAGTGGAGGCCTAGTGGAAGGAGTGACCGCAGACAGGCATCGAAGGCCTAAAATAATAACACATGGCTGTAGGCAATTTTAAATTGGTTACAGGGGTACACGGGCAGCAGTGGTGTGGTCAGTGGAGGCCTAGTGGAAGGAGTCACCGCAGACAGACATCGAAGGCCTAAAATAATAACACATGGCTGTAGGCAATTTTAAATTGGTTACAGGGGTACATGGGCAGCAGTGGTGTGGTCAGTGGAGGCCTAGTGGAAGGAGTGACCACAGACAGGCATCGAAGGCCTAACATAACAAAAATGTCAATACAATGGTATTGTCAGTGGCAGGCATTGAAGTATGTCAGCGCATAGACTAAACATTGGTGGAGCTGTGAGATAATTTTGCAAGTGGTAGAGCACTGTTTGAGCTGGGGTGGGGGGAAACTGTCTTGTGGCCGGCGGTACAGGCCCAGGGCCCCTCATATTACAACGGTGTGTCTGACGATGGGTGCGCACCACCACCGCCAGAGACACTTTATTGTACTAGGAGGGACCCAGTGGCAGTGCCGTCGACCAAAAGCGGGCTCACCCACCTCTTCAGACAAACTGCACTCTCACGGGTGCTGTCGCCAAGTGTCGATACCACGGCCCCGTGTGGGGAGTTTGGCCATTTAGTGAGGTGTAAACATGTCGTATGCTGGACAATCAGGTGCAGAAAATTACGAGATTGGAAAAGGCATTCAGAATAGTCCACAGGCAAGACCTTTTCATAGGAAAGCTAGGTGTCAGCCGGGCAAGGTGGGGCAAAAGATTTCGAAATCCAGTTGTGGTTCATTTTAATGAAGGTTAGATCATCTACATTTTGGGTAGCCAGACGAGTCCTTTTTTCTGTTAGTATTGAACCTGCAGCACTGAATACTCTTTCTGATAGGACACTAGCTGCCGGGCAAGCAAGCTCCTGCAATGCATATTCTGCCAATTCTGGCCAGGTGTCTAATTTTGATGCCCAGTAATCAAATGGGAATGACGGTTGAGGGAGAACATCGATAAGGGATGAAAAATAGTTTGTAACCATACTGGACAAATGTTGTCTCCTGTCACTTTGAATTGATGCTGCAGTACCTGTCCTGTCTGCGGTCATAGCAAAATCACTCCACAACCTGGTCAGAAAACCCCTCTGGCCAACGCCACTTCTGATTTCTGCCCCTCTAACTCCTCTGGTCTGCTGGCCCCTGCAGCTCGTGTGAGAACGATCACGGGCGCTGTGTGCAGGGAATGCCAGAAGCAAACGGTCAACAAGAGTTGATTGTTTGGTTGCTAATAATAGTTCCAAGTTCTCATGTGGCATTATATTTTGCAATTTGCCTTTATAGCGAGGATCAAGGAGGCAGGCCAACCAGTAATCGTCATCATTCATCATTTTAGTTATGCGTGTGTCCCTTTTGAGGATACGTAAGGCATAATCCGCCATGTGGCCCAAAGTTCCAGTTCTCAAATCTGCGGTTGTGCTTGGTTGAGGGGCAGTTTCAGGCAAATCCACGTCACTTGTGTCCCTCAAAAAACCAGAACCCGGCCTTGCCGCGCCACCAATTTCCAGTGGCCCCGGAAAAGCTTCCTCATTAAAAATATAATCATCCCCATCATCCTCCTCGTCCTCCTCCTCCTCTTCGCCCGCTACCTCGTCCTGTACACTGCCCTGGCCAGACAATGGCTGACTGTCATCAAGGCTTTCCTCTTCCTCAGCTGCAGACGCCTGATCCTTTATGTGCGTCAAACTTTGCATCAGCAGACGCATTAGGGGGATGCTCATGCTTATTATGGCGTTGTCTGCACTAACCAGCCGTGTGCATTCCTCAAAACACTGAAGGACTTGACACATGTCTTGAATCTTCGACCACTGCACACCTGACAACTCCATGTCTGCCATCCTACTGCCTGCCCGTGTATGTGTATCCTCCCACAAAAACATAACAGCCCGCCTCTGTTCACACAGTCTCTGAAGCATGTGCAGTGTTGAGTTCCACCTTGTTGCAACGTCTATGATTAGGCGATGCTGGGGAAGGTTCAAAGAACGCTGATAGGTCTGCATACGGCTGGAGTGTACGGGCGAACGGCGGAGATGTGAGCAAAGTCCACGCACTTTGAGGAGCAGGTCGGATAACCCCGGATAACTTTTCAGGAAGCACTGCACCACCAGGTTTAAGGTGTGAGCCAGGCAAGGAATGTGTTTCAGTTGGGAAAGGGAGATGGCAGCCATGAAATTCCTTCCGTTATCACTCACTACCTTGCCTGCCTCAAGATCTACAGTGCCCAGCCACGACTGCGTTTCTTTCTGCAAGAACTCGGACAGAACTTCCGCGGTGTGTCTGTTGTCGCCCAAACACTTCATAGCCAATACAGCCTGCTGACGTTTGCCAGTAGCTGCCCCATAATGGGAGACCTGGTGTGCAACAGTGGCAGCTGCGGATGGAGTGGTTGTGCGACTGCGGTCTGTGGACGAGCTCTCGCTTCTGCAGGAGGACGAAGAGGAGGAGGAGGGGGTGCGAACGGCTACAGCCAATTGTTTCCTAGACCGTGGGCTAGGCAGAACTGTCCCAAACTTGCTGTCCCCTGTGGACCCTGCATCCACCACATTTACCCAGTGTGCCGTGATGGACACGTAACGTCCCTGGCCATGCCTACTGGTCCATGCATCTGTTGTCAGGTGCACCTTTGTGCTCACAGATTGCCTGAGTGCATGGACGATGCGCTCTTTAACATGCTGGTGGAGGGCTGGGATGGTTTTTCTGGAAAAAAAGTGTCGACTGGGTAGCTCGTAGCGTGGTACAGCGTAGTCCATCAGGGCTTTGAAAGCTTCGCTTTCAACTAACCGGTAGGGCATCATCTCTAACGAGATTAGTCTAGCTATGTGTGCGTTCAAACCCTGTGTACGCGGATGCGAGGCTAAGTACTTCCTTTTTCTAACCATAGTCTCATGTAGGGTGAGCTGGACTGGAGAGCTGGAGATCGTGGAACTAGCTGGGGTGCCGGTGGACATGGCAGACTGAGAGACGGTGGGAGATGGTATTGTTGCCACCGGTGCCCTAGATGCAGTGTTTCCTACTACGAAACTGGTGATTCCCTGACCCTGACTGCTTTGGCCTGGCAAAGAAACCTGCACAGATACTGCAGGTGGTGCGGAAAATGGTGGCCCTACACTGCCGGAAGGGATGTTGCGTTGCTGACTAGCTTCATTGGCCGAGGGTGCTACAACCTTAAGGGACGTTTGGTAGTTAGTCCAGGCTTGCAAATGCATGGTGGTTAAATGTCTATGCATGCAACTTGTATTGAGACTTTTCAGATTCTGTCCTCTGCTTAAGGTAGTTGAACATTTTTGACAGATGACTTTGCGCTGATCAATTGGATGTTGTTTAAAAAAATGCCAGACTGCACTCTTTCTAGCATCGGATACCTTTTCAGGCATTGCAGACTGAGCTTTAACCGGATGGCCACGCTGTCCTCCAACAGGTTTTGGCTTTGCCACGCGTTTTGGGCAAGATACGGGCCCGGCAGATGGAACCTGTTGCGATGTTGATGCCTGCTGCGGCCCCTCCTCCTCCGCTTCAGAACTGCTGCCGCCTGCACCCTGTTCCCCCAATGGCTGCCAATCGGGGTCAAGAACTGGGTCATCTATTACCTCTTCTTGTAGCTCGTGTGCAACTTCGTCTGTGTCACCGTGTCGGTCGGTGGTATAGCGTTCGTGATGGGGCAACATAGTCTCATCAGGGTCTGATTCTTGATCAGCACCCTGCGAGGGCAATGTTGTGGTCTGAGTCAAAGGACCAGCATAGTAGTCTGGCTGTGGCTGTGCATCAGTGCACTCCATGTCAGATTCAACTTGTAATGGGCATGGACTGTTAACTGCTTCACTTTCTAAGCCAGGGACGGTATGTGTAAAGAGCTCCATGGAGTAACCCGTTGTGTCGCCTGCTGCATTCTTCTCTGTTGTTGTTTTTGCTGAAGAGGACAAGGAAGCGACTTGTCCCTGACCGTGAACATCCACTAACGACGCGCTGCTTTGACATTTACCAGTTTCACGAGAGGAGGCAAAAGAGCTAGAGGCTGAGTCAGCAAGATAAGCCAAAACTTGCTCTTGCTGCTCCGGCTTTAAAAGCGGTTTTCCTACTCCCAGAAAAGGGAGCATTCGAGGCCTTGTGTAGCCAGATGACGAACCTGGCTCCACAGCTCCAGACTTAGGTGCAATATTTTTTTTCCCACGACCAGCTGATGCTCCACCACTACCACTACACTCATTACCAGCTGACAATGAACGCCCCCGGCCACGACCTCTTCCACCATACTTCCTCATTGTTTTAAAAACGTAAACAAACTAACGGTATTTGTTGCTGTCACACAAATTACACGGTGAGCTATAACTTCAGTATGATTTAGCTACCCCTTTACAGGTGAGTGAGACCACAACGAAAATCAGGCACAATGTTACACACTCTGTTGTTGGTGGCAACAAATGAGAGAGATGCCACACACGCAGGACTGTCAGTGAAGCACAAATGTAAATATTAATCTCCCACTGATTTGATTTTTTTTTTTTTTTAATGGAGACTTTAGGAAAAAAAAATAATAGAATAAAATGATTTTTTCAGGAAGAATTTAGAAACCAAATAAAATAAAATGATTTTTTCAGGGAGAATTTAGAAAACAAATAAAACAAAAAAAGGCTTTCTATGGCCCACTGAGTGAGAGATGACGCACACAGGAGTCAGGAGTGGCACACAAGCCCAGAGGCCAATATTTATCTCCCACTGATTGATGTAGTGATTTTTTCAGGTAGATTTTGGAACCCAAATCAAGCTAAAAAAAATAATAGGCTTTCTATGGCCCACAATTGGAGAGAGAGAGAGAGATGGCACACCCACGAGTCAAGACTGGCACACAAGCAGAAAGGGCAATATTAATCTCCCACTGATTTGTTTTTTTTTTTTGTTTTTCAGGGAGACTTTAGGAAAAAAAAAATAGAATAAAATGATTTTTTCAGGAAGAATTTAGAAACCAAATAAAATAAAATGATTTTTTCAGGGAGAATTTAGAAAACAAATAAAACAAAAAAAGGCTTTCTATGGCCCACTGAGTGAGAGATGACGCACACAGGAGTCAGGAGTGGCACACAAGCCCAGAGGCCAATATTTATCTCCCACTGATTGATGTAGTGATTTTTTCAGGTAGATTTTGGAACCCAAATCAAGCTAAAAAAATAATAGGCTTTCTATGGCCCACAATTGGAGAGAGAGAGAGAGAGATGGCACACCCAGGAGTCAAGACTGGCACACAAGCAGAAAGGGCAATATTAATCTCCCACTGATTTGTTGTTTTTTTTTGTTTTTTTCAGGGAGACTTTAGGAAAAAAAAAATAGAATAAAATGATTTTTTCAGGAAGAATTTAGAAACCAAATAAAATAAAATGATTTTTTCAGGGAGAATTTAGAAAACAAATAAAACAAAAAAAGGCTTTCTATGGCCCACTGAGTGAGAGATGACGCACACAGGAGTCAGGAGTGGCACTCCAGCCCAGAGGCCAATATTTATCTCCCACTGATTTGTTTTTTTTTTTTTTTTTTTTCAGGGAGACTTTAGGAAAAAAAAAAATAGAATAAAATGATTTTTTCAGGAAGAATTTAGAAACCAAAGAAAATAAAATGATTTTTTCAGGGAGAATTTAGAAAACAAATAAAACAAAAAAAGGCTTTCTATGGCCCACTGAGTGAGAGATGACGCACACAGGAGTCAGGAGTGGCACACAAGCCCAGAGGCCAATATTTATCTCCCACTGATTGATGTAGTGATTTTTTCAGGTAGATTTTGGAACCCAAATCAAGCTAAAAAAATAATAGGCTTTCTATGGCCCACAATTGGAGAGAGAGAGAGAGAGATGGCACACCCAGGAGTCAAGACTGGCACACAAGCAGAAAGGGCAATATTAATCTCCCACTGATTTGGTTTTTTTTTTTTTTTTTCAGGGAGACTTTAGGAAAAAAAAATAGAATAAAATGATTTTTTCAGGAAGAATTTAGAAACCAAATAAAATAAAATGATTTTTCAGGGAGAATTTAGAAAACAAATAAAACAAAAAAAGGCTTTCTATGGCCCACTGAGTGAGAGATGACGCACACAGGAGTCAGGAGTGGCACTCCAGCCCAGAGGCCAATATTTATCTCCCACTGATTTGTTTTTTTTTTTTTTTTTTTTCAGGGAGACTTTAGGAAAAAAAAAAATAGAATAAAATGATTTTTTCAGGAAGAATTTAGAAACCAAAGAAAATAAAATGATTTTTTCAGGGAGAATTTAGAAAACAAATAAAACAAAAAAAGGCTTTCTATGGCCCACTGAGTGAGAGATGACGCACACAGGAGTCAGGAGTGGCACACAAGCCCAGAGGCCAATATTTATCTCCCACTGATTGATGTAGTGATTTTTTCAGGTAGATTTTGGAACCCAAATCAAGCTAAAAAAATAATAGGCTTTCTATGGCCCACAATTGGAGAGAGAGAGAGAGATGGCACACCCAGGAGTCAAGACTGGCACACAAGCAGAAAGGGCAATATTAATCTCCCACTGATTTGTTTTTTTTTGTTTTTTTTTCAGGGAAACTTTAGGAAAAAAAAAATAGAATAAAATGATTTTTTCAGGAAGAATTTAGAAACCAAAGAAAATAAAATGATTTTTTCAGGGAGAATTTAGAAAACAAATAAAACAAAAAAAGGCTTTCTATGGCCCACTGAGTGAGAGATGACGCACACAGGAGTCAGGAGTGGCACACAAGCCCAGAGGCCAATATTTATCTCCCACTGATTGATGTAGTGATTTTTTCAGGTAGATTTTGGAACCAAAATCAAGCTAAAAAAAATAATAGGCTTTCTATGGCCCACAATTGGAGAGAGAGAGAGAGATGGCACACCCAGGAGTCAAGACTGGCACACAAGCAGAAAGGGCAATATTAATCTCCCACTGATTTGGTTCTTTTTTTTTTTTTTCAGGGAGACTTTAGGAAAAAAAAATAGAATAAAATGATTTTTTCAGGAAGAATTTAGAAACCAAATAAAATAAAATGATTTTTCAGGGAGAATTTAGAAAACAAATAAAACAAAAAAAGGCTTTCTATGGCCCACTGAGTGAGAGATGACGCACACAGGAGTCAGGAGTGGCACTCCAGCCCAGAGGCCAATATTTATCTCCCACTGATTTGTTTTTTTTTTTGTTTTTTTCAGGGAGACTTTAGGAAAAAAAAAAAATAGAATAAAATGATTTTTTCAGGAAGAATTTAGAAACCAAAGAAAATAAAATGATTTTTTCAGGGAGAATTTAGAAAACAAATAAAACAAAAAAAGGCTTTCTATGGCCCACTGAGTGAGAGATGACGCACACAGGAGTCAGGAGTGGCACACAAGCCCAGAGGCCAATATTTATCTCCCACTTTTTTTTTTTTGTTCCAGGGAAAATTTATAAACCCAATAAAAAAAATAATAAATAGGCTTTCTATGGCCCACTATCTGAGAGACAGAGAGAGATGGCACGCTTAGGACTGGCACACAAGCCCAAAGGCCAATATTAATCTCCCTTTTTTTTTAAGGGAGAATTTATAAAACCAAAAAAAAAAAAATAAATAGGCTTTCTATGGCCCACTATTTGTGAGAGAGATGGCACGCTCAGGACTGGCACACAAGCCCAGAGGCCAATATTAATCTCCCACTTTTTTTTTTTTCTTCCAGGGAAAATTTATAAACCCAATAAAAAAAAAATAAATAAATAGGCTTTCTATGGCCCACTATCTGAGAGAGAGAGATGGCACGCTTAGGACTGGCACACAAGCCCAAAGGCCAATATTAATCTCCCACTGATTGATTTATTGATTTTTTCAGGTAGAATTTAGAACCCAAATAAAGCAAAAAAAAAAAAAAATGGGCTTTCTATGGCCCACTGAGTGAGTGATGATGCACACAGGAGTCAGGAGTGGCACACAAGCCCTGAGGCCAATATTTTTCTCCCACTGATTGATGTAGTGATTTTTTCAGGTAGATTTTAGAACCAAAATCAAGCAAAAAAATAAATAGGCTTTCTATGGCCCACTGAGTGAGTGATGATGCACACAGGAGTCAAGAGTGGCACACAAGCCCTGAGGCCAATATTTTTCTCCCACTGATTGATGTAGTGATTTTTTCAGGTAGATTTTATAACCCAAATCAAGCAAAAAAATAAATAGGCTTTCTATGGCCCACTGAGTGAGAGATGACACAGACAGGGATGGCACTCTAGCAGAAATGTCAATCTTAATCTCCCACAAAAAAAAAAAAAAAACAGGGAGTGTCCTTCAATTACTATCTCCCTGCAGTAATCTCAGCCAGCTATGGCAGGCAGCAATAAGGAGTGGACTGATGCACAAATTAAATAAAAAGTGTGTACAAGCCAAAAAGATAGCTGTGCAGAAAGGAAGGAACAAGAGGATTTGTGCTTTGAAAAAAGCAGTTGGTTTGCACAGCGGCGTACACACAGCAATGCAGCTATCAGGGAGCCTTCTAGGGCAGCCCAATGAGCTACAGCGCTGAGGGGGAAAAAAAAAAAAATGTAGCTTCCACTGTCCCTGCACAGTGGTGGTGTTGGGCAGTGGAAATCGCTACAGCACAAGCGGTTTGGTGGTTAATGGACCCTGCCTAACGCTATCCCTGCTTCTGACGAAGCGGCAGCAACCTCTCCCTAAGCTCAGATCAGCAGCAGTACCATGGCGGTCGGCGGGAACTCCCCTTTATAGCCCCTGTGACGCCGCAGACAGCAAGCCAATCACTGCAATGCCCTTCTCTAAGATGGTGGGGACCAGGACCTATGTCATCACGGTGCCCACACTCTGCGTTTACCTTCATTGGCTGAGAAATGGCGCTTTTCGCGTCATTGAAACGCGACTTTGGCGCGAAAGTCGCGTACCGCATGGCCGACCCCGCACAGGGGTCGGATCGGGTTTCATGAAACCCGACTTTGCCAAAAGTCGGCGACTTTTGAAAATGAACGACCCGTTTCGCTCAACCCTAATCAGCACCCTTCTTCGTCAAATCAGTCAACGGTTTAGCAACACTAGAAAAATTACTGATGAAGCGACGATAAAAATTAGCAAAGCCCAGGAACTTTTGCAGACTCTTCACAGATGTCGGCTGAGTCCAATCATAAATGGCCTGGACTTTAACAGGGTCCATCTCGATAGTAGAAGGGGAAAAAATGAAACCCAAAAATGAAACTTTCTGAACTCCAAAGAGACACTTAGACCCCTTCACAAACAAAGAATTAGCACGAAGGACCTGGAACACCATTCTGACCTGCTTCACGTGAGACTCCCAATCATCTGAGAAGACCAAAATATCATCCAAATATACAATCAGGAATTTATCCAGGTACTCTCGGAAGATGTCATGCATTAAGGACTGAAATACTAATGGAGCATTGGAAAGCCCGAATGGCATAACCAGGTACTCAAAATGGCCCTCGGGCGTATTAAATGCTGTTTTCCATTCATCGCCCTGTTTAATACGCACAAGATTATACGCACCACGAAGATCTATCTTGGTGAACCAACTAGCCCCCTTAATCCGAGCAAACAAATCAGACAGCAGCGGCAAAGGGTACTGAAATTTGACTGTGATCTTATTAAGAAGGCGGTAATCAATACAAGGTCTCAAAGAACCATCCTTCTTGGCCACAAAAAAGAACCCTGCTCCCAATGGTGACGACGACGGGCGAATATGACCCTTCTCCAAGGATTCCTTTATATAACTCCGTATAGCGGCGTGTTCTGGCACAGATAAATTGAACAGTCGGCCCTTAGGAAACTTACTACCAGGAATCAAATTGATAGCACAGTCGCAATCCCTATGAGGAGGTAGGGCACTGGATTTGGGCTCATCAAATACATCCCGGAAATCCGACAAAAACTCCGGGACTTCAGAAGGGGTGGATGACGAAACAGACAAAAATGGAACATCACCATGTACCCCCTGACACCCCAGCTGGACACAGACATAGATTTCCAATCCAATACTGGATTATGGACCTGTAGCCATGGCAACACCAAAACGACCACATCATGCAGATTATGCAACACCAAAAAGCGAATATCCTCCTGGTGTGCAGGAGCCATGCACATGGTCAATTGGGTCCAGTACTGAGGCTTATTCTTGGCCAAAGGCGTAGCATCAATTCCTCTCAATGGAATAGGATACTGCAGGGGCTCCAAGAAAAAACCACAGTGCCTAGCAAACTCCAAGTCCATCAAATTCAGGGCAGCGCCTGAATCCACAAATGCCATAACAGAATAGGATGACAAAGAGCAAATCAGAGTAACGGACAAAAGAAATTTCGACTGTACCGTACCAATGGTGGCAGACCTAGCGAAACGCCTAGTGCGCTTAGGACAATCGGAGATAGCATGAGTGGAATCACCACAGTAAAAACACAGCCCATTCCGACGTCTGTGCTCTTGCCGTTCAGCTCTGGTTAAAGTCCTATCACATTGCATAGGCTCAGGTCTATACTCAGATAATACCGCCAAATGTTGCACAACTTTACGCTCACGCAAGCGTCGATCAATCTGAATGGCCAAAGACATAGACTCATTCAGACCAGCAGGCATGGGAAATCCCACCATGACATCCTTAAGGGCTTCAGAGAGACCCTTTCTGAAAATTGCTGCCAGCGCACATTCATTCCACTGGGTGAGTACAGACCACTTCCTAAACTTCTGACAATATATCTCTACCTCATCCTGACCCTGACACAGAGCCAGCAAGATTTTCTCTGCCTGATCCACTGAATTTGGTTCATCATAAAGCAATCCAAGTGCCAGAAAAAATGCATCAACATCACGCAATGCCGGATCTCCTGGCGCAAGGGAAAATGCCCAGTCTTGAGGGTCGCCACGTAACAAAGAAATAATGATTTTCACTTGTTGAAGAGGGTCACCTGAGGAGCGAGGTTTCAAAGCAAGAAACAATTTACAATTATTTTTGAAATTAATAAATTTAGATCTATCCCCAAAAAACAAATCAGGAATTGGAATCCTAGGCTCTAACATTGGATTCTGAACCACAAAATCTTGAATGTCTTGAAGAGAACAGACCTTGAATGTCCATATCTATACCTGTATCCTGAACCACCCAGAGGTAAAGGGGAAAAGAGAGACAAAACACACTGCAAAGAAAAAAAAATGGTCTCAGAACTTCTCTTATCCCTCTATTGATATGCATTAGTACTTTGGGCCACCTGTACTGCTATGACCTGGTGGTGAGGACAATAATGGACCTGGTGGTTAAGAGCACACGGAATGACCTGATAGTTACTAATAATACAGGACAAGCTCTGAGACGTGGGAACTCTGCTGACCGCAATCCCTAATCCTATCACACACACTAGAAATAGCCGTGGAGCGCTCCTGACGCTCCCTAGGCGCCTCGTCACAGCCTAAGGAACTAGCTAGCCCTAAAGATAGAAAAATAAAGCCTACCTTGCCTCAGAGAAATTTCCCAAAGGAACAGGCAGCCCCCCACATATAATGACTGTGAGTAAAGATGAAAATTACAAACACAGAGATGAAATAGATTTAGCAAAGTGAGGCCCGACTTACTGAACAGACAGAGGATAGGAATGGAAACTTTGCGGTCAGCACAAAACTACAAAAAGACCACACAGATGGCGCAAAAAGACCCTCCGCACCGACTCACGGTGCGGAGGCGCTCCCTCTGCGTCCCAGAGCTTCCAGCAAGCAAGACAAAAATCAAAATAGCAAGCTGGACAGAAAAATAACAAACAGAGAAAAAGAAGCAGGAACTTAGCTTCTGCTGGGAAGACAGGTCACAAGAACGATCCAGGAGCGAACTAGACCAATACTGGAACATTGACAGGTGGCATGGAGCAATGATCTAGGTGGGGTTAAATAGAGCAGCCAGCTAACGAATTAACCTCGTCACCGGTGGAAGGAACCTCAGAAGCCGCCGCCCCACTCACAACCACCAGAGGAAGCCCATGGACAGAACCAGGCGAAGTTCCATTCATGACCACAGGAGGTAGCTTAACAACAGAATTCACAACATCTCCCTTGGTTATGGAGTCACGAGCCCACTTTAGATTGGCGCAATGGCAATATCTTGCGCTGGGGAGAGCTTTGTCGGGAACATTGTCTGCTGCCGGTGCGTCCTGTGGGTGTTTCTTCTTCTTCTTCTTCTTTCCCTGCCTTACCCTGTGTCTACAGTTCTTTCTCTGATGTCTTCAACAAGATGGAGGCTGAGGGTCTACCTCCTCACCGTCCCTATGATTGTCCCATAGATCTCGTGCCAGGAACTACCCCGCCTAGGGGAAGAATCTACCCTCTCTCTCCTGCTGAGACACAAGCTATGTCTGAATATATTCAAGAAAATCTTGCTAAGGGATTCATTCGCAAGTCTTCTTCTCCTGCCGGAGCAGGCTTCTTTTTCGTGAAGAAGAAAGATGGCTCACTTCGTCCCTGCATTGATTATCGAGGCCTAAACAACATCACGGTGAAGAACAGATATCCTCTGCCACTCATTCCGGAACTCTTCGATCGTCTCAGAGGAGCGCAAATTTTTACCAAATTGGATTTGCGTGGCGCGTACAATCTGGTTCGAATTCGTGCAGGAGATGAGTGGAAGACCGCCTTCAATACTCGTGACGGTCACTATGAGTATTTGGTTATGCCATTTGGTCTCTGCAACGCTCCGGTGGTTTTCCAGGAATTTGTGAACGATGTATTCCGGGATCTTCTCTACTCCTCTGTCGTAGTCTATCTTGACGAAATTCTCATCTTTTCTCCGGACCTTTCCACTCATAGACGAGATGTCCGCCGTGTTCTGCAACGGCTAAGGGAGAATCATCTGTTCGCTAAGATTGAGAAATGCGTCTTCGAGCAATCCTCACTGCCCTTCCTTGGATATATTGTCTCAAAGTCTGGCCTGGAGATGGACCCAGAGAAGGTTTCTGCTGTCCTGGATTGGCCTCGTCCTCTTGGAACAAAAGCAATCCAACGTTCGTTTTCTTGGCTTTGCCAACTATAGACAATTTATTCCTCATTTCTCTTCAATTACCAAGCCTATCTCTGCCCTAGTTCACAAAGGAGTCAACTCCAGTCTTTGGACCCCTGAGGCTGAAGAGGCTTTTCAGTCCCTTAAACAAAGATTCGCTGCAGCCCCTGTGCTTCACCGTCCTGATGCAAATAGACCGTTTGTCCTTGAAGTCGACACATCTTCTGTCGGAGCCGGAGCTGTACTTTTGCAAAGATCTTCTTCCGGACATTTGGTGACCTGTGGTTTTTTCTCTAAAGCCTTTTCTGCTCCAGAGCGGAACTACTCCATTGGAGATAAGGAACTATTGGCTATTAAGTTAGCCTTAGAGGAGTGGCGTTATCTCCTTGAGGGGTCTCTTCATCCATTCACCATTTACACACACCACAATAATTTGGCCTATGTTCAGTCTGCTCAAAGACTAAATCCACGACAAGCCAGATGGTCTTTATTCTTTGGACGATTTGAATTGAACTTCATTTCCGACCTGGAAATAAGAACGTCAAAGGGGATGCTCTTTCAAGATCCTTTCAGCCTCAGGACATGGAGGACTCTCCGGCTCACATCATTGATCCAGTGAAGATCGTCACTCTTGCTCCTCTAAGAGTGATTTCAGCTCCTCCTGGTAAGACTCTTGTGTCGAATCAAGACAAGGAGAGAGTTTTACATTGGGGTCACTCCTCCAAGATTGCAGGACATGTAGGAGTCAAGAAGACACTTTCCCTTATCTCTCGGCACTACTGGTGGCCATCTCTCCGACAAGATGTCACCGAATTCATTGCTTCTTGTTTTTCTTGTGCCAAAAATAAAGTTCCTAGGCAGCTTCCTTCCGGTCTCCTGCATCCTCTGCTTGTGCCTTCCGTCCCTTGGAGCCATATCGCTATGGACTTCATCACTGATCTGCCTTGTTCCTCGGATTGCTCTGTCATCCTAGTTGTTGTGGATCGGTTCTCTAAGATGGCTCACTTCATTGCGTTGCCTGGTCTGCCTTCCGCTCCTGAGTTGGCAAAAATCTTTTTACACCAAGTCTTCCGTCTTCATGCAGTCTATTGAAGATTAACCTGGACTTCTCTTCCGCTTATTACCCTCAATCCAACGGTCAAGTGGAGCGAGTTAATCAGGTTCTGACTACAAACCTGCGACATTTTTCCAATGCACACCAAGATGACTGGGTCTCCCTTCTCCCCTGGGCTGAGTTCTCATATAACAATCTTCCCAGTGAGTCTTCCTCCAAATCTCCCTTCTTTGTGGTCTATGGTCAACATCCGAGCATTCCCCTTCCTGTTTCTCTCACCTCGGGGGTACCGGCAGCGGATTTCTTGTCCCGGGAATTCTCTAAGATTTGGAATGAGACCAAAGAGGCTCTTGAGAGAGCTAGCCATAATATGAAAAGGTTTGCTGATAAGAAGCGTTTGGATGCTCCTCCATATTCTCCGGGTGATAGAGTTTGGCTCTCCTTTCGCTATATCAAGCTTAAAATTCCCTCTTACAAACTGGGTCCTCGCTATATTGGTCCTTTTCCTATCTTAGGTCGCATTAATGATGTTTCCTACAAATTGAAGCTACCTGCCTCCTTACGCATTCCCAATGCTTTCCATGTATCTCTTCTCAAGCCCGCAGTGTTTAATCGTTTTCACTCCGCTACCTCTCTCTCTCCTCTGCTCTGTACTTCTGATGGAATCTTTAATGTTAAAGATATTCTTGCCAAAAAGGTAGTTAGGGGTAAAACCTATTTTTTGATTGATTGGGAGGGATTTGGTCCTGAGGAGAGGTCCTGGGAGCCCCGAGAGAATATCAATGCTCCTCTTATCATGAAAAGATTCCTTTCTAGCCTTAAAAAAAGGGGGACTAAGGAGGGGGGTACTGTCACGTCCGCTCGTTCTGTCACGTCCGCACATACTTACCGGCCTTCTCCCATCCCTCGGCGCACTCATGATCCTGTCCCTCGCCGCTCTGCCTCTTCTTTTGCTGGCTCACGGTGTCTGGTGTCTTTGCGCATGCGCGGTCGCGTCTCCTCCGTCGCTGAGCCCTCTGGGAGGTCGCGACCCGATGGCTCCGCCCCAACATGGCGGCGCCCATCGGGTATTTCTTCCCAGCGTCTTTCCAGGTAAGACGCCTTTGCTTTCTAGGTGCTTTGTCTGCTTTCAGCGTTCCTAGGCCCTAGGCTCCCTAGTCTTTGTATCTCTTCCCTGCTTAGTTCTTTCTGTGTCTCTGCTCAGTGTTCCTGCCAAGTCCTGTGTTCCTGCCGTGTCCCGCCTAGTTCCGTGTTCCTGCTGTGTCCTGCCAAGTCCTGTGTTCCTGCCGTGTCCTGCCAAGTTCCGTGCTCCTGCCATGTCCTGCCAAGTCCTGTGTTCCTGCCGTGTCCTGCCTAGTTCCGTGTTCCTGCCGTGTCCTGCCAAGTCCTGTGTTCATGCCGTGTCCTGCCCAGTTCCGTGTTCCTGCCGTGTACTGCCAAGTTCCGTGTTCCTGCCGTGTCCTGCCAAGTCCTGTGTTCCTGCCGTGTCCTGCCTAGTCCTGAGTTGCTGCTGTGTCCTGCTTCGTCTCGTGTTCCTGCCGTATTCAGCTAAGTCCTGTATTCCTGTTGTTCCCCGCCATTCCTATAGCTCTGTGGTCTCTTTCATTCTCTCGGGTCGTCCCTTTGGCTCTAGCTGTTGTGTCTCCATTCCCCCGAGGTCCTGCTCCTAACACTCCCTGTATAGGGGGTGGTTCCATCTGGTCCGCTCAACCCCGGGGGCTCTAGAGTCACGACCATCAGATGGATCCATTTTCATGGTGTATCTGTGATATGTAGTTGGACTTTGTTATTATTCAAAAATGATTACTTACATCACTTGATTTATATATTTTTTTATATTTGTTCTTTTCCTTATATAATTGTTTTAATCATCAATATTTATCATATATTATTGTATTTTACTAGTAATTATTGTCACTACTTTCACTATTTTCGCTTTCACCATGTTTTAATACACACTATTCAACACCTTTCGCCTCTTTTATTTATATTATTTTATTTTCAAGTATATTCTCATATTTTCAGGAGCACTTTTTACAGACATAGAACATGTGCCCACTTCAGTGGTTATTTCCACCATATTTTTCCCTTAATTTTCCCTTATCTTTTCTTTATTTTCCCTCATTTATCCTTCCCTCCGTTCATCACACATAATTAACCTGTTTCCTGTCCAAAATATATTTGTATGTGGCCTCAACATGACATAAGCATAATTATGTGATTCCTTTATGCCATTTTTTATTGTATGCAGCCCATGCTGAGTGTCCGGCGCTGTGCACATCCACTTCCTGTGTCCTGGCTCATGGCTATCTGTGTCATGTTTCCTTGGCAACACCGGGTACTATGACCCTGTGTTTCCGGTCACGTGATGCAGGCACTCAGAATCTTGGGTCCTCCTGGTGGCGCATGCGCCATGTGAGTTCCGGACGACATTATCGGAGTCACACATTTACTGTATAAAAACGATTTGATTTTACAGAGTCGACACCCCCTTGACGAAGAAAGTCATTCTGATACGCACGTCAGGGAGTGCGCTGTGCCGGGGCTGTGATGTGACTTCAAGGTATATATCACAGATGTAGATCCCATCTGAACGCTCTTTGATTTTTTTTTTTTGCACCATAGTCTCTTTGCATTGCACTTGGACACTATTTGCTCTCACACAGTGGGACTTTCTATAACACTTTGCACGTTGATGACTAAGTATTTATCTCACTCCACACAATGTTATTTTATGTGTTGTAGTTTTCACATTTTTTAAATATTTTTTAATATTCTTTTGGGATCTTGTATCTAACCTATACAGTATTCATTTTATATTTTATAATTTTATACCTTTTGGTCTTTCATTAGTACACATCGTTGCAGAATTAATTATTATTACTTTTTACTTTATTTTTACCTGTGCACAGGCGCTTGTTTTTTTTAAATATTGTATTAATACTATTTTTGCCATATGTACAAATAAAGGCATTTTTATCTGAATTTTTCTGTGGTCCGGTATTTATATTTTAGTCCTGTAGTTTGGAATACTTTCTCTCTTGGACTCAATTGAGCGGTTTCCACTTTTTCTCTTTAAGTACACCTGGTAACAATAATAATAGAAACTCATATTTATTATTTTTTAGTATTCATCATTTTTTTGTGGGATCCTCAGGTGTGCTTTATTTATTTATTGGTGCTGTAAAAAGCAGCTGAAAATTAGCATAAAAAACCATAAAAAACGCAGCAAAAATGCCCAGTGTGAACTTAGCCTTACTGTTTTTTCATGTAAGCGACTTAACACGGACGTGTGAAGGAAGCCTAAAATGATGGATCTGGAGGTAGCTGGATGCAGTTTCCACTTTCATTTCCACTAGTGGTAATTCTATAATCTGCACATGAGGCGTTTAGAAATGAGCATATCACTTAGGTTTATTCATATGAAGAGAAATAGCTTGTCATGAATTTCCCTAAAGTCTGTTGATCTAATGCATTTGTACATCGGCTTCATAATTTTGGTTAGGAGTGTCTGTGCATTTCATTATGCATCTCGATTTATTTTTATTTAATGCATTTCTCTCATAAACAATAACATCTCCTGAGAACTTAGATTTATTTGAAAATACTTCAATTATATTTTACTTTGTTATCTCGATGAAATGAACAATCCTTCACAACATATGACTACTTGCAATACAAAACTTTTCCTAATGGATTAAATTTTAATATTTAAGTAATATTTCAATGTGTGAAAAGATTAATACCAAAATGTGTTTTTTGCAGATATCAGTTTCATTTTCTGCTGTCAATTGTGCTAGTTATCTGAAAGGAGCACATTTATGTATGATTAATTTTTTCATTGTGTCCCAATGACAATTACATGAGTCACTGGGTAGTACAGTTTGGCTATATTGTGACACAAAAGAATAATTTGCAACATGCTTTGTAATAAAGAATTTAAAATTATATTTCACGTTTCTGGGTTCCAAAAGATTACTATACATGAATTGGACATAAACTCACCATTATGCTTTGAAAATGGAGCACTGATCCTTAAAAGATTTGTTTTGTTGAATGTAAGCAATTAAATAGAGTACTTATAATAACTGGGATACTATATCCTAAATTTGTTATTGAACTTGGAGGACTTTTGGGAAAGACATTTTTAATGTGGATTATTTGGTTTATTTTCCTCTTTAACTGTGCACCATAAATGTCTGATAGGTCCAAGAGATCTATCGTAACCAACATCTAACTTTAGAACAAGGATCCATTGACCATCATGGTTACTGGTGAGGCCAGAATGAATGCAGGGGTGGTCACATATATGTTAGAGGAACTGTTAGGGGCTGGCGGAACGCACAGAGTAAATAGTGAGATGATATTTGGTGCGTTCGCAGCCCGGGGTCCACAGTGCAGGAGAGAACCTGCTGCTGGCAAATGGCGGCACTATATGGCGGTAGAAGCGAACTCTGTTACTTTACAGAGTCGCCTATAAAGAAAGCACTGTGTCCTGTTTAGCTCACAGGAGTACACAGCAACTGCCGAGCAAATAGCAGTCTGTGGTCAAGCAGTCAAAGAGGCACTCATACAATCTCCTCACCGGAGGAGCCGGTATTCTAGTGGCTTATTTCAGCCGGGGCCCTGAATACACACATGTATGACCACATTGGCGCAAAACTCATGACATGAATTGATACAAGCGCATGGCTGTGCGGTCATGCGAACCTTTTATAGCTGCAGCAAGTACAGGACCTTCCCAGAAGGACCAATGGGAGGCTGCCACAGAACTTGAGCAACTTCAGTACCTTCCTAGAGGACCAATGGGATTTGCTGCAGTATCTAAGCATGTGACCCCCGATCTCCTATGAGAGATCTTGCCCTGGGCATGCTCAGAAGGGGAAAGCAGGACTTAGTCCCAAAAGCATCTGCTCGCCGCTGACCAGCACTGGCTACAATGGCAGAAGCTGGAAAGGCAGCAGTAACCCTTTGCAGAGTGTGAGACTGAGCGAGACGCTGGGACTGACGGTCTCTGCTGAGCAGGCTCCACTGTGGCAGGAGAAGAATGGGAGACTGCAGCGGAGATGGCCCGAGATTCCCCATGTGCAGAGGCAGGAATTCAACCCCTAACATTACCCCCTGTCCCAAGGCCCCCCCCCTTGGACCTCGCCATGCTCAAAGGCAGCAATGAGCTGCAGAGCCCGAATGTGCTCAGCAGGCTCCTTGGACCTGTCCTCAGGACCATAACTCTTCCAGTCCACCAAATAAAAATTTTTGCCACGTACCATCTTGCGCCCCAAAATAGCGCTCACCTCATAATCATCTGTGATGTCCCGGCAGATGACTGGAAAAACCAGGACATGAATACGGGCTTCAAGAGGGACACATGAAAGGTGTCATGATACCCAGTTGTAGCAGAAGGGCCAAACGGTAGACCACAGGGTTAACCTGTTCGAGGACCTTGAAGGGACCCAAGTAGCGAGGTGCAAACTTAGTGGACTCAACTCGCAGTATGATGTTACGGGTGGAGAGCCACACTAAGTCGCCAGGAGCACAGGTTAGAGCGGGGCGCCAATGTGCATCGGCGGAGGACCTCATTCTCTCTTGGAGGCCCGAATGGCATCCTGACTGCGGTCCCAAATGTCCCGTGCCTCCACAGCCCAGTCTGCCACCCTGTAGTCGGTGGAAGACACGGGCATAGGCACAGGTACCCGCGGATGCTGACCATAGTTAAGGAGGAATGGGGTCTGCACAGTGGAGTCGGCTATGGAGTTGTTCAGCGCAAACTCCGCCCATGATAGCAAGGATGCCCAGTCATCCTGCCTGGCTGAGACAAAATGTCGCAAATATGTGACCAAGGTCTGGTTGGCCCTCTCTACCAACCCATTCGTCTCGGGATGATATGCAGAAGAGAGATTCAACTCAATGCTGAGAAGACAACAAAACTCTCTCCAGAACCGAGATGCAAACTGGGGACCCCGCTCACTGACAATTTTGTCCGGCATACCGTGTAGGCGGAAGATGTGTTTTATAAACAACGCTGCCAAGGCCCATGTAGAAGGTAGCTGTGGAAGCGGCACCAAGTGCACCATTTTAGAAAAATGATCGGTGATAACCCAAATGATGGTACAGCCACGAGGCTTGGGCAAACCCACCACAAAGTCCATCCCGAGGATCTCCCAGGGCCTGTCTGCCACCGGCAATGGATAAAGTAACCCAGCTGGCCGTTGTCGAGGAGACTTATTTTTGGCGCAGGAGACACACGCCCGAATATAATCTCTGACTTAACGGACCATATGCGGCCACCAGTACGTCCTCGCCAGCAGCTCAGATGTCCTCTTTGTCCTGAAATGTCAACCCACCCTGGACGAATGAGCTCAAGAGAGAACCTCCGGTCCCAAATTAATAGGTACAAAAATCTTGCCGGAGGCACTGACTCTAGCAAAACTGGAGCTACGGGTCTCAGGCTCTCAGAAGGGACAATAAGCCGCGGCTCCCCTTCCTCCTCCTCAGAAGACACATCAGAGCGAGAGAGGGCGTCAGCATGAATGTTCTTCTCCCCAGAGAGATAATGGAGGGTGACGTGGAACTGGGAGAAGAGCAAGGTCCATCTGGCCTGATGAGAATTTAGCCGCTGGGCTGTTGATAAGTATACCAAATTTTTGTGGTCCGTGAAGACTTGGAAGGGAAAGCAAGCCCCCTCCAAAAGATGTATCCACTCCGAGAAGGCCAAGTTCATTGCTAGAAACTCCCTGTCCCAGATGGAATAATTCCTCTGCACTGGTGTGAAGGTCTTGGAGAAGAAGAAGCAAGGATGCTTCCGACCCTGAGCATCATTTTGGAAGAGGATTGCTCCAGCACCATCGGATGAGGCATCCACCTCCATTATAAACGGCTTATCAACATCGGAACGCTGTAGGATGGGAGTGCTAGCAAAATGAGACTTAATAGAATAGAAAACCTTGGAGACCTCTGCAGACCACAATTTGGGATTTGCTCCCTACTTGGTGAGGGCTACCAAGGGAGCTACCAAAGTTGAGAAGAGGAGAATGAACTGGCAATAGTAATTAATGAACCCCATAAAGCGCTGCACCACTTTAAGAGAATGGGGTTCTTGCCAGTCCATCACAGCCTGTAGTTTGGCAGGATCCATAGCCAATCCTTGGGTGGAGATGATATAGCCCAGGAAAGGTAAAGACTCCTGCTCAAACATACACTTCGCCAACTTTGCATAGAGGGAATTTACCCGTAAGTGGTCTAATACTCTGCCAACATCTCTCTGGTGGGAGTAAATATCTGGAGAGACGGTGAGAATATTATCCAGATAGACTACGAACGAGGTGGAGAGCATATCCCAGAAGATATCGTTAACAAAGTCTTGGTAAACAGCTGGGGCATTACAGGGCCGGAAGGGCATCACCAGATATTCATAGTGCCCATCCCTGATATTAAAAGCCATCTTCCATTCGTCCCCCTCACTGATGCAAATCATGTTATAAGCAACCGCAGATCTAATTTGGTAAATACCCTTGCTCCCCGTAGCCTATCAAAGAGCTCAGAAATCAGGGGCAACGGGTACTTTTTCTTAATGGTGATGGCATTAAGACCCCTGAAATCTATGCATGGGCGTAATTCTCCATTCTTCTGCATGAAGAAGAACCCCGCCCTTGCAGGTGACACTGACTTCATAATGAATCCTCTTGCCAAATTCTCCTGGATGTATTGGGACATAGCCTCCATGTCTGGGAGAGAGAGGGGATAGACCCATCCCCGAGGAGTTTCTGCTCCAGGCATGAGATCAATAGGACAGTCATGGGGTGGTGAGGCAGATGAGTCTCCGCAGCCTTTTTGGAGAAGATATCTGCATAGGACCAATAGCACTTGGGAAGGGAAGAAAGATCTGCGGGTATCTCAGTAGAGGAAACCTGAACACACTCCCTCACACATCTGCCCTTACATGAATCACACCAACCCAATATCCTCCCATAGGTCCACTCAATATGTGGGGAGTGGAAACGGAGCCAGGGTATTCCCAGCAGAATCTCGTCCCTTCCCTCAGGAAGGACAAGAAGGGAAATAAACTCCTAATGGGAAGGGGACATGGATAATGTGAAAGGGACAGTCTGATGTGTGATTTGTGAGGGCAGTGTCGACCCATTCACTACTCTAACAGTCACCAGTTTGGTGAGCATTACCAGAGGTATTTCATGGCGCAGAGCAAAAGCAGAGGACATGAAATTCCCCTCTGCTCCAAAGTCCACACAACCCTCGACTGTTAGAGTGAATGAGCCTAACGTGATTGTCCCTTTAAAGGACAGCTTGGAGGAGAATGCCGCTGTGTCTAGTGAACCTTCTCCAATGATTACTAGACGCGATTGTTTCCCGACCGCCGTGGACATTTATTGGCATAATGTCCTAACTGTTGGCAAATTTTATAAACCAAGGGTACTCGAGTGGTCCGGGACGTAGGTCCTGCTCGAGAAACCCCCATGGCCTCATGGGAGTAAGATGCCTGAACAGGAGATTCTAGAAGACTGGTGAAGGTAGGACCCAGCCGAAACCTCTGCCTTCACTGGGTCCGCTCTAACCTCTGCTCGTTAAAACGGAGGTCAATGTGGGTAGATATTGAAATGAGCTCCTCCAGTGTGGTAGGAATCTCCCTGGTGGCCAAGGCATCCTTCACATGGTCTGCCAATCCTTTCCAGAACGCCGGAAGAAGGACTTTATCCGGCTACTCCAGCTCAGAGGCCAGAGTCCGGAATTGGACGGCGAACTGGCTGACCATGGATGAACCCTGTGTTATTGTCAACAATTGGATCGCCATATCGTGGGTGACACGAGGTCCTAAAAAGACCTGTTTCAGAGAGTCCAGGAAGAGAGGAGCACTCTGTACCACACGATCATCACGCTCCCACAGCGATGTTGCCCACTCCAATGACCTACCCGACAAAAGGGATAAAATAAATCCCACTTTCGCCCATTGCATAGGAAAACGTGCAGCCAGAAGCTCTATGTATGGAGCACTGACTCACAAATCCCCAACATAGCTTACTGTCACCAGGAAACTTGTCTGGAAGCGGGAGACGGGATAAAGTTGGAGCAGGGGTGGCAGAGGATAAACTGGCTGCAGCTACACTTGCTTGAATAGTGACTGCGGTAACATCCACAGCTGAGGTTGTGCGTTCTAGAACCGCCAACCTACCCTCCAGCTGCTGGATGTACCGCTGTAGACGCTGATCGTCCACCATTTACTAGCCAGACCCTGGTGCTAGTATACTGTTAGGGGCTGGTGGAACGCACCGAGTAAATAGAGAGATGATATTTGGTGCATTCACAGCCCGGGGTCCACCAAGCAGGAGAGAACCTGCTGCTGGCAAATGGCGGCACTATATGGCGGTAGAAGCGAACTCTGTTACTTCTCAGAGTCGCCTATAAAGAAAGCACTGTGTCATGTTTAGCTCACAGGAGTACACAGCCAACTGCCGAGCAAATAGCAGTCTGTGGTCACGCAGTCAAAGAGGCACTCATACAATCTCCTCACTGGAGGAGCCGGTATTCTAGTGGCTTATTTCAGCCAGGGCCCTGAATACACACATGTATGACCACATTGGCACAGAACTCATGACATGAATTGATACTAGCGCATGGCTGTGCGGTCATGCAAACCTTTTATAGCTGCAGCAAGTACAGGACCTTCCCAGAAGGACAAATGGGAGGCTGCCACAGAACTTGAGCAACTTCAGGACCTTCCTAGAGGACCAATGGGATCTGCTGCAGTATCTGAGCATGTGACCCTCGATTTCCAATGAGAGATCTTACCCTGGGCATGCTCAGAAGGGGAAAAGCAGGACTTAGTCCCAAAAGTGTCTGCTCACCGCTGCCCAGCACTGGCTACAATGGCAGAAGCTGGAAAGGCAGCAGTAACCCTTAGCACAGAATCAGACTGAGCGAGACGATGGACTGATATCTCCGCTGAGCAACCTCCACTGTGGCAGGAGAAGAATGGGAGACCGCAGCGGAAATGGCCCGAGACTCCCCCTGTGCAGAGGCGGGAACTCGACCCCTAACAAGAACAACCAAAACATGCTAACTTTTATACATGTGAACTGAAATAGCAGAAGTCACCTCTGTTATCAGCCATTATTGGCATATTTTGCAAGTTGTAAAAGTCTCAGGTCAGAAAACCTTTAAAGGAAAGGTGTAATGGTCAATAAAATCTACAACTTTATAGTAAAAATGGCAAATGTATACATTATATAACTGATCACAGAGTAGACAGGCCAAAGTAGGCTCCCCTCTACTCCTGTTATAGAATTATAGAATGTTAGAGTTGGAAGGACCTACGGGGTCATTGTGTCCAATCCCCTGCTCAATGCAGGACTCAGTAAACCATCTCAGACAGATGTCTGTCCAGCCTCTGAAGACTTCCATTGAAGGAGAACTCACCACCTCCCATGGCAGCCTGTTATATAGAAACACCTTCTTTGTAAAATTGTGAGCCTTCATGTGTGCATTATAAAATGTATATAGGCCCTACATTGTGATTAAATGTTTACTGCATTTTTTTCAACCTCTAGCAGCAAAGAAACTGAGATTAATGATAGGAAATGGGGAAACTCTTTAACTTTCTGCATCTAGTCTTCTGTTTGTCAAGCTAGATGCAGGCAAGCCATTAAGCAAATTCAGGAACAGTGTTTTTGCTGAAAAGTAAAGGAAATTCCAGCACCTATAGTGCTAACTGAATGCTGATGAAAATGAACTTCTTTATGAAGAGAGTTGATAGCAAGTTGCGGGGCATGAGGATCAGGACAGTTTCATAAAATATTTTTATCCTCTTAGTATATTGCAATCATCGTATTCTATAGCACTGTGTACTTACAATTGCTCATTTTGCCTTTCTACCCAGTTATTTCTTCTCTTTTGCATAATGTTTATGACATTGCATGAGTTACCCCTTTTAGTACGTCAGCTGGCAGTATCCCCACTTTGAGGTGGGCTCCGGCGGTGAGCCCACCTCAAAGCCGCGACATGTCAGCTGTTTTCAACAGCTGACATGTGCGCGCAATGGGCGCGATTGGAATCATGGTCTGCCCATGCCCATTAACTAGTTAAATGCTGCTTGTCAAACTCAGCGGCATTTAGCAAGCGCTCCTGGCCGCACGGCTTGAAGTACTCTCACCACTGACCCCCGTCATTGGATCGGGGGTCATCGGTGCGCTGCCATCACAGCCAGAGGTCTCTTTGACCACCCTGTGGTCAGCGCTCATAGCAAGCCTGTAATTCTGCTGCATAGATGTGATAAGTGCATCACCTCTATGTAGCAGAGGCGATAGGGTTGGGGCAGCTTCTAGTCTCCCATGAATGCTATTGAAGCATGCCAAAATTTTTAAAAAATGTGTTTAAAAATATTAAAAAATATATATAAAAGTTCAAAATCACCCACCTTTCACCCCAATCAAAATAAAACAATAAAAAAATCAAACCTACACATATTTGGTATTACTGAGTTCAGAATCGCCCGATCTATCAATACAAAAAGGATTAACCTAATCGCTAAATAGAGTTGCGAGAAAAATATTCAAAATGCCAAAATTACGTTTTTTTGGTTGCCGGGACATTGCATTAAAATGCAATAACGGGAGATCAAAAGAATATATCTGCACCAAAATGGTATCATTAAAAAGGTCAGCTCGGCGCACAAAAAATAAGCCCTTACTCGACCCAGATCATGAAAAATGGAGATGCTACCGTTATCGGAAAATTGCGCAATTTTTTTTTTTGCAAACTTTGGAATTTTGTTTACCATATATATAAAAGAGAACCTAGACAAGTTTGGTGTCTATGAACTTGTAATGACCTGGAGAATCATAATGGCAGGTCAGTTTTAGCATGTAGTGAACCTAGCAAAAAAGCCAAACAAAAAACAAGTGTGGGATTGCACTTTTTTTGCAATTTCATCGCACTTGGAATGTTTTCCCATTTTCAGTTACATGACATGGTAAAACCAATGGTATCGTTCAAAAGTAAAACTCGTCCTGTGAAAAATAACCCCCACATGGCCATATTGACAGAAAAATATAAAAAGTTATTGCTCTGGAAAGAAGGGGAGTGAAAAATGAAAAAATGAAAAAGCTTTGGGGGTGAAGGGGTTAAAAACTGACTATCTGACTCCTTCTAAGTTCTATGTAGCAATAGGAAGTCTCTTTTTTCTGCATGAGTCATCACTCAAAAGTCCCTGGCAGGAAGGAGGAGGAAGCAACTGGGTCAGGAGTTGAAGAGGGGAATGATAAATGAAGGGACGAGACACTTGCTGTTTTTACATAGAGCAGAGAAAAGAGAAGAATTAGCTAGGTAGAAAGGCAAAGTGAGCAATTGTAAGTACACAGTGCTATATAATATGATTGCAATATAAGGCTAGTTTCACATTAGCATTCGAATCCGCAGCATTTGGTGCGCATGGTGACAAATTTTACAGGAGAAAATCTAGATAACCAGAAACCACCAATGGGACTACAGAGGGAGTGTATTATGGGATCTCTCTATATAGACCCTTGAACAGCTGAAATCTTCAGATTTTGCTCCTGTATGCTGTGTCAGAATGGATCTTCTCATGGAGAGCTTTTATTTCAACCTGGATTTAAGCATCAAGCTGTTTCTTGCCTGTGCATTTGCTTGGGAGCAAGACAAAAATCGTGAAAGATGGAGAAGGAGACATCGTAGGCGTTTTTGGAGACACCCCATTATCGAACTACGTGAGAGCCGTGGAGCCTATCACACGCTGTATGGCGAGCTTAATGCCAACCCAGAGAAATTCCATGAATATACAAGGATGTCGCAAGACTCTTTCCGGGATTTGCTTGCTCGTGTCCAAGGAGCCATACGGAGACAGGACACCCAGTTCCGTAGAGCAATTCCACCCTAGGAACGTCTGCTGGTTACATTAAGGTACATTCCAAATCTAAACCAATGGCAGTCCAAATTTTGTGTTTTCTGACATGTATGTTTTGGGTATTTTCCTTTCTGTCTTTAGCGTAACCACACCATAAATAGAATAGATTGTAATTTTTTTTTGGTTTGTTTTTCTTACAGATTTCTGGCAACCGGAGAGAGTTTATCATCCCTCCACTTCCAATACTGGCTTGGAATATCCACCCTGCCCGGAATAGTTGCGGACACCTGCCGGGCTTTGTGGAATGCACTCCGTGATGAGTTTATACCCCTACCCACCTTGGACATGTGGCTTGAAATTGCGGAAAAATTCTGGAGTGTGTGTGATTTCCCAAACTGTTTGGGAGCGGTTGATGGAATGCACATTCGCATTATCAAACCAGCCAGAACAGGATCGGAGTACTTCATTTACAAAAAATATTTTTCTGTTGTGCTCATGGCACTAGCCGTTGCGGACTGTCGCTTCATCGCCGTGGACATTGGAGCTTTTGGCTGTGGCAACGATTCCCAGACTTTTAAGAACTCTGATATGGGCCGCCATGTGTATGGCAAAAAATTTTCCACGGCCACAACCGCTCCCCAACACTCAAGGTCCACCGATGCCATTTGTTATGGTTGGGGATGAGGCCTTTCAGATGTGTGAAAACCTACTGAAGCCCTATTCCAGTCGGGACTTGAACCACACTAGAAGGATCTTTAACTACAAAGAACAGTAAAGTGTTCCTTTGGCATTCTAGTCTCTAAATGACGCATTCTTGCATCAGCTATTAATCTAAAAGTGGAGACAGTCGGCGAGGTGGTCAAAGCCTGTGTGGTTCTGCACAATTATATAATTTTTTACGGTTTAAAATATCTATGAGCCGTTATGATTAGCTTAGGTGCCATGGCCCTGGGTTAATATTCGGTCACTTTAGCAATAGCGGGACATTTCCGGTTCAATGGTATTGGTTCCGGCGTCCTATATAAACCTGCACCATTAGTCACTAGCTATGCCCCCTGACGAAGGCTTTTGCCGAAACGCGCGTCGGGGTGACGTGGATTGTGCTACCGGCTCCCCCATCTATTACTCTAGAGGTTTCCCTGCTTCTTGATTCAGGTATGAGAAAACTATCAGGATTTGCTCTAAGTACATCTATGAGCTGATTTACTTGCGACAGATATAACTTGTTTCCATCTATACCTTAGTCTGTTTATGATTCTATCATTATGTTTGTCTCTATATATTATGCAGGTGTACCTCATATTTATTATTATGTGGTGGGGTATTAACAGGATACTAGATATTCTTATACAAATATAGTACCATATGCCGCTGGCCTTTCCATGTCCCGCGTTTCTCTATAGATTGTACAGATTCCCCATGGGAGTACCCACTGTTTTGTCTGCTATATATTTAAATAAAGTTTTTCTATTTTTTATGAACTTGGCCTTTCTGATCGTTTTGTGTTCTCAGTTGTTTTCTATATATTTCAGTGATCTGGCCTATTATTTGTACAGCTTTTTCTGCAGCTATCATAATGAAATATTATACTTCTTCATTAACTAATTACTAACTTTAGAATGCTGCTTAAATATATTTTGGGACTTGTTCTTATCTTGTTTAATGTGTTTTGCACAGGTGTTCCGTCTCTTGGTCAAATGGACTATAAAGCCAAAGAAAAATCTTGGCTTAACCAAATTGAGCAGGTATTCGGTGGCGAAACCTCTGATACACAGCCGCCATCTAGTTTGAATTGGGATAACCAATACTCGGATCTTAAACTATTGTTTATCAAATGTACCAAAATATGGTGGAATCGGGCCTTTCTGGAAAAATATAAATCACGTAAAATCATACCCAGAGGATTACGTATAAGGGTCATTCCAGCATTTCCGGTGGAGGACGAGACATTTGTCTCGATGTGGGAAGAAGCATGCAGCAATTGCTCTGTTACTTTAATGCAGTTATTGATTGATTTAAATTCCAAATCTATTTCTGGTCTCGATGCCTCTATTGATGTGGCTCTGACCGAGTTCAAATCAAAATGTCCGAGTGATATGTTTAAGGACTTTGAGGGACAACTGGAAAAAACATTAGACTCCGTGGTAAAGAAGATCAATGATACTCAAACCACTAAGTTTAACCGTGATATCAGAGATTACCAAATGAATAATGTATTCTTCTGGAGAAAAGCATCTTCAATATCATCTTCACGCGCTAAGCGTAATCCCTCTCTTTCCTCGGCATCCTCCGTGAGTGAATTATCTGATGCAGCCTCTACCCACACTACAAGATCTGGTGTGAATTATAAAAGGTCACGTGAACGAAACTATCACCCATATAGACGTAACAATCATAGGTCACCAGGCCCCTCTAATAAGGATAACAAGGTAATTACCTTAGTAACCATACTTTTTCTGAAACTGACCTGTCTATACTGTCTAGAGGCCTAACTTTTTCCCCTGCCTCCAGGTTCGACACTTTCTCTGTTGTTAAAGACCTGCATCTATTTGCGAGGTCTTTACTATTTAAAAAGTACTTTCATGACGGTAACCTACATGCTCTATTTCCCACAGAAGAGGAACAATCCGCTCTAAGAATCCTGGAAGAATTACATGCTGAACATAATTCCACAATTGATGGTAAGATACCTCCTTCGATTAGACCTCGTTCCAAGAAATTCCCCCCTCTATCTACCTGTGCTAATGTGGACTTATTTGTCCAGATTGTAACTAAAGATCTCATGAAAATTCCCCATCATATCAGGTGTGATAATTTAACACAGGTTGAACGTCAACGTCTTGATATACTTCAATCACTACCGGATGTGGTACTGAAGCCGGCCGATAAGGGGGGCAATGTAGTTATTTGGCCTAAAAAAATGTATGAGAAGGAGGCATTTCGTCAACTGAATGATCAAACTTGTTATAAAAAATTGACATTCAATCCCCTCTCTAAATTCACAGCTGAACTTGATTCTAAACTTCTTACTGCTGTTGATTGTGGTGTTATTACTAAAGAACTAGCCCAAGCCTTAGTTAGTAGTGAGCCTACCATCTCTACCCTATATTTACTACCCAAATTACATAAGAATAATACTTGCCCCCCTGGACGACCAATTATCTCGGGAGCGGGGAATTTCTTGGAACATGTCAATCGTTGGATTGACTCAATATTACAACCTTTTGTTCAGAGTCTTCCCTCATTTTTGAAGGATACCGGAGCGTTCCTCAAGACTGTGGATGATTTACATATTGACCCTGATGCCTTAATGGTAGTTGCGGATGTTGAATCGCTCTACACGAGTATTAGGCATTCAGATGGTCTCTATGCTGTCAAATACTACTTGAGCATGTCTGGTTACCCGATTGATTTTCAGAATTTTGTATTGGAAATCTTGGAATTTACGCTAACGCACAATTTCTTTACTTTCAAGGGGTCCTTCTTCCTGCAGCTCCAGGGGACGGCCATGGGGGCGGCCTTTGCGCCTGCCTATGCTGGCTTGTTCCTGGGGCTATGGGAGAGGGACCTCTTCCTGTCAGATCAGGTCACATCTATGGACCGTGTCCCCCTTTGGACACGGTACATAGATGATGTATTCCTGATCTGGCAGGGATCGTATGATCTACTAGAACAATTCATGGGATCTCTCAATGCAAATAATTATAACATCAAATTAACATATCATGCTGACAGTGTTAGTGTCGAATTTCTGGATGTACTGGTGAAACGTGATGCTACGGATAGGGTTCAGACTGACATTTTCAGAAAACCCACATCTACCAACTCTCTGCTGCATGCCTCATCTGCGCATCCGAGACACGTGATCCAATCCATCCCGATAGGCCAATTTCTCCGTCTGCGTAGAATTTGTTCCAGCAA
The DNA here is from genome assembly GCF_032444005.1 of Ranitomeya imitator. Classification (NCBI taxonomy): domain Eukaryota; kingdom Metazoa; phylum Chordata; class Amphibia; order Anura; family Dendrobatidae; genus Ranitomeya; species Ranitomeya imitator. The sequence goes on from NC_091282.1 coordinate 1,069,109,143, forward strand.
TGAGGATTTTGAAAGGCAGGCTGAAGACCTTAAATCTAGATTCTACGAGAGGGGCTATAGCAGGAGAATGGTCAAACGTGCATACAATCGGGCGAGATATTCCTCCCGCCATGATTTGGTCTATAAATCAGAATGTAGACCTCAGACTGAGAAAGTAAAATTCATTACCAATTATCATAATCGGTTCGAATCAGTGAGGGAGGCTCTTATTAGATCTTGGCCCATCTTACTTGCTGACCCAGTTATTGCAAAGTATATACCTGAGAGACCGGCCATTACCACCAGGAGGTCAAGGAATCTTCAGGATCTCTTGGTACACAGCCACTACTCTGCGGAGAGTAAACCCACTTTCTTGGATCAATTTCCAAGAAAGATTGGCTGTGTCCCTTGCGGACGGTGTGTGGCGTGTCCAAATACTGAAAGATGTGACTCATTCTTTAATTCCGATAGATCTAGGACGTTTAAGATCAAAAAATTTATAACGTGTACTACGCGTCACGTTGTATATTTTGCAACATGCCCATGTGGGCTGATTTATATTGGACTCACCACACGCCCCCTTAAAATTCGTATAAGGGAACATGTACTTGGTATTCTGGCAGCTAAAGAACACTCGGAGGTATCCTCTTTAAAAACTATCCCTAAACATTTTTGGACACATCATAATTGTGATGCCTCATTGCTCAGGGTAAGAGGTATTGATTGCTTAGACTTTAATATTCGGGGTGGCAAAATGTCACAAAAACTCGCACAACTTGAATCCCGCTGGATTTGGACCTTAAAAACACTCCACCCTAGTGGTTTAAATGAACAAATAAGTTTTGCCCCATTCCTTTGATGGTCTGTGGTCTGTGATCACTGTTTTCATCTGGATATGTCAATCTTTTTTATTATTGTTTTTAATTCCATTTTATTCTTCACCTTAGGACTGTCATAACCGTTCTGTGTTCCGGATGTCTTGCTATTTGCTGTATTTGAACTGGAGAAATCTGATGATGATATACTGGTTGCTAGTCCGGTATCTTTATACATCAAGCTGAGTCGGGTTCTTCTTGACCAACAAGCATAATTGAATAAAGATGGACTAAATGTACTTTATTTCTCTCCAGTATCTAAACATGCCTATATTGTCACCATGTTAATACTATGTGATGTTATTTTACTCCTTCATCTTATGCTTTGAGTGACAAATCTGTTTCCGCGCCTGTTATATATTTATCATTTCAACTTGGCTCTTAGTTGTCCCGCCCGTTGTACCTGCTTGCATTCTGTTCCTCTCCTCCTCTTCTGGCTTTCGGCGTTGGTGGGGTCTGCGATTCTGGTTACACAATGGTGTGCTGGCTCCGCCTCCCACTTGCGCCGATGCCGTATGACGGGGTCTGGTCTGCGGTAACGCCGTATGGTACGTCACCCGCTGCGTACGCATGCGCGCTGTGCTTCTCCGTGTCTCCCGGCTCTCGGCGTCCGAGTGGTCACGTGGGTCAGGTCACATGCTTGTGTCCTGGCTCCGCCTCCCGAGGATGCTGATGCCGTGTGACAGGGTCTGGACTACGGCTGCACATGCATCGCTCTTGTAGCGGTGTACAACTTACCACATCCACGCTGTATTATGTATTTCTAATGTTTGAGCTATTAAGATGCAGTTTTTTTTACGGTTTAAAATATCTATGAGCCGTTATGATTAGCTTAGGTGCCATGGCCCTGGGTTAATATTCGGTCACTATAGCAATAGCGGGACATTTCCGGTTCAATGGTATTGGTTCCGGCGTCCTATATAAACCTGCACCATTAGTCACTAGCTATGCCACCTGACGAAGGCTTTTGCCGAAACGCGCGTCGGGGTGACGTGGATTGTGCTACCGGCTCCCCCATCTATTACTCTAGAGGTTTCCCTGCTTCTTGATTCAGGTATGAGAAAACTATCAGGATTTGCTCTAAGTACATCTATGAGCTGATTTACTTGCGACAGATATAACTTGTTTCCATCTATACCTTAGTCTGTTTATGATTCTATCATTATGTTTGTCTCTATATATTATGCAGGTGTACCTCATATTTATTATTATGTGGTGGGGTATTAACAGGATACTAGATATTCTTATACAAATATAGTACCATATGCCGCTGGCCTTTCCATGTCCCGCGTTTCTCTATAGATTGTACAGATTCCCCATGGGAGTACCCACTGTTTTGTTTGCTATATATTTAAATAAAGTTTTTCTATTTTTTATGAACTTGGCCTTTCTGATCGTTTTGTGTTCTCAGTTGTTTACAATTATATAATGGCAAAGGAGCAACCCAACATTGAACTGGATGAACCAGTTGCACACCCACTGCCCAATTGCCAGCATCACCCGCTGCGGTCAACTGCTGAAGTTGGTCACATGCGGGACCAATTTGCTGCCTTTTTTTATTCTGATATTGGACGTGAGTCATGGCAGGACAATGTTGTGTAAATGTCCTGTTGTAATTTTATCTGTACACGTAATTTTCTTAAATGATAATAATATTTCTCATTAATAAACTTTAGTTTTGGTTGTGTTGACCGTGTCTCCTATGTATTTCCTCTACAAACCAAGGCTGTCCTAAAACTAGCAGTATTTGGTCTGTATTTAATATCAGTATTTGTAATCCAAAACCAGGAGTGGGTGATAAAGGCAGAGGTGCTAGTTATTATGTTAATATCATAATTTACCTCTAATTGTTCCAATCCTTGTTTTGGCTTACAAATACTGATATAAAACACTGACCACATACTGCTAGTGTGACGGCAGCCATGTTGCTTTAGTGGTAAGCTTGTTGATGTCATTGCGTCCTGATTCTGTTCTGCAGTATCCATTGGACACAGACTGAAGAGACAATGACTATCACACTAAAGAGATCTATACTCATCAAGTCAGGTGTCAGAAATAATGAATTCATGATGCACATATAACAGCCTCATGAATTCACTATTTCTGACACCTGTGCAGGTGAGCATAGATATGCCGTGTATGACCACCATCGTCCCTTCACTTTGTGTGGAATAGATTACGTACACAGAAGAGAAAATGGAGGTTATACAAGGCAGTTCTCTACTCACCAGGTCAGGTGTCCTAACTAATGAGTTTTTTGACACCTGACCTGTTGAGTATAGTTCTGCATTGTATTTCCGCCATTTTCTCTTCAGACTGCAACACTAGTCACAGACTAAGCAGAAAGAAGAGATTAAGGAGATAATACATGAATTAATTTTTTGGCCCACCTCATATCTATATCCTGAAGACACACAAAGCTGCAGTCTTGCTAACTACTGGAGATATGATGTGGCCAAAAAATAAAGTGTGTGGCGAAGTTTCTTATTTGGCGCACTGTGTGTGTTGCCGGCGGCGAAAGACACAATAAACCAAACATAATTGGGGCAAATAAAATTGTATTTATTTTTTAACAACAAAAATATTTATTTAACTGCGCCGGCTTGGGGTAGAGTGATGTAAACAGGGGATGTGAAGCACTGAGGCCTGGCTAACCGTGGACGACGCAGAGGTGGCAGGAGAAGGGGCAATGAAACTAGTGGGGTCTGGTAGTTCGGGATGGGGCTTGACACATGAGAGGCTTGAGACGCACTGGAAGGGTGAGACAAACCTGAAATTACAGACACACTGGGATGTGAAGGGGGAGGAATACTAAGAGTCCGCTGTTTTTTTTTGTTTGTTTTTTGTGATTGCAAGGTTCTGGGAAGCCTCGGTGGGCTTATATGGCTTTGCATGGTCGTGGTGGGTGACCTGTCAGGGTCCGGCTGCACTGTGTCAGACTCCATAGTGCTCGTAGAGCGCGCAGCCATGCCAGAGTCCATAGTGCTCATAGAGCGTGCAGCCATGCCAGAGTCCATAGTGCTCATAGAGGGTGCAGCCATGCCAGAGTCCATAGTGCTCGTAGAGTGTGCAGCCATGCCAGAGTCCATAGTGCTCATAGAGCATGCAGCCATGCCAGAGTCCATAGCGCTCGTAGAGCGGAAGGCCATGCCAGGGTCCTGCTGCATCGTGGTGGTGGTGGAATGGAAGGCCATGCCAGGGTCCTGCTGCATCGTGGTGGTGGCGGTACGGAAGGCCATGCCAGGGTCCTGCTGCATCGTGGTGTCAGTGGAGGAGGTCCAAGCAGGAGCAGCGGTTGTCATGGTGGTGGCGGTGGGCTATCCAACAGCACTCGGCATGGTGATGGTGCTGTACCGGTGTCTGGCAGTGCTAGGAATAGAGGTGGCCATGCAGTGGTATGCAGCAGAGGTCGGCATTGAGTTTAATCATGACAGTGAAGGCAAACGTGGATATGCCACCACTGTCTGCTGAAAATACCGACTCTGCTGCATAGCCTGCACGTAAGCAGCATTGCAGGCCTGCATGACACTAAGCTGGAGATCAGGAGTAAGGTGTTCCGACATGCCCTGCTCAATTTGGTTAAATAAATGATGTGCTGGCCTCTGGAGGTCGTCTTTTACTTGGTCAAGGCTTTTGGTGACCGCCTGGATACGTGTATTCATGTGGCTAAAGGAAATATCCATTCGGTCACCCAAAGCCTTGAGTCCTTTGTGAAAAACCGTGCTCAAGTGCAAAAACTCGAGCATGAGGGACCTGTCTGATGCCCTCTGCCACTGCCGGGAGGAGCCCCAAAAAAAGGGGCAGTGGCAGAGGACTGGGAAAGGGGAACACCTGATGGACCAGCTTCCTGGTCTCCAGTTAGTGTGGCAGGCCCACTTGCTGCAGCGCTGCTGGATGGCTGGGACGGGTCCGTGGCTGTCTGATGAAGGACCGCTCCAGAACCTGGGCCAACAGTAGTGCTCCATGTGCTGTGAAAAAAGTAAAAAGAAAATTAATACCAAAAATTAACTAGACGCAAAATCCTGTGGAATAGAAATATACAGATTATGGCAATACAATACAACCTAATGCACGGGATAAATACTTATGTTCTCTGGGAAAGGACCGGTCTTAAAAATGCCAGAACGCGAGGGTATTTGTATTTTATGATCCTTGTTCCTGAACCACTGGGAACACAGCTCTCTTGATGCAGGTCCTTGTTGAAGCGGTCCTTCATCGAACGCCAACGTGTTTTGACTTTGGCCACTGTTAAAAAAAACATTATGGTCAGAAAATGGACTTTTGGCCGTGCTCACAAAACTGTGTGTGATGAGAGAAACTCCTGAGAGTTTCTTTCATCACACACAGTTGAGTGAGCACGGCCAAGGTCTCTGCTGCTTCACACTGCAGTGCAATACTTACCAAATGCACTTCGGACCTGAGTCGGGGCGTTGTCCCAGCCATACCACATCACTTTGGCCACCTCATTCCATAGGCGCCGGATTGTGATGTTGTTTGAGTGCAGTGGATCCTGGGTGTCCCACAACGGGACTCGCTCCTGGACCAGGGAGATGAGGAGGTCATTTTCTATTAGGTCTTCATCCCGTTCTAGAACCTAAAAATTAAATAAAGACATTGATGTTTGGTCAATTAACATAAGGAAAAGAAAGAAAACAGAGGCTGAGAAATGGCATGAATAGGAAAGTCAAGATACATAAGGATTCCGGAAGAAAAATGTAAAGAAATAGGAATGTAAAGAAAGGAAGATTCAAGAATACTACACTGAGGATACAGTAAACAGTCAGCCTTGTATACGTAAATGCTGCCGGCTTGCCACCCGACCTTGACTCCGCTGCTCCTGCCCAGTCTCTGCCGTAGTAGAAGAAGAGCTCTACAAAAATGAAAAACAAAAATTGTCATATGTGTAGATGTTACAGTGAATACTTACCAATCTGAGGAGGCAAGTACTCACCTCACTGACATGTTCTACTTCAGAATGCCCTGGACGTTGCTCCTCATCAGAAGAAGAAGACATTCTAATGCATGTAGAAAGAAAGAAATGCAAGAAATTAGGACATGTAGAGACACAAAATAGAAAATTAAGGCATTGGCTAGGATATACTCACATTGTTCAGAGTGTAGATTCTTTCATGTGTCTGCTCTGCTGCATCTGGAAAGCTTCTCTGTCTGCAGCGAAGTGACCTGCAACTGTCCATTCCCTCCCTTTATCTCCTTGTATGTGGGGGGTGGCTTATCAGGGTCTAGACATGTTTTTCTCTTGTGGAACGCATGCGTTCACGAACGTAAACAAACGCATGTGCTTGTGAACGCATGCGTTCATTTAGACAGCAATGCTTTTTTTGGCACATTCCTTGCGCAATCGACCGCATACGTTTCCAGGTGGCAAATTGACGGCTCTAAAAATTACTACATGTTGCATTTCCGCGACAAGCCGCAGACGACGAAACGACGCATGCATCGTCAAATGTGGCAAAACGCGAACGATCGCAAACTAAAGATAGGAATACACAACGCATGTGGATATTTGCGGAAAAAACGCTGCGGACACAACCGTTAATGTGAAACCGACCTAAGAGGGTAAAACTTTGGTGGGAGGAGTGCTTCTAAAAAGAAAATGTATTTGCGTGGGTTAATTTGTAGAAGTTTGAATTTGAAAATGTGTGAACATACCCTGACTCAGAAAAAAATGTTTAGTCTTGCACATTTTATTCCTTTATGACTTATGAATGTGGCATACTGTAATATGTTTTTTCACCACGTAAGGTTGTATATCGGTTACTCACAGACAAGCCGTTTATACATCATTGCTCTAATGCATTAGAATGACTAAATATTGTCACTCTTCAATATCCTCTGCACTCAACAACCCCAAAAAGAGTTAAAAAACAAGCATAAAAGATGAGTAATATTATAATATTTTCTATGTCCTTACAATTTCTTGTAAACTACTCTGAATGACCTCACTGCAAAGTTGTTCTTTTATAGAATTTTAATTATAAATGGAGAAAAACTTCTGGGATGATAAATAACAAGCTACTAGGTGTTTCCAATTTGTATCAAAGAATGGTTTCCTCTCCTTCATATAGCTATATGCTAAGAAATGTCTTCAGGAAGTCATTGCGGTATCGGCTGATATGATAGTTCAGTATGTTCAGCTATACATTATTAATGCATGAAGTCTGGAGCCTTGTAGACACAGTGCTAGCAGATATAGAGAAATTGTAAAACTGAGCACTAGAAGGCATTTTACATAAGTCTTAATATATCTGGAAAAAATCAACCTGGTACCTGAGTAACCTGGGCTCCTGATAAATTGTCACAAGAATATTTGGGACATTAAGCAAATTATCCCATCTAAAAAAAAATGTGATCCCTGGTTGCAGTTTGTTATAAAATAACAAACTGCTCTTTACTCACTGCCCCGAATTCAGTGCTGAATCTCTGGAAGTGCTGCCAGTTTCCTATATTGCCTGCAGTACTAACTGCATGTTGACAGCATGGCAGCCAATCAGAGTTTCCATTGCATACACAACAAAAACAATGTATCAATGCTTTTACGCCACAGGTAAAAAAAAAGTTGTGACTTTTAGCTTGCTGACGCTACTTTAGTTTACCTGTGGCAAAATGGGCTGAACTGGGGAGGAGTAGCGTAGACGTGGCTATGCGCCCTGTCTGATTCATTGAATCTGTGTGCGTTTCTATGCCAGAAATGCTACTCTATTGCTTTACTGGAGTAGCATTTCTGGCTCAGCACATGGTCATGCATGGCGTTTAGTTGAGGCTCAAAATTCATTAAGTGACATGCACCTCTTAATGAGTTTGATGCCGTTTTCTATGTCAAGACTGACATAGAGCAATTTTGCATTACCTTAGTCTTGTTTTTGTATTTTATCATTGGGTTTGAGCATTGTTGAGTGATTGAACCACATCATATTACACTCTATTGTACTTTCCTAATTGGCTATTGTATAAGTAAAGGGAGCTGAGAGACCCTGTCTCAGAATCTGTTATAAGCCTCAGCTGTGTCAGCGTGTCACTTACTCAAGCAAGTCAAACTCCTCAATACCTTTGATTTAAAACCACTTATTTACTTTGACACATGATAACAAAATGATTGCAAAATTGCCCTTATTAATCCATATGATACACTGGCTAATACTTTGACATCAAATTATTAATTATTACTTTATTCTCCAAGAATTTAGAAAAAAATGGTTTAATTGTGTTATCTTTTCAGTGCAACCATTGCGTTTTGTGTCATAAAACAATACTACACTTGAAAATAAGCAACTTTGTAATATATGTGATTAGGGTTGAGCGAAGCAGATCGGCACTTTATAAAAGTCGCCAACTTTTAGCAAAGTCGGGTTTCGTGAAACCTGATCCCACTCTGGGATCGGGTCGGCGGTCGGCGATCTCTACTTAAAAGTCGGGTTTCGTTTTATATATATATACAGTGGGGCAAAAAAGTATTTAGTCAGTCAGCAATAGTGCAAGTTCCACCACTTAATAATATGAGAGGCGTCTGTAATTTACATCATAGGTAGACCTCAACTATGGGAGACAAACTGAGGAAAAAAAATCCAGAAAATCACATTGTCTGTTTTTTTTAACAATTTATTTGCATATTATGGTGGAAAATAAGTATTTGGTCAGAAACAAACAATCAAGATTTCTGGCTCTCACAGACCTGTAACTTCTTCTTTAAGAGTCTCTTCTTTCCTCCACTCATTGAAAGATTAAAGAGCTGTTATGTCCCATGTTATTTAGGTGTATCCATATAAATGGCCCACCCAAAAAGTTTGCCTCATCACGGAATATAATGTTCTGTTTAAACTGAGGGTCATGTTCCAATTTTTGTTTTACCCATTCTGCAAATTCAGAGCACCGATTTGGCATCAGTCGAACATCCCTTCAGCGGAAATTAGCTATTCCAAATGGCACCCTTGCAAAATCCAGCTGCTGCAGCATCTCAACGAGGATGACCCAGATCGTCTGGCTGAATTTGCAGAATGGGCAAAACATACTCGTTGCTCAGGTTTGCCCCAGCATGCTCGAGTGATCTCCGAGTATTTGTGAGTGCTCGGAGATTTAGTTTTTGTTGACGCAGCTGCATGATTTGCGGCTGCTAGACAGCTTGAACACATGTGGGGATTCCCTAGCAACCAGGCAACCCCCATATGTACTCAGGCTGGCTAGCAGCTGTAAATCATGCAACTGTGTTGACAAAAGCTAAATCACCGAGCACTGACAAATACTCGGAGACCACCCGAGCATGCTTGGGGAAACCCAAGCAACAAGTATACTCTCTCATCACTAGTCACCACCCATCTTGAAAAGTTTTCCTCCTCCCATATACTAATGTGCCACAAACAGGAAGTTGATATCACCAACCATTCCCATTTTATTTAGGTGTATCCATAAACATGGCCCACCCTGTAGTTAATCTTTAATTGAACTGGACTAAAGGTACCGTCACATTTAGCGACGCTGCAGTGATCTAGACAACGATCCCGATCGCTGCAGCATCGCTGTGTGGTCGCTGGAGAGCTGTCACACAGACAGCTCTCCAGCGACCAACTATGCGAAGTCCCCAGGTAACCAGGGTAAACATCGGGTTACTAAGCACAGGGCCGCGCTTAGTAAACCGATGTTTACCTTGGTTACCAGCGTAAACGTAAAAAAAACCAAACACTACATACTTACATTCCGGTGTCTGTCCCCCGGCGTTCTGCTTTCCTGCACTGACTGTGAGCGCCGGCTGGCCGTAAAGCACAGCGGTGACATCACCGCTGTAATCTGCTTTACGGCTGGCCGGCGCTGACAGTGTAGGGAAGCAGAACGCCGGGGGACGCGACAGACACAGGAATGTAAGTATGTAGTGTTTGTTTTTTTTTACATTTACACTGGTAACCAGGGTAAACATCGGGTTACTAAGCGCGGCCCTGCGCTTAGTAACCCGATGTTTACCCTGGTTACCAGTGAAGACATCGCTGAATCGGCGTCACACACGCCGATTCAGCGATGTCTGCGGGAGATCCAGCGATGAAATAAAGTTCTGGACTTTCTGCTCCGACCTACGATGTCACAGCAGGATCCAGTTCACTGCTGCGTGTCAAACACAACGATATCGCTAGCCAGGACGCTGCAACGTCACGGATCGTTAGCGATATCGTTGTTAAGTTGGCCAGTGTGACAGTACCTTTAGCCCTGTCCAGAAAACCGCTACAGCTATCAGTCAAGGACAAACTGGTCAGGTTGGTGGGAGAGCATCCAAGAGGAAACTTTGATACCCACTACACAGTTTGGAGCTAATTGTAATATTATGGAAAATGAATGTAATCTTTAATCTTTTTCCCAGTTATTCTACCAGGAATAGGTATGTTTGATATGATTACTGCATCACCTGTACAGTGGTGTGGTGGGTTGTGCGGGAGGTAATAGTGATTAAAGTAGTAATGTTGCAATCAAAATGATTCAATCTGCGCTGAAAATTAGGTTTATTAGCACAATTTACAAACTTCTGCTGTTTGCAATAAATTTATCATAAAGAATGTATATAACTTCAAAAGTGCACAACTAGATTATTACAAGAGATGAATGATCTTTCCTGTGACAAGAGATTGCAAAAACTTGGGCTGGTTTAAGTGTTTACCTAGCGTAAAAAGACGTTTCAGAGGAGATCTCATTTATATGTATAAGTACATGTGTGGTCAATACAAAGGACTGACACTAGATTTATTCCTCTCAAACAATATACAAAGGAAAAGAGGGCACTCATTATGGGTGGAAGAAAGGTGATTCGGGCAGCTTAATAGGAAAGGGCCCTTTACAGTTAGAGAGGTCAGAATGTGGAATTACCTACCACAAGAGGTAGTAATGGCAGATAATAATAGCAGCTTTTAAAAAGGGTTGGATGCTTTCCTCAGCAAAAATGGCATTATGGAGTGACAGAGAATGTATAATTGGTGGAAAAAGATTGAACTTGATGAACCTCGTTGTTTTTTCAACCTATGTAACTGTGTATTTCAAAACAACTAATATAAAAATTGGTTTCCTCAAGTTCAACATGAAATACCACTTTATTGATTACTGCGGCCTCACAATTATTCAAACCCTTCATGACAAGCATCTTTACTACTTAGAGCACTTTTTGGATGTTTGACGTACTGTACACATGAAACAAAGCCAGACATCAACTTTTGAAAAATTTCCTGATGAATTTTAGAAAATTTCACGTGGGCATTTGCTTTCAGGTTAATAATAAGGGATAGAAGACCTTTCCTATGATGACAGGTTGGAATACTTGGGCTTGTTTAGCTGTTTAGTGTAAAAAGATGTCTTAGAGGAGATCTCATTTATATGTATTATAACTACATCAATGTCAAAATGAAAAAAACAGATGGTATCGGCCCCTTAAAAGATGATAAATAGATAGATAGTAGATAGTAAAAAACCCTGGACTTCAAAAGGCATGTAGCAAAATTTGTATATAGAAATCATGGTGCCCCATAGCAGAAGTTCAAATTGCCCTACAAGCACACACACAAAATAATATTCGGTTGGGCACAGAAGAGCAAAGTAATTTTCCTCTTTCATTGCACCCATAAGGTATGATGCCAACAAAAGTGACAAAAAATACAGTATGATACCAATACAGTGAATTTTTTGCACAATACCCTCCACACGCACAGTATGATGTATCTAATGTACCCACCCAGCAAAGTATTGTGACCTCAGCACAGTGTGATGCCCCAACTGTGACACACAGCCCTCTCATCACAATATGATGGCCCTCACACAGCCCTCAATACAGAATAGTGGCCTCCATCCATTATGATGGACCCCACACAAACATCCACACTGTATAATGGCCCCCATTAACCCTCCAAACAGTATACCAGTCACCACAAAGCTCTCCAAATAGTATAATAGCCTCAACATAGCCCTCCAGATAATATAGTGACCCCCACATAGCCTTCCAAACACTTAAATGGCCCCCACATAGCTCTTCAAACAGTATAATTCTCCCCCTTCAAATATCCTTCTAAGCAGTATAATGGCCCACACATAGCCTTCCATATAATGCAATGGGCCCCACATAGTGTTCCATATAATATGATGAGCCCCACTGTCATGCTCACACGTGACGTACATCATTCTTGGATCCACTGTGCCACAGAACCAGGCCTGCCTATGAAGGGGTGTAGCTAAGTGGCTACATGGTGTTCACTGTAGCTCCTAATGATGGAGGCAGTCTGGGCTGCAGATAGATACCAGATACCACTCCTAGGCAGTCGCTGATATGGAAGCCCTGGGGGTCAGGTTCGCTGACACAGACTCGGGCTACGCACAGACTGAGCAGATTTGAAGAATGGTTTTAGCAGTCCAGATATTTGAAATATTCGAAAGCACAAGTGCACACAGGTCTTGGAACTGGTATTGGCATCAGCCACACACGGACCGGGGGACAAGGTTCAGGTGCTGGCTGCACAAGGACCAGGAGTTCGAGATCAGGAATGGCCATACAAGGACCATGAGATCAGATTAAGGACACTGGCTATGCAAGCACCACTAACAAAAACTGTTGCTTTGGCAACTCCCTATAGGGGAGGGAACATTATATACAAGATGGGTCCTATCAATTGGCTGGGAGCTATCTTGCATGTGAACCCTGATACTAAATGACTCTAAGCTGCTCCTTTAAGAAAGGGGAAGGAGGTGCGCCTCCAGAAAGTGCGGTGTGTGCAAGCAAGAGGCTCTCCAGCAGATGGAGAGGAGACTGCGCAGCCACAGCAGTGAGTAGATCAACATCCCTGAATGGGGAAGAAGGAAAACCATGCAGGGACACTGATATTAACGTTACACCCACATAGTCTTCTATATAATATAATGAGCCCCAAAAAGCCTTCCATTTAATATAATGAGCCTCACCTAGCCTTCCATATAATATAATGGGTCCCACATAGCCTTCCATTTAATATAATGTCGTCCCCCACAATGTACTCATTGAAAAAAAAAATACTCACCTCTCCCTGTTCCCCTTCTTCTCTGGTCTCCTTAGTGTCTCTTCTGAAGTTCTGCATTCCTTGGCACAGCGGACATGTTTTAGTGATGTCATCGTGCTTTCTGCTCTGAGACATCAGACACAGAGGAAGAATGATGTTGAAGGGAGCGTCAGCTGACGCTTCCTCCTCTTTCATTGATTTCAACTCTATTGGCATTGAGTATGCCGATCCAGGTTGAGATCTTGCATGGAACCCCAGACCGAGGAAGATTGAGTCATTTTATTCCATTTTCTAATAATTGCGCTAACAGTTGTAGCCTTCTCCCCAAGCTGCTTGTCTATTGCCCTGTAGCCCAATTCAGCCTTGTTCAGGTCTTCAATTTTGTCCCTGATGTCCTTAGACAGCTCTTTGGTATTGACCATGGTGGAGAGGTTGCAATGTGATTGATTGAGTGTGTGGACAGGTGTCTTTTACTCAGATAATGAGTTCAAATAGGTACAATTAATATAGGTAATGAGCACAGAGTAGGAGGACTTCTTAAAGAAAAATCTAACAGGTCTGTGAGAGCCAGAATTCTTGCTGGTTGTAGGTGATCAAATGCTTATTTAATGCAATAAAATGCAATTTAATTAATTAAAAATCATAATATGTGATTTTCCATTTTTTCATTTTTAGATTCTGTTTCTCACAGTTGAAGTGTACGTACAGTAAAATATACAGACCTCTCCATTCTTTGCAGGTGGGAAAATGTACAAAATCGGCAGTGAAGCAAATACTTATTTTCTCCACTGTATAGGTCTCCACTGTATAGGGAGGGTAACAGTAGAAGCAGCAATAGTTTCCTACTTTTCTGCTATCCCTGCAGTAAACTATGTGGGCTTATTTTTCGTCATCTGTGCTTGTTTTCCTATTTTCACAACTGACTTAATAAAACCTAACAGAAAAGATAATATAATATGATGCCAAGTATTTAATTGATGGATGTTATTATTTGGAGTCACCTGTGGCTGACACGTGTCTTATAAGTAGTTTCTAAGTCATAACCTTGTCATCTATGTGCTGAAAACTACAAGATCATGCTGCAATTGCCATGCAAAAGGGAGAATCTACAGTATCATCTTAAATGGAAACTTTTGTACTGTATAGTGGCTACAAAGTGGAATAACACGCGATCAAAACGACGAATATAAATAACCATGGTACCGCCGAAAGCGTCATCTTGTCCCGCAAAAAAAAAGCCGCCATACAGCATCATCAGCAGAAAAATAAAAAAGTTATAGCTCTCAGAATAAAGCGATGCAAAAACAATTATTTTTTTATATGAAATAGTTTTTATTGTGTAAAAGCGCCAAAACATAAAAAAAATGATATAAATGAGGTATCACTGTAATCGTACTGACCTGAAGAATAAAGCTGCTTTATCCATTTTACCACACGTGGAACGGTATAAACGCCCCCCCTAAAAGAATTTCAGGAATTGCTGGTTTTTGTTCATTCCGCCTCTCAAAAATCGGAATAAAAAGCGATCAAAAAATGTCATCTGCCCGAAAATGGTACCAATAAAAACGTCAACTCGTCCCGCAAAAAACAAGACCTCACATGACTCTGTGGGCCAAAATATGGATAAATTATAGCTCTCAAGATGTGGTGATGCAAAAAATATTTTTTGCAATAAAAAGCGTCTTTTAGTGTGTGACGGCTGCCAATCATAAAAATCCGCTAAAAAAACCCACTATAAAAGTAAATCAAACCCCCCTTCATCACCCCCTTAGTTAGGGAAAAATAATAAAATGTAAAAAAATGTATTTATTTCCATTTTCCCATTAGGGTTAGGGTTAGGGCTAGGGTTAGGGCTAGGGTTAGGGCTAGGGCTAGGGTTAGGGCTAGGGTTAGGGCTAGGGTTAGGGCTAGGGCTAGGGTTAGGGCTAGGGTTAAGGCTAGGGTTAGGGTTGGGGTTGGGGCTAGGGTTAGGGCTAGGGTTAGGGTTGGGGTTGGGGCTAGGGTTAGGGTTGGGGTTAGGGTTTCAGTTATAATTGGGGGTTTCCACTGTTTAGGCACATCAGGGGCTCTCCAAACGCGACATGGCGTCCGATCTCAATTCCAGCCAATTCTGCTTTGAAAAAGTAAAACAGTGATCCTTCCCTTCCGAGTTCTCCTGTGCGCCCAAACAGTGGTTCCCCCCAACATATGGGGTATCAGCGTTCTCAGGACAAGTTGGACAACAACTTTTGGGGTCCAATTTGTCCTGTTACCCTTGGGAAAATAAAAACATAGGGGATAAAATATCATTTTCGTGGAAAAAAAAATATTTTTTATTTTCACGGCTCTGCGTTATAAACTGTAGTGAAACACTTGTTGGTTCAAAGCTCTCACAACACATCTAGATAAGTTCCTTGGGGGGTCTAGTTTCCAATATGGGGTCACTTGTGGTGGGTTTCTACTGTTTAGGTACATCAGGGGCTCTGCAAATGCAACATGACGCCTGCAGACCAATCCATCTAAGTCTGCATTTCAAACGACGCTCCTTCCCTTCCGAGCTCTGCCGTGCACCCAAACAGTGGTTCCCCCCAACATATGGGGTATCAGCGTTCTCAGGACAAGTTGGACAACAACTTTTGGGGTCTAATTTGTCCTGTTACCCTTGGGAAAATAAAAACGTGGGGGCTAAAATATCATTTTCGTGGAAAAAAAATATTTTTTATTTTCTCGGCTCTGCGTTATAAACTGTAGTCAAACAGTTGTTGGTTCAAAGCTCTCACAACACATCTAGATAAGTTCCTTGGGGGTCTAGTTTCCAATATGGGGTCACTTGTGGTGGGTTTCTACTGTTTAGGTACATCAGGGGCTCTGCAAATGCAACATGACACCTGCAGACCATTCCATCTATGTCTGCATTTCAAACGGTGCTCCTTCCCTTCCGAGCTCTGCCATGCACTCAAACGGTGGTCCCCCCCCACATATGGGGTATCAGCATACTCAGGACAAATTGGACAATAACATTTGTGGTCCAATTTCTCCTGTTACCCTTGGGAAAAAAAATTGCGGGCTAAAACATCATTTTGTGGAAAGAAAAAATGATTTTATTAATATTCACAATGCTACATTCTAAACTTTAGTGAAACAATTGGGGGTTAAAAGTGCTCACCACACATCTAGATAAGTTCCTTAGGGGGTCTTCTTTCCAAAATGTGGTCACTTGTGGGGGGTTTCCACTGTTAAGGCACGTCAGGGGCTCTCCAAATGCGACATGGCGTCCGATCTCAATTCCAGCCAATTTTGCATTGAAAAGTCAAATGGCACTCCTTCCCTTCCGAGCTCTGACATGCGCTCAAACAGTGGTTTATCCCCATATATGAAGTATCAGCGTACTCAGGACAAATTGTACAACAACTTTTGGGGTCCAATTTATCCTGTTACCCTTGGGAAAATAAAAAATTTGGGGCAAAAAGATCATTTTTTGTGAAAATTTATATGAAATTTTTTTTTACGGCTCTACATTATAAACTTCTGTGAAGCACTTGGAGGTTCAAAGTGCTCACCACACATCTAGATTAGTTCCTTAGGGGGTCTACTTTCCAAAATGGTGTCACTTGTGGGGGTTTCCACTGTTTAGGTACGTCAGGGGCTCTCCAATCGTGACATGGGCTCCGATCTCAATTCCAGCAAATCTTGCATTGAAAAGTCAAATGGCGCTCCTTCCCTTCCGAGCTCTGCCATGTGCCCAAACAGTGGTTTACCTCCACATATGGGGTATCGGCATACTCAGGACAAATTGTACAATGACTTTTGTGGTCCAATTTCTCCTGTTACCCTTGGTAAAATGAAACAAATTGGACCTGAAGTAAAAATTTTGTGAAAAAAAAGTTAAATGTTCAATTTTTTTAAACATTCAAAAAATTCCTGTGAAGCACCTGAAGGGTTAATAAACTTTTTGAATGTGGTTTTGAGTACCTTGAGGGGTGCAGTTTTTAGAATGGTGTCAATTTTGGGCATTTTCTGTCATATAGACCCCTCAAAGTCACTTCAAGTGTGAGGTGGTCCGTAAAAAAATGGTTTTGCAAATTTTGTTGCAAAAATGAGAAATCGCTGGTCAACTTTTAACCCTTATAACTCCCTAACAAAAAAAAATTATGTTTCCAAAATTGTGCTGATGTAAAGCAGACATGTGTTAAATGTTGTTTATTAACTATATTATGTGATATAACTCTCTAATTTAAGGGCATAAAAACTAAGAGTTTGAAAATTGCTAAATTTTCATAATTTCCGACAAATTTTTGTTTTTTTCACAAATAAATGCAAGTCATATCGAAGAAGTTTTACCACTATCATGAAGAACAATATGTCACGAGAAAACAGTGTCAGAATCACCAGGATCCGTTGAAGCTTTTCAGAGTTATGACCTCATAAAGTGACAGTGGTAAGAATTGTAAAAATTGGCCCTGTCACTTAGGTGAAAACAGGCTTTGGGGTGAAGGGGTTAAAGAAGAAGTACCGTGCAATGGCCTGCTCTAAATTACGGATGAATATATAGCAAGTTGGCAGCTCAACCACAAAGATTTTGCATAACGGACAGTTAACTTCGTAGTTGACATGTAATACTTGTCCACAGTTGAAATTATGCCCCTTGTACAAGAAGAGGCATTTCTTCTGTAGATCTGGAGTCTTTCAAAAATGGCAAATCTGTACTATCCTGAACAACCTAGATTTGGATGGAATTCACCCAAAATATTTTTTCGTGATCTTCTTTAATCAAATTGCAAGTTATTCAAGTTTGACAGGACAGGAAAGTTTCAGGAAGTTTGACTTGTAGTTGATTTGCAACATATCTCTACTGTCAAGTATCTACAGGGTAGGCCATGTATATGGATTCACCTAAATAAAATGGGAATGGTTGGTGATATAAACTTCCTATTTGTGGCACATTAGTATATGGGAGGGAGAAAACTTTTCTAGATGGGTGGTGACCATGGCGGCCATTTTGAAGTCGGCCATTTTGGATCCAACTTTATTTTTTCCAATGGGAAGAGGGTCATGTGACACATCAAGCGTATTGAAAATTTCACAAGAAAAACAATGGTGTTCTTGGTTTTAACGTAACTTTATTCTTTCATGAGTTATTTACAAGTTTATCTTTGTTTACAGCCATTGACATGTCGCAGAGGTTAACACATGAGAAGCAGATAGAAATTGTGTTGATGTCTGATGAACACAGTACCCGGGTCATAGCAGTAGATTTCAATGCAAGACACCCTACGCAAGAAAACTGTCACCATTCCCATGTTATTTAGGTGTATCCATATAAATGGCCCACCCAAAAAGTTTGCCTCATCGCGGAATATAATGTTCTGTTTAAACTGAGGGTCATGTTCCAATTTTTGTTTTACCCATTCTGCAAATTCAGAGCACCGATTTGGCATCAGTCGAACATCCCTTCAGCGGAAATTAGCTATTCCAAATTGCACCCTTGCAAAATCCAGCTGCTGCAGCATCTCAAAGAGGATGACCCAGATCGTCTGGCTGAATTTGCAGAATGGGCAAAACATACTCGTTGCTCAGGTTTGCCCCAGCATGCTCGAGTGATCTCCGAGTATTTGTGAGTGCTCGGAGATTTAGTTTTTGTTGACGCAGCTGCATGATTTGCGGCTGCTAGACAGCTTGAACACATGTGGGGATTCCCTAGCAACCAGGCAACCCCTATATGTACTCAGGCTGGCTAGCAGCTGTAAATCATGCAACTGTGTTGACAAAAGCTAAATCACCGAGCACTGACAAATACTCGGAGACCACCCGAGCATGCTTGGGGAAACCCAAGCAACAAGTATACTCTCTCATCACTAGTCACCACCCATCTTGAAAAGTTTCCCTCCTCCCATATACTAATGTGCCACAAACAGGAAGTTGATATCACCAACCATTCCCTTTTTATTTAGGTGTATCCATAAACATGGCCCACCCTGTAGTTAATCTTTAATTGAACTGGACTAAAGATACCATCACATTTAGCGACGCTGCAGCGATCTAGACAACGATCCCGATCGCTGCAGCATCACTGTGTGGTCGCTGGAGAGCTGTCACACAGACAGCTCTCCAGCGACCAACTATGCGAAGTCCCCAGGTAACCAGGGTAAACATCGGGTTACTAAGCGCAGGGCCGCGTATAGTAAACCGATGTTTACCTTGGTTACCAGCGTAAATGTAAAAAAAACCAAACACTACATACTTACATTCCGGTGTCTGTCCCCCGGCGTTCTGCTTTCCTGCACTGACTGTGAGCGCCGGCTGGCCGTAAAGCACAGCGGTGATGTCACCGCTGTAATCTCCTTTACGGCTGGCCGGCGCTGACAGAGCAGGGAAGCAGAATGCCGGGGGACGCGACAGACACCGAAATGTAAGTATGTAGTGTTTTTTTTTTTTTACATTTACACTGGTAACCAGGGTAAACATCGGGTTACTAAGCGCGGCCCTGCGCTTAGTAACCCGATGTTTACCCTGGTTACCAGTGAAGACATCGCTGAATCGGCGTCACACACGCCGATTCAGCGATGTCTGCGGGAGATCCAGCAATGAAATAAAGTTCTGGACTTTCTGCTCCGACCAACGATATCACAGCAGGATTTAGATCGCTGCTGCGTGTCAAACACAACGATATCGCTAGCCAGGACGCTGCAACGTCACGGATCGCTAGCGATATCGTTGTAAAGTTGGCCAGTGTGACGGTACCTTTAGCCCAGTCCAGAAAACCGCTACAGCTATCAGTCAAGGACAAACTGGTCAGGTTGGTGGGAGAGCATCCAAGAGGAAACTTTGATACCCACTACACAGTTTGGAGCTAATTGTAATATTATGGAAAATGAATGTAATCTTTAATCTTTTTCCCAGTTATTCTACCAGGAATAGGTATGTTTGATATGATTACTGCATCACCTGTACAGTGGTGTGGTGGGTTGTGCGGGAGGTAATAGTGATTAAAGTAGTAACGTTGCAATCAAAATGATTCAATCTGCGCTGAAAATTAGGTTTATTAGCACAATTTACAAACTTCTGCTGTTTGCAATAAACTTATCATAAAGAATGTATATAACTTCAAAAGTGCACAACTAGATTATTACAAGAGATGAATGATCTTTCCTGTGACAAGAGATTGCAAAAACTTGGGCTGGTTTAAGTGTTTACCTAGCGTAAAAAGACGTTTCAGAGGAGATCTCATTTATATGTATAAGTACATGTGTGGTCAATACAAAGGACTGACACTAGATTTATTCCTCTCAAACAATATACAAAGGAAAAGAGGGCACTCATTATGGGTGGAAGAAAGGTGATTCGGGCAGCTTAATAGGAAAGGGCCCTTTACAGTTAGAGAGGTCAGAATGTGGAATTACCTACCACAAGAGGTAGTAATGGCAGATAATAATAGCAGCTTTTAAAAAGGGTTGGATGCTTTCCTCAGCAAATATGGCATTATGCGTTTTGGATAATGAAGTGACAGAGAATGTATAATTGGTGGAAAAAGATTGAACTTGATGAACCTAGTTGTTTTTTCAACCTATGTAACTATGTATTTCAAAACAACTAATATAAAAATTGGTTTCCTCAAGTTCAACATGAAATACCACTTTATTGATTACTGCAGCCTCACAATTATTCAAACCCTTCTTGACAAGCATCTTTACTACTTAGAGCACTTTTTGGATGTTTGACGTACTGTACACATGAAACAAAGCCAGACATCAACTTTTGAAATATTTCCTGATGAATTTTAGACCATTTCACGTGGGCATTTGCTTTCAGGTTAATAATAAGGGATAGAAGACCTTTCCTATGATGACAGGTTGGAATACTTGGGCTTGTTTAGCTGTTTAGTGTAAAAAGATGTCTTAGAGGAGATCTCATTTATATGTATTATAAATACATCAATGTCAAAATGAAAAAAACAGATGGTATCGGCCCCTTAAAAGATGATAAATAGATAGATAGTAGATAGTAAAAAACCCTGGACTTCAAAAGGCATGTAGCAAAATTTGTATATAGAAATCATGGTGCTCCATAGCAGAGGTTCAAATTGCCCTACAAGCACACACACAAAATAATATTCGGTTGGGCACAGAAGAGCAAAGTAATTTTCCTCTTTCATTGCACCCATAAGGTATGATGCCAACAAAAGTGACAACAAATACAGTATGATACCAATACAGTGAATTTTTTGCACAGTACCCTCCACACGCACAGTATGATGTATCTACTGTACCCACCCAGCAAAGTATTGTGACCTCAGCACAGTGTGATGCCCCAACTATGACACACAGCCCTCTCATCACAATATGATGGCCCTCACACAGCCCTCAATACAGAATAGTGGCCTCCATCCATTATGATGGACCCCACACAAACATCCACACTGTATAATGGCCCCCATTAGCCCTCCAAACAGTATACCAGTCACCACTAAGCTCTCCAAATAGTATAATAGCCTCAACATAGCCCTCCAGATAATATAGTGACCCCCACATAGCCTTCCAAACACTTAAATGGGCCCCACATAGCTCTTCAAACAGTATAATTCTCCCCCTTCAAATATCCTTCTAAGCAGTATAATGGCCCACACATAGCCTTCCATATAATGCAATGGGCCCCACATAGTGTTCCATATAATATGATGAGCCCCACTGTCATGCTCACACGTGACGTACATCATTCTTGGATCCACTGTGCCACAGAACCAGGCCTGCCTATGAAGGGGTGTAGCTAAGTGGCTACATGGTGTTCACTGCAGCTCCTAATGATGGAGGCAGTCTGGGCTGCAGATAGATACCAGATACCACTCCTAGGCAGTCGCTGATATGGAAGCCCTGGGGGTCAGGTTCGCTGACACAGACTCGGGCTACGCACAGACTGAGCAGATTTGAAGAATGGTTTTAGCAGTCCAGATATTTGAAATATTCGAAAGCACAAGTGCACACAGGTCTTGGAACTGGTATTGGCATCAGCCACACACGGACCGGGGGACAAGGTTCAGGTGCTGGCTGCACAAGGACCAGGAGTTCGAGATCAGGAATGGCCATACAAGGACCATGAGATCAGATTAAGGACACTGGCTATGCAAGCACCACTAACAAAAACTGTTGCTTTGGCAACTCCCTATAGGGGAGGGAACATTATATACAAGATGGGTCCTATCAATTGGCTGGGAGCTATCTTGCATGTGAACCCTGATACTAAATGACTCTAAGCTGCTCCTTTAAGAAAGGGGAAGGAGGCGCGCCTCCAGAAAGTGCGGCGTGTGCAAGCAAGAGGCTCTCCAGCAGATGGAGAGGAGACTGCGCAGCCACAGCAGTGAGTAGATCAACATCCCTGAATGGGGAAGAAGGAAAACCATGCAGGGACACTGATATTAACGTTACACCCACATAGTCTTCTATATAATATAATGAGCCCCAAAAAGCCTTCCATTTAATATAATGAGCCTCACCTAGCCTTCCATATAATATAATGGGTCCCACATAGCCTTCCATTTAATATAATGTCGTCCCCCACAATGTACTCATTGAAAAAAAAAATACTCACCTCTCCCTGTTCCCCTTCTTCTCTGGTCTCCTTAGTGTCTCTTCTGAAGTTCTGCATTCCTTGGCACAGCGGACATGTTTTAGTGATGTCATCGTGCTTTCTGCTCTGAGACATCAGACACAGAGGAAGAATGATGTTGAAGGGAGCGTCAGCTGACGCTTCCTCCTCTTTCATTGATTTCAACTCTATTGGCATTGAGTATGCCGATCCAGGTTGAGATCTTGCATGGAACCCCAGACCGAGGAAGATTGAGTCATTTTATTCCATTTTCTAATAATTGCGCTAACAGTTGTAGCCTTCTCCCCAAGCTGCTTGTCTATTGCCCTGTAGCCCATTTCAGCCTTGTTCAGGTCTTCAATTTTGTCCCTGATGTCCTTAGACAGCTCTTTGGTATTGACCATGGTGGAGAGGTTGCAATGTGATTGATTGAGTGTGTGGACAGGTGTCTTTTACTCAGATAATGAGTTCAAATAGGTACAATTAATATAGGTAATGAGCACAGAGTAGGAGGACTTCTTAAAGAAAAATCTAACAGGTCTGTGAGAGCCAGAATTCTTGCTGGTTGTAGGTGATCAAATGCTTATTTAATGCAATAAAATGCAATTTAATTAATTAAAAATCATAATATGTGATTTTCCATTTTTTCATTTTTAGATTCTGTTTCTCACAGTTGAAGTGTACGTACAGTAAAAAATACAGACCTCTCCATTCTTTGCAGGTGGGAAAATGTACAAAATCGGCAGTGAAGCAAATACTTATTTTCTCCACTGTATAGATCTCCACTGTATAGGGAGGGTAACAGTAGAAGCAGCAATAGTTTCCTACTTTTCTGCTATCCCTGCAGTAAACTATGTGGGCTTATTTTTCGTCATCTGTGCTTGTTTTCCTATTTTCACAACTGACTTAATAAAACCTAACAGAAAAGATAATATAATATGATGCCAAGTATTTAATTGATGGATGTTATTATTTGGAGTCACCTGTGGCTGACACGTGTCTTATAAGTAGTTTCTAAGTCATAACCTTGTCACCTATGTGCTGAAAACTACAAGATCATGCTGCAATTGCCATGCAAAAGGGAGAATCTACAGTATCATCTTAAATGGAAACTTTTGTACTGTATAGTGGCTACATATGCATTTTCAGAGGTATTTTGTACATGTAGTTAGTACTCAATAGTGATCCAAACTTCTGCTGTGCCTCAATGTTATTTCTTTGCATTTGCTACTCTGTTATATTAAAAAATATGAACATATCTAAAGTTAATTTCTATTGTTAATGTTTTTATTTATTTTCCAGACTTTGGTAAGTAAAACTTTCCTAGTTCAGTTGTATTATGCAATGTCATCATAACATACAGTGGTGAACAAAAATTAGCATTTTCTTTTAACCCCTTAGTGACAGAGCCAATTTGGTACTTAATGACCAAGCCGATTTTTGCAATTCTGACCACTGTCACTTTATGAGGTTATAACTCTGGAACGCTTCAACGGATCCCGCTGATTCTGAGATTGTTTTTTCGTGACATATTGTACTTCATGTTAGTGGTAACATTTCTTCGATATTACTTGTGATTATTTATTAAAAAAACGGAAATATGGCAAAAATTTTGAAAATTTAGCAATTTTCAAAATTTGAATTTTTATTCCCTTACATCAAAGAGATATGTCACACAAAATGGTCAATAAATAACATTTCCCATATGTCTACTTTACATCAGCACAATTTTGGAATAAAATTTTTTTTTTATTAGGGAGTTATAAGGGTTAAAATTTGACCAGCAATTTTTTATTTTTACAGCAAAATTTACAAAACCATTTTTTTTAGGGACCACCTCACATTTGAAGTCAGTTTGAGGGGTCTATGTGGCAGAAAATGCCCAAAATTGACACCATTTTAAAAACTGCACCCCTCAAGGTGCGCAAAACCACATTCAAGAAGTTTATTAACCCTTCAGTTGCTGCACAGGAACTGAAGCAATGTGGAAGGAAAAAATGAACATTTTACTTTTTTTCACAAACATTTTACTTCAGAACCAATTTTTTTTATTTTCACAAGTGTAAAAAAAGAAAATGAACCACATAATTTGTTGTGCAATTTGTCTGGAGAATGCCGATACCCCATATGTGGGGAAGGACCACTGTTTGGGTGCACAGTAGAGCTCAGAAGGGAAGGAGCGCCATTTGGCTTTTTCAACATAGAATTCCCTGGAATTGAGATCAGACACCATGTCACGTTTGGAGAGCCGCTGATGTGCCTAAACAGTGGAAACCCCCCACAAGTGACAACATTTTGGAAACTAGACCCCCTAAGGAACTTATCTAGGTGTGTGGTCAACACTTTGAACACCCAAGTGCTTCACACAAGTTTATAACGTAGAGCCGAAAAAATTAAAAATCATTTTTTTTTCACAAAAATGATTTTTCACCCCCAATTTTTTATTTTCCCAAGGGTAGCAAGACAAATTGGACCCCAAAAGTTGTTGTGCAATTTGTCCTGAGTATGTCGATACCCCGTATGTGGGGGTAAACCTCTGTTTGGGTGCACAGTAGAGCTCAGAAGGGAAGGAGCGCCATTTGACTTTTTCAACATAGAATTCTCTGGAATTGAGATCGGACACCATGTCGCGTTTGGAGAGCCGCTGATGTGCCTAAACAGTGGAAACCCCCCACAAGTGACACCATTTTGGAAACTAGACCCCCTAAGGAACTTATCTAGGTGTGTGGTCAACACTTTGAACACCCAAGTGCTTCACACAAGTTTATAACGTAGAGCCGAAAAAAATAAAAATCATTTTTTTTTCACAAAAATGATCTTTTCACCCCAAATTTTTTTATTTTCCCAAGGGTAGCAAGACAAATTGGACCCCAAAAGTTGTTGTGCAATTTGTCCTGAGTATGTCGATACCCCGTATGTGGGGGTAAACCTCTGTTTGGGAGCACTGCGGAGCTTGGAAGGGAAGGAGCGCGTTTGAATTTTTAATCTCTTAATTGTGAGAGCGGACGCCATTTTGGGTTTGTAGATGTGCCTAACAGCAGAAACCCCCCACAACTGACCCCGTTTTGGAAACTACACCCCTCAAAGATTTTAATCAGGGGTATATTGAGCAATTTGAACCCACATGTATGACACAGAGTTTGATAACATTAGGTCGTCATATTGAAAAAATTCATTTTTTTCCACGAGAATCTTGTTTTAGAGCTGAATGTCTCACTTTTTCAGAAATAACATCAAAAAGTGGACCCCACAATTCGTTACCCACTTTATTTTGAGCGCAGCGATATCCCATATGTAGTCAAAAAGTTCTGTTTGGACAAATGTCAGGGCTTGGACAGAAAGGGGCACAATGTGACAAATTTGGCTTTATTTGAAATTGAAGATCCAGGACCCATTCAAAGCTTCTAGAGACATTGAGCAAAAAAGAAAATCCTTCCAGGAATTATTACTCACAGAGGGAGGCATGCTCCTAAAACACAATGGCTGACTATAAAATTGGTCTTGCTAACAAAACAGTTGTCCCGCATTTGCGTATATTGTAGCAGGAAGAATAAACTGTACTGGAATGAAGAGCAAAATGTGTAGGAAAATGCAGCCAACTATGTGGCAAAGCGGAGTTTGTTCCAAAGATGAAAGAACACCATCAGGGCTAGAATGGCAGACACTTTCAGAGACTGGTCGTAGAACGTCCTTTTAGCTCCATCAATCCCTATATGAGAGACGAATGTGCCAATAGACGTGGTACACCATAGCAAGCTCCCACCCGCCAAGGTCAGAACCGCTATATGCACAAAACAACCAGTTCTCTATAGAAAGTATTGTCTGGTACCAGAGGTTCGGCAAGAACCATAAAGTAAAGCCCATAGTGTATAAGTACGGAACTTCCTAATTTTTTTAGAAATCCTACAATAAAATGATCATGCCCGTATCATCAACATAAATATAAGTAATATAAATGGAAACCAAAGTTTTGTGTAGCAAGAGTCATAAAGCAGTCAAAGTTAGATAAATGGTCAAAAATGTTTGTGAGTAATCAAGTCCTAGAATTCATTTTCAGATGATTTCACTTTTCAAGATCATTTCTGGGGTCCACATTCTAACGCTTATTGACATAGGTACGTGGACGAGAATTTGTTGGAATAGTAGTTTGGTATGGGATTGATCGAGTCGTAGAATTTTCAGTTGACCTGACTTTGCAAGAACATTTGTGGGGTCCACACTCTAGAGCGTACAGACGTGGGTACGTGGATGAGAATTTGTTGGGATAGTAGTTTGGTATGGGATTGATCGAGTCGTAAAATTTTCAGATGACCTGACTTTGCAAGAACATTTGTGGGGCACACACTCTAGAGCGTACAGACGTGGGTACATGGATGAGAATTTGTTGGGATAGTAGTTTTGGTATGTGATTGATCGAGTCGTAAAATTTTCAGATGACCTGACTTTGCAAGAACATTTGTGGGGCACACACTCTAGAGCGTACAGACGTGGGTACGTGGACGAGAATTTGTTGGGATAGTAGTTTTGTATGGGATTGATCAAGTTCTGGAATTAATGGAGAAATGGGGTAAAATGGGATCTACTAATTTAAAATATTATTTATCAATTGTTCCAAATTGTACTACTGGGGCCACTAAGCAGAAAATAAAAATAATTGAAAAAAAGCAAACTAATAATTGTAGGTGGTGTGGTAGGTCTCAAAACAGGGGGAGATACAAAGGCCTGGTTGGGATGGGCATGTGGGGCAATAAAATCGGGAATCACTC
Source organism: Ranitomeya imitator (assembly GCF_032444005.1). Taxonomy (NCBI): domain Eukaryota; kingdom Metazoa; phylum Chordata; class Amphibia; order Anura; family Dendrobatidae; genus Ranitomeya; species Ranitomeya imitator. The sequence goes on from NC_091282.1 coordinate 1,069,136,329, forward strand.
CGCCTGCCATGCTTTCTGCAAACTCGGCACCTTTTTTGAGGATACCTTTGGGTGGGAGTGACAGGGACAGGGTGAGGAAAATGGCGTTCTGACAGTCTCCGGGAATCCTCAGAGTCGAAGGCTTCCCCCGGTGCCATGGACTCAAATATGAGGCTCTCTACTACTTTTTCCTGAAAGTGCAGGAAAGTTAGCGGTCCTTGAGATTTTTTATATAGGACAAAGCTGTTGTAGGTGGCAGTCTGAATTAGATAGATTCCCACCTTTTTATACCACGCCCTGGTCTTCCTCTTGACCAGGTATGGTTGCAGAACCTGGTCTGACAGGTCTACGCCACCCATATGTCTGTTATAGTCTGTGACGCAGACTGGTTTTTCTTTGTCCCTGGTGGCACCCCTCTCTCTGACCGTCACAGTGGTGTCCGTATGCAGTGTGGAAAGCATATAGACGTCCTTCCTGTCTTTCCACTTCACTGCAAGAAGTTGGTCGCTTGCAAGTGAAAATGACGCCCCCCTCTCCAAACGTCTGGACACCAACTGTGACGGAAACCCCACTCTGTTTTTCCTCACTGTCCCACAGGCCCCTGTATTTGCAGCATGGAGGGATTTGTATAGGGGGATGCTAGTGTAATAGTTACAGTGGGGCAAAAAAGTATTTAGTCAGTCAGCAATAGTGCAAGTTCCACCACTTAAAAAGATGAGAGGTGTCTGTAATTTACATCATAGGTAGACCTCAACTATGGGAGACAAACTGAGAAAAAAAAATCCAGAAAATCACATTGTCTGTTTTTTTAACATTTTATTTGCATATTATGGTGGAAAATAAGTATTTGGTCAGAAACAAAATTTCATCTCAATACTTTGTAATATATCCTTTGTTGGCAATGACAGAGGTCAAACGTTTTCTGTAAGTCTTCACAAGGTTGCCACACACTGTTGGTGGTATGTTGGCCCATTCCTCCATGCAGATCTCCTCTAGAGCAGTGATGTTTTTGGCTTTTCGCTTGGCAACACGGACTTTCAACTCCCTCCAAAGGTTTTCTATAGGGTTGAGATCTGGAGACTGGCTAGGCCACTCCAGGACCTTGAAATGCTTCTTACGAAGCCACTCCTTCGTTGCCCTGGCGGTGTGCTTTGGATCATTGTCATGTTGAAAGACCCAGCCACGTTTCATCTTCAATGCCCTTGCTGATGGAAGGAGGTTTGCACTCAAAATCTCACGATACATTGCCCCATTCATTCTTTCATGTACCCGGATCAGTCGTCCTGGCCCCTTTGCAGAGAAACAGCCCCAAAGCATGATGTTTCCACCACCATGCTTTACAGTAGGTATGGTGTTTGATGGATGCAACTCAGTATTCTTTTTCCTCCAAACACGACAAGTTGTTTCTACCAAACAGTTCCAGTTTGGTTTCATCAGACCATAGGACATTCTCCCAAAACTCCTCTGGATCATCCAAATGCTCTCTAGCAAACTTCAGACGGGCCCGGACATGTACTGGCTTAAGCAGTGGGACACGTCTGGCACTGCAGGATCTGAGTCCATGGTGGCGTAGTGTGTTACTTATGGTAGGCCTTGTTACATTGGTCCCAGCTCTCTGCAGTTCATTCACTAGGTCCCCCCGCGTGGTTCTGGGATTTTTGCTCACCGTTCTTGTGATCATTCTGACCCCACGGGGTGGGATTTTGCGTGGAGCCCCAGATCGAGGGAGATTATCAGTGGTCTTGTATGTCTTCCATTTTCTAATTATTGCTCCCACTGTTGATTTCTTCACTCAAAGCTGGTTGGCTATTGCAGATTCAGTCTTCCCAGCCTGGTGCAGGGCTACAATTTTGTTTCTGGTGTCCTTTGACAGCTCTTTGGTCTTCACCATAGTGGAGTTTGGAGTCAGACTGTTTGAGGGTGTGCACAGGTGTCTTTTTATACTGATAACAAGTTTAAACAGGTGCCATTACTACAGGTAATGAGTGGAGGAAAGAGGAGACTCTTAAAGAAGAAGTTACAGGTCTGTGAGAGCCAGAAATCTTGATTGTTTGTTTCTGACCAAATACTTATTTTCCACCATAATATGCAAAAAAAATGATAAAAAAACAGACAATGTGATTTTCTGGATTTTTTTTTCTCAGTTTGTCTCCCATAGTTGAGGTCTACCTATGATGTAAATTACAGACGCCTCTCATCTTTTTAAGTGGTGGAACTTGCACTATTGCTGACTGACTAAATACTTTTTTGCCCCACTGTATCTGTGTACACGTGGTACCCTTGATTGAGAAAGGGCGTCATTAGCTCCCAGACAATTTTGCCTGGGATACCAATTGTCTGGGGGCAGTTTGGGGGGTTTATTTGGCGGTCCCTACCTTCATAAATTAGGAAGGTGGACGTGTACCCTGATGAGCTCTCACAAGCTTTATATAATTTTACGCCGTATTTGGCTCTCTTGGAGGGAATAAATTGGCGGAATAACAGACGGCCCTTGTAGCTCATCAAGGACTCGTCGACTGCCATATTTTGCTCTGGGGTATAGGAATTTAGAAAGGAAGTTTTTAGGAGGGAAATTTGGGGTCTTAATTTATTTAGCCGATCGTAGTTGGGGTCAGTTCTTGGGAGAGCTTGGGAATTGTCACTGAAGTGGAGGAATCTCATCAGGGCTTCGTAACGGGCTCGGGACATGATGGCTGCAAATACAGGGGTGCAGTGGACAGCTTTTGTTGCCCAGTAAGAGCGGAGAGTGGTTTTTTTTACTATACCCATATTCAGGGTGAGGCCTAAGAATTTTTTTATTTCAGGGACATTTGTGGGGATCCAGGAACGGGAATGAAAGGCAGTGGGTTTTTGGGAAATATATTGCCGGGCATATAGATTTGTTTGGTGGACGATTAATTGCAGGACTTCGGGGCTAATGAAAATTTCAAAAAAATCAATGGGGGTAAAATTGGCGACATCTACTTTTATTCCAGGGACTGCAGAAAAAGGGGGAATTTGAGGGGAAAATGAGGTGTCATTATACCACAGCGGTGGGGGGACTGCGGTACTTGGTCCTGCCTCTGAAGCTTCAGCAGTGACGACCGACTCCACTACCATCGGGCTGGGGGATCCCGTGGAGGAAGAGTCGTTATCACTGTCTGAAAACTGCTCAACTTCAGGGGCAGAATCTGTTTCGCTGCCGGAGCAAAGCAGGCTGTAAGCTTGCTCCGCGCTAAAAGTTCTGCGGGCCATTTTATCTAATTCCTCCCCTAACCCTAACCCTAACAAAAATTTTTTTTTAAAAATTATAATTTTTTTTTTTCTTTTTTTTTTTTATAATCCTCTGCTGATGATGCAGGGATTACGGAGAACGGGGGTGGGTAAATTGGATACTGGCGGAGGCAGATATTATGTTACTTGCAACTGACAGGGCAGCACTTGAACTGTAGTCTCTCTCTCTTCTCTCCTAGAACAACTACAAGGAGAGAAGAGAAAGGTACAGCCCAAGTGCTGCCATGTTTATCAAATATTAGGGGTTTTGATCACTGTAATTGGACATATTACAGTAATCAAAACCCAGCAGCCAATGAGAAAATTCTCATAGGTTGCTGGGTCTCTGCTGGCAGATCATGGCAGGCGCACTGCGCATGCGCCCGCCATTTTCTTCCAGCAGAGAAGAAGAAGGGGGGCCAGGAGCCATGGGCTGAGGACCGGGGACCACGGACTGAGGACCGGGGACAGGAGCAGGCGGTATGGTGGGGGGCTCGGGGGCTCTATTTCTCTCCCTTCTGATGTGCGGCATATCGGCGGTCGCTAAGGGGTTAAAGTGCATTTACTTCTGTCTGGTTGTTGTGATGCCATTTTCCTGGTGATGAATTGAAAGTGCATGAAGTTGTCATCATGCAAGACCTTAATTTTAACCAAAATGCTTTAAAATATAGGTATGGACATTTAATTAATGAAAACTGACTTCCAAAAGTTTTGCATATACTATTTATTGATCACAACATAGAAAGTAATTCATTGTTTACAATGCTATAACTTAGTATTTTGTAGCATAACCTCTTGCTTTAATTATTGCACCACACCAATGGGCATTGAAGCCACTAGGGTATTCAAGACTTCCTGAGGGATCTTGCTCCATTTGATTTGCAAATCTGCAAACATTTCATCTTTATTGCTATGGGTCCCAACTTGTCGCCCTAACTAATCGCAAAGGTGTTCTATAGGGTGTAAATCAGGTGATTGGCTTGGCCATTGCAACAGACAAACATTTTTCTTTGCTAACCATTTTTTTTTACTAAATTGGATATGTGCTTAGGATCATTGTGTTGCTGGAATTTCCAGTTCCGGCTTCCTTTGGTTTTACCATGTGGCAGCATTACACTTTCCTGACATCTTGTGATAAATTTGTCTGTCTTTGCCATGTTTTAACCTAAAAAGACACAAACAAAAAAATAATTATGACTACTAGGGTTGAGCAAAACAGATCGGCAATTTTCAAAAGTCGCCGACTTTTAGCAAAGTCGGGTTTCGTGAAACCCGACCCGATCCCACTGTGGGATCGGGTCGGTGGTCGGCGATCTTTACTCCAAAGTCGGGTTTCGTTATTTATATATATATATATATATATATAGAGAGAGACATAGATCATAGAGACACATATATATATATATATATATATATATATATATGTATATATATATATATATATACTAGAATAATGGTAAGTGACACATAGTCATGTCACTAACACATCTGATAAAATAAAGATAATGTGGCCAACCCCATTATCGCATTCTGCAGCCAAAAACAGACAGTGTAATGGGAGGAAAACGGCAAAATTTTCAATGAAACCCAATTGCAAAAATGTTTTTTTAGCCTCAAATGTATGCATTTAAGTATGAAAAAAAATTGTCCACAAAGTTGTACAACCCCTTCCTGACCTTGGACATACTGATTACTTCATGGCTAAAATGCGGTATCGCGCAGTAATCGCATTAAGGTGCCTACTGTTTCTACTGCAGGGCACCTGGAGTTGTCATCCTGGGAGGTAGGGATGTCCCTCTTTCTTAACTACTAGATTGTGGCCCGATTCTAACGCATCGGGTATTCTAGAATATGCATGTCCCCGTAGTATATGGACAATGATGATTCCAGAATTCGCGGCAGATTGTGCCCGTCGCTGATTGGTCGAGGCAACCTTTATGACATCATCGTCGCCATGGCAACCATTATGACATCTACGTCGATACTGTGCCCGTCGCTGAATCAGAAACGTGGGATTTCTACGTCCTTTATGACATCATCGTCCCTGTGCCCGTCCCTGATTGGTCGAGGCCGCCAGGCCTCGACCAATCAGAGACGCGGGATTTCCAGGACAGACAGACAGACAGACAGAAAGACAGACAGACAGACAGACGGAAAAACCCTTAGACAATTATATATATAGATATATATAGATCTATATCTATATATATTTATATTTACTTCAGCGCGATAATGTTGAAAAGCCGGTAATTCAATTGCCGGCTTTTCATTTCTCCTGCCTAAACCCGACATGATATGAGACATGGTTTACATACAGTAAACCATCTCATATCCCCATTTTTTTTGCATTTTACACACTACTAATGTTAGTAGTGTGTATGTGCAAAATTTCAGCGCTCTAGCTATTAAATTTAAAGGTTAAATTGCGGAAAAAATTGGCTTGGGCTCCCGCGCAATTTTCTCCGCCAGAGTAGTAAAGCCAGTGACTGAGGGCAGATATTAATAGCCTGGAGAGGGTCCATGGTTATTGGCCCCCCCTGGCTAAAACATCTGCCCCAGCCACCCCAGAAAAGGCACATCTGTAAGATGCGCCTATTCTGGCACTTGGCCACTCTCTTCCCATTCCCGTGTAGCGGTGGGATATGGGGTAATGAAGGGTTAATGCCACCTTGCTATTGTAAGGTGACATTAAGCCAGATTAATAATGGAGAGGCGTCAATTCTGACACTATCCATTATTAATCCAATTCTATGAAAGGGTTAAAAAAACACACACATTATTAAAAAGTATTTTAATGAAATAAGCACACAGGTTGTTTTAATATTTTATTGCTCTCTCAATCCACCTGAAGACCCTCGTTCTGTAACAAATTAAAAATAATAAACCAACAATATACATACCTTCTATTGATCTGTAACGTCCCACGCTGTAAATCCATCTGAAGGGGTTAAAATATTTTACAGGCAGGAGCTCTGCTAATGCAGCTGTGCGCGTGGCTGTAAAACCCCGTGGAATGAAGGTAATGTAGGTCAATGACCTATAGTTACCTTCATTCGCGGTCATTCGCCCTCTGCTGGATGTCCTCATATGAACTCGAGCCTGGGAGCTCCCATGGCAAAATATGCAAAACATTTGGCCCAGAAAATGTTGGACACTAACACAAAAAGGGATAAAACACCCATTTGCTTCCGGTTTACTGAAAAACCAGGAAAATGACATCATAACAACCAGACAGAAGTAATCGCACTTTAAAAAAAATGCAAATCTTTTGACTGCTTCTGTATTCTTTTTATATTCCTGTTTCAAAATACTGGAGCTAGTGAGCAAATAGAGAGCACTAGGGTTTTTATCCACTATGCAGTTAACTTTTAATAAAGGTTATGCCAACCTGATATGGTTACATTTACACAATTGTTTCCAAGGCGTATAAGCTCAGCTGCTGGAGATCCGCAGGTCACCAGACCAGATAGAAAATATTATGGAAAAAATGTGTATTTTCTGCTCTGCTGATGAAATGATGAATAGGTCCAGGATACACAGAACTGTATTTGATAATAAAACTGCAATTTAACACAGGTCTGTGTATCATTTCATCATCAGCATGGAAAATCCACTTTTTTCTCAATATTTCCTATATTCCTGTGTCAGCAGATATTTTTTGAATTTTTTTTGTTTATACTGTATACTGGGAAAATGGGAGCATTATTTTGTGAACCATTGGTTGCCTGCAAAGCAATGGAAGTCAGTGATGCATGGCAGCTTTACAGTGTCCATTTTAGGACATGATCAGATATCACAGTCAAACATCAGAATAATGTCAATTTGAGGCTAAATAACTGACTTTGATATATAACATATGACTTTGATATCTGACTTTGACATCTGACTCTGACATCTTACCTTCTTACTTTGATATCTGACTCTGACATCTATCTTGTTTGCTTATTATATATTACTACCTTAATAATAACTATTAAAAAAAAAGGGAACAGCACAACACTTCTACTTATCTCTGGGTGCAAAACCTCCAGGCAACCTGTCCACTGGTTATCCAAAGTCCATAAAGTTAAAAAAATAAATAAATAACCATGGTACCGCTGAAAACGTCATCTTGTCCTGCAAAAAACGAGCCGCCATACAGCATCATCAGTGAAAAAATAAAAAAGTTATAGTCCTCAGAATAAAGCGATGCAAAAATAATTATTTTATAAAATAAAAGAGTTTTTATCGTATAAAAGCGCCAAAACATAAAAAAATGATATAAATGAGGTATCGCTGTAATCGTACTGACCCGAAGAATAAAACTGCTTCATCCATTTTACCAAACGCGGAACGGTATAAACGCCTCCCCCAAAAGAAATTCATGAATAGCTGGTTTTTGGTCATTCTGCCTCACAAAAATCGGAATAAAAAGCGATCAAAAATGTTACCAATAAAAACGTCAACTCGTCCCGCAAAAAACAAGACCTCACATGACTCTGGACCAAAATATGGAAAAATTATAGCTCTCAAAATGTGGTAACGCAAAAAATATTTTTTGCAATAAAAAGCGTCTTTCAGTGTGTGACGGCTGCCAATCATAAAAATCCGCTAAAAAACCCGCTATAAAAGAAAATCAAACGCCCCTTCATCACCCCCTTAGTTAGGGAAAAATTAAAAAATTTTAAAAAATGTATTTATTTCCCATTAGGGTTAGGGCTAGGGTTAGGGCTAGGGTTAGTGTTAGGGTTAGGGTTGGGGCTACAGTTAAGGCTACAGTTAGGGTTGGGGCTAAAGTTAGGGTTAGGGTTGGGGCTAAAGTTAGGGTTAGGGTTTGGATTACATTTACGTTTGGGAATAGGGTTGGGATTAGAGTTAGGGGTGTGTTTAGGGTTACCGTTGAGATTAGGGTTAGGGGTGTGTTTGGATTAGGGTTTCAGTTAATATTGGGGGGTTTCCACTGTTTAGGCACATCAGGGGCTCCCCAAACGCGACATGGCGTCCGATCTCAATTCCAGCTAATTCTGCGTTGAAAAAGTAAAACAGTGCTCCTTCCCTTCCGAGCTCTCACGTGTGCCCAAACAGGGGTTTACCCCAACATATGGGGTATCAGCGTACTCAGGACACATTGGACAACAACTTTTGGGGTCCAATTTCTCCTGTTACCCTTGGGAAAATACAAAACTTGGGGCTAAAATATAATTTTTGTGGAAAAATTTTTTTTTTTATTTTCACGGCTCTGCGTTATAAACTGTAGTGAGTCAATAAAGGCACGGATGATTGACCTCGTGGAGACCATCCAATAAAGGAAAACATCCAATAAAGGAAAACCACCTATGCCAAGCATGGTATCCATCCCTACTCCACACTAATGAGGGGCAAAAACCCCGAAACAGCCGTGTGGATGGATACCATGCTTGGCATAGGTGGTTTTCCTTTATTGGATGTTTTCCTTTATTGGATGCTGCCCTTCCCTTGGTTGTTCCTTCCCGGGGAAAGGCCTGGCTATTCACTGCCTGCGTTGAGAAACACGTGATGGTGTCTCCACGGTGTTGGATGTTTTGGTCTCCACAAGGTCAATCATCCGTGCCTTTATAGACTTTCTACTAGGCACTGCTCCTGATAGCCAGTTTCCTACTCCACACTGATGAGGGGCAAAAACCCTGAAACAGCTGTCTGTGGATGGATACCATGCTTGGCATAGGTGGTTTTCCTTTATTGGATGTTTTCCTTTATTGGATGTTGCCCTTCCCTTGGTTGTTCCTTCCCAGGGAAAGGCCTGGCTATTCACTGCCTGCGTTGAGAAACACGTGATGGTGTCTCCGCAGCTCCTCTACATGCATAAACTGTAGTGAAACACTTGGGGGTTCAAAGTACTCACAACACATCTAGATAAGTTCCTTGAGGGGTCTAGTTTCCAATATGGGGTCACTTGTGGGGGGTTTCTACTGTTTAGGTACATTAGGGGCTCTACAAACGCAATGTGACGCCTTCAGACCATTCCATCTAAGTCTGCTTTCCAAATGGGGTTCCTTCCCTTCCGAGCTCTCCCATGCGCCCAAACGGTGGTTCCCCCCACATATGGGGTATCAGTGTACTCAGGACAAATTGGACAACAACTTTTGGGGTCCTATTTCTCCTGTTACCCTTGGGAAAATACAAAACTGGGGAGCTAAAATATAATTTTTGTTCGAAAAAAAAGATTTTTTATTTTCACAGCTCTGCGTTATAAATTGTAGTGAAACACTTGGGGGTTCAAAGTTCTCACAACACATCTAGATAAGTTCCTTGGGGGGTCTAGTTTCCAATATCAGGTCACTTGTGGGGGGTTTCTACTGTTTAGGTACATTAGGGGCTCTGCAAATGCAATGTGATGCCTGCAGACCAATCCATCTAAGTCTGCATTCCAAATGATGCTCCTTCCCTTCTGAGCTCTGCCATATGCTCAAACGGTGGTTCCCCTTCACATATCGGGTATCAGCGTACTCAGGACAAATTGGACAACAATTTTTAGGGTCCAATTTCTCCTGTTACCCTTGGAAAAATACAAAACTTGGGGCTAAAAAATAATTTTTGTGAAAAATTTTTTTTTATTTGCACGGCTCTGCGTTATAAACTGTAGTGAAACACTTGGGGGTTCAAAGCTCTCACAACACATCTAGATGAGTTCCTTGTGGGGTCTAGTTTCCAGTATGGTGTCATTTGTGGGGGGTTTCTACTGTTTAGGTACATTAGGGGCTCTGCAAACGCAATGTGACGCCTGCAGACCATTCCATCTAAGTCTGCATTCCAAATGGCGCTCCTTCCCTTCCGAGCCCTCCCATGCGCCCAAACGGTGGTTCCCCCCCACATATGGGGTATCAGTGCAGTCAGGACAAATTGCACAACAACTTTTGGGGTCCAATTTCTCCTGTTACCCTCGGGAAAATGCAAAACTGGGGGCTAAAAAATAATTTTTGTGGGAAAAAAATTTTGTTTTATTTTTACGGCTCTGCATTATAAACTTCTGTGAAGCCCTTGGTGGGTCAAAGTGCTCACCACACATCTAGATAAGTTCCTTAGGGGGTCTATTTTCCAAAATGGTGTCACTTGTTGGGGTTTTCAATGTTTAGGCACATCAGTGGCTCTCCAAATGCAACATGGAGTCCCATCTCAATTCCTGTCTATTTTGCCTTGAAAAGTCAAACGGCGCTCCTTCCCTTCTGAGCTCTCCCATGTGCACAAACAGTGGTTTATCCCCACATATGGGGTATCGGTGTACTCAGGACAAATTGTACAACAACTTTTGGTGTCCATTTTCTCCTGTTACCCTTGGTAAAATAAAACAAATTGCAGCTGAAGTAATTTTTTTGTGAAAAAAAGTTAAATGTTCATTTTTATTTAAACATTCCAAAAATTCCTATGAAACACCTGAAAGGTTAATAAACTTCTTGAATGTGGTTTTGAGCACCTTGAGGGGTGCCGTTTTTAGAATGGTGTCACACTTGGGTGTTTTATATCATATAGAGCCCTCAAAATGACTTCAAATGAGATGTGGTCCCTAAAAGAAAATGGTGTTGTAAAAATGAGAAATTGCTGGTCAAATTTTAACCCTTATAACTCCCTAAAAAAAAAAATTTTTGTTTCCAAAATTGTGCTGATGTAAAGTAGACATGTGGGAAATGTTAAGTATTTTGTGTGAGATATGTCTGTGATATAATTGCATAAAAATTCAAAGTTGGAAATTTGCGAAATTTTCAAAATTTTCAAAATTTTCACCAAATTTCCATTTTTTTCACAAATAAACGCAAGTAATATCAAAGAACTTTTACCACTATCATGAATTACAATATGTCATGAGAAAACATTGTCAGAATCACTGGGATCCGTTGAAGCGTTCCAGAGTTATAACCTCATAAAGGGACAGTGGTCAGAATTGTAAAAATTGGCCCGGTCATTAACATGCAAACCACCCTTGGGGGTAAAGGGGTTAAAGAAAAAAAGTTGAGGGGTGTCTTTCCATTAACATGACAGGAAAATTGGTCAGGATTTTATAGAAATACAAGATCATCATTTAGGAAAACTGGCTTTAGCCTCCTATGGATTTTAGTCTTGGCAGAGGTTACCTTTAAGCATGGCAATGACCCTAAGCACCCTATTAAAGCTACACTTGGGTGGTTAATGGAGAAATGTCTTAGAATATCCATAGCTCAAACCTCAATCCAATTATTAATCTGTGGCAAGATTTTAAGAATGCTGTACATCAATGAAACCCATCTAACATGACAGAGTTTGAAAAATCTGCAAAAGTCCCAGTGTCTAGATATGCTATACTAATAAGTAGATACCTTACCAGACTTGCATCTTTAATTGCTTAAAAAGGTTTATTGTTTTTCTTTTTTACTTATTGTTTTCCTTTTAAAAGGAAGGAAGGTTTGTGTAATTCAAATGATACAAAACCGACAAATCGATTTTAATTACAGATTGTGAAGCTTCAAACGTGGAAAAACACTAAGCGGAACATGAATACTTTCACAAGTCACTGTACTAAGGTCAGTTTCATAGAAAACCTATTACCATCCAGCATGTTTTTTAGAGAACTGGTTGAAACCTAAAATCTCAATGCATGCTGCTTAGGTCAGACTCACGTTTGAGACCCCGATGTTCTTTATAAGCAGTTCTCCCCACAAATACTTTGTACTGTTGCATACTCTCAACATAAACCTCTGTGGGAAGCCACAGACTAGATGCTATATAAACCTTACATATATAAAATACAGTAGATTACCCATTTGGAACATGGTTAAACATTTTACTCCCCCTTTGGATAAAAGGACTGCATGTTTCTTTGTAGATGCTCATTTTTTTTAATGGACTGCTTTATTAAACTATTATGATCGTTTTGTAAATGCAAGGGATATAACATCTACTCTATATTATACTATACTGAGGTGATGTATGGTCGGTCTGACCCTTTCCTTAACAATAATACATCATATGATATAATGTATTTTTCATTAATATGGGGTCAGTCTGACCCAGAATTTCATTGTTTTATTCATCACTTAGTGTTGAGCATTCCGATACCGTAAGTATCGGGTATCGGCCGATATTTGCGGTATCGGAATTCTGATACTGCGTTCCGATACTTTCAGTATATCAGATACCGGAATCGGAAGTTCCCATAATTCAAAGAGCCCGAATTCAGCCAATGAGGAATGATTAGAAGTGTGGGCACATCCTGTTCTGCATGGTAGGCATGTAACTGCTGGCATGGCTGTGATTGGCTGCTGAAATGATGTCATGATGCACTATAAAAGTCGCCGCCGCCATTTTGGGCTCATTCTGCTGTGAATTCAGTTAGGGACAGGACGCTGTGTTCTGACTGAGGGCCTGTTTAGAGATAGCGATTTGCTTCATTGTGCTTTACCCAGGCTAATTTAGCAACCGCTGTGTGAGAACCTTGCTTTTGCCTTGCAGCTGTCTGCACGGTCTGTGCGTGAGTGCAGCTCACTCTGTAGTCTATCCGCAGCCACAGCCGGTTGTAGTCAGCTCAGGGTGCGTCACTGCCTCATACTGTTCAATCCATTGTTCTTTTTTTGCAATTAGTGCAGCCTGCTGCACATTTTTTCAAATTTATCCTATTAGTGTCTTTCTATCCGTATCCAGCTAGATTGTGGAAAAACACTATATAGGATTACATAGAGGAGCTTTTTTTCACCTTGCAGCAAGGGCCGTATTTGCCACTAGGCACTCGAGGGCACGTGCCTAGGGCGGGGACGATGTGGGGTGCGGCACCTGAGCAAGTTTTTTTTTTAATGAAGTCCGGGACGGGTTCACCTTAATCTCCCCCGTCCGCCCGCCCACCCGCTCGCTCGCTTGCCTGCCTGCCTCCGAGTCCTTGCCCCCCTTGACATCATACAGTATGAGTCATACATTTACATACTCACCTAGCTGCTCCAGTGATGCCTGGTCTGGTCTCAGCAACCACAGCTCGTCCTGTGTGAGCGATCAGGTGATACCGCTCATTAAGGTGATGAATATGCGGCATATTCATGACCTTAATGAGCGGTACCACCTGACCGCTCACACAGGACGAGGGAGCTGTGACGGGACAGAGGTGGAGGATTCCGTTCTGTGCGGTGTTGCCGGTGTGGAAAAGCTGAGTATGATGACATCCAGGGAGGACGGGGGGAGGATGAAGGAGGACCGTGGACGGGGAGCCGAGCCATACAAGATGGGAGTGTCGGGGAGCTGATGACGATGAGTCATGCATGGAAGGGGTGGCTGACCAGGAGGGAGAGATGACAACGAGCCATGCAAGATGGGAGCCGGCGATGAGCCATGCATAGGGGGGATGGATGGGAGATGAGCCAGAGCCACCATGCATAAAGGGAGGGAGGGGGACATGAGCCACACATACAGGGGGGATGTGAGATGAGCCAGAGCCACCCATGCATACAGGGAGGGGGACATGAGCCATGCATACAGGGGGATGGGAGATGAGCCAGAGCCACCCATGCATACAGGGAGGGGGACATGAGCCACGCATACAGGAGGGGGATGGGAGATGAGCCAGAGCCACCCATGCATACAGGGAGGGGGACATGAGCCACACATACAGGGGGGGATGGGAGATGAGCCAGAGCCACCCATGCATGCAGGGAGGGGGACATGAGCCACGCATACGGGGGGGATGGGAGATGAGCCAGAGCTACCCATGCATACAGGGAGGGGGAGATGAGCCACGTATACAGGGGGAGAAGGGAGATGAGCCACCCATGCATACAGGAGGGGGAGATGAGCCATGCATACAGGAGGGGGGAGATGAGCCATGCATACAGGGAGGGGGGGAGAGATGAGCCATGCATGATGGGAGCCGATGAGCCATGCATGGGGGGGAGATGAGCCATGCATACAGGATGGGAGGGGGGTGGGCCATTATACAGTATGCGTGGAGCATCATATGTGGCCATTATACAGTATGAAGCATCTTGTGTGGCTATTATACAGTATTGAGCATCATGTGTGGCTATTATACAGTATTGAGCATCATGTGTGACTGTCCATTATACAGTATGGAGCATCATGCATCATGTAGAGCCATTATACAGTATGGAGCATCATGTGTTGCCTTTATACAGTATGGAGCACTTTGTGGCCATTATACAGTATGGAGCACTGTGTGGCCATTATACAGTATGGAGCATCATATGTGGCCATTATACAGTATGGAGCATCATATATGGCCATTATACAGTATGGAGCATCATGTGTGGCTATTATACAGTATTAAGCATCATGTGACTCCCTGGTAGTATGTGATAATGGCTGAAATCTGGTGGCAGCTTTGGCCCTAGGCAACTTCACTCACATCCCATGTCTGGCACATATGCTCAACTTGGTCGTGCAGAGTTTTTTGAGAGACTATCCGGATCTTGATGCGCTGCTGCTAGTCCCTAGTGCAGGGCCAAGGGACAACATAACAGCGCAGGGCCCGGGACAGATTCAAACAATGCTGAGGAGGCAGCGCACGGCGCCAAGGGGGTGTGAATGACAGCTGTGCTGCGTCTCATTAAGAAGGAAAGTCCTGCCTTTGGGACAGTTTTAGGGTATGAGGGGACACATTTTATAAGTGTTAACTTCAGCGTGTGCAAGGAGCATAATGAAAAGAGGCACCTTTTCCTTATGCAGCATTAGTGCCGCACAAGGTAGCTCTTTTAGTTACAAACGCCTTTGGGGGGGACAGGTTCCCTTTAATATCTTTTGTTGTGTCAGTGTGGCGGTCACAGGACACGTTGCCAGCTACGCAGCAGGGGAACAGCTGGCGTTACTGAACCCCACTGACACATGAGCGAGCGTTTTTCTCTGTGCAGCCAGCACTTCCAAGCACCAACTGGCTGTATTGGAGCCCAGGGAATCTAGGAGGAGCAGAGTGTAGGCCGAGGCCTGCACTAGTGGCAGTTTAATATCTGTTGTGTCAGTGTGGCGGTCGCAGGACACGTTGACGGCTACACAGCAGGGGAACAGCTGGCGTTACTGAACCCCACTGACAAAGTGGCGAGTGTTTTTCTCTATGCAGCCAGCACTTCCGAGCACCAACTGGTGGTATTTGAGCCCAGGGAATCCAGGAGGAGCAGAGTGTAGGCCGAGGCCTGCACTAGAGGCAGTTTAATGTCTGTTGTGTCTGCGTGGCGGTCGCAGGACACAATGCCTGCTACACAGCAGGGCAACAGCTGGCGTTACTGAACCCCACTGACACAGTGACGAGTGTTTTTCTCTGTGCAGCCAGCACTTCCGAGCGCCAACTGGTGGTATTGGAGCCTAGGGAATCCAGGAGGAGCACAGTGTAGGCCGAAGCCTGCACTTCAGGCAGTTTAATATCTGTTGTTGTGTCAGCGTGGCGGTCGCAGGACACCTTGCTGGGTACACAGCTGGGGATCAGCTGACGTTACTGAAACCCAATAACACGGCAGCAAGTGTAGACTGTGCAAAAGGCACTTCCGGGCAGCAACTGGCGGTGTTGGAGCCAAGGGAATGCAGGAGAAGTAGAGTGTAGGCCAAAGCCTGCACTCCAGGCAGTTTAATATCTGTTGTTGTGTCAGCGTAGCGGTCGCAGGACACCTTGCCGGATGCACAGCTGGGGATCAGCTGACGTTACTGAAACCCAATAACACGGCAGCAAGTGTAGACTGTGCAAACGGCACTTCCGGGCAGCAACTGGCGGTGTTGGAGCCCAGGGAATGCAGGAGAAGCAGAGTGTAGGCCGAAGCCTGCACTCCAGGCATTTTAATATCTGTTGTTGTGTCAGCGTGGCGGTCGCAGGACACCTTGTCGGATAGACAGCTGGGGATCAGCTGACGTTACTGAAACCCAATAACACGGCAGCAAGTGTAGACTGTGCAAATGGCACTTCCGGGCAGCAACTGGCGGTGTTGGAGCCCAGGGAATGCAGGAGAAGCAGAGTGTAGGCCGAAGCCTGCACTCCAGGCATTTTAATATCTGTTGTTGTGTCAGCGTGGCGGTCGCAGGACACCTTGCCGGATAGACAGCTGGGGATCAGCTGACGTTACTGAAACCCAATAACACGGCAGCAACTGTAGACTGTGCAAATGGCACTTCCAGGCAACAACTGGCGGTGTTGGAGCCCAGGGCATGCAGGAGAAGCAGAGTGTAGGACGAAGCCTGCACTCCAGGCAGTTTAATATCTGTTGTTGTGTCAGCGTGGCAGTCGCAGGACACCTTGCCAGATGCACAGCTGGGGATCAGCTGACATTACTGAAACCCAATAACACGGTAGCAAGTATAGACTGTGCAAACGGCACTTCCGGGCAGCAACTGGCGGTGTTTGAGCCCAGGGAATGCAGGAGAAGCAGAGTGTAGGCCGAAGCCTGCACTCCAGGCATTTTAATATCTGTTGTTGTGTCAGCGTGGCGGTCGCAGGACACCTTGCCGGATAGGCAGCTGGGGATCAGCTGACGTTACTGAAACCCAATAACACGGCAGCAAGTGTAGACTGTGCAAACGGCACTTCCAGGCAGCAACTGGCAGTGTTGGAGCCCAGGGCATGCAGGAGAAGCAGAGTGTAGGACGAAGCCTGCACTCCAGGCAGTTTAATATCTGTTGTTGTGTCAGCGTGGCAGTCGCAGGACACCTTGCCAGATGCACAGCTGGGGATCAGCTGACGTTACTGAAACCCAATAACACGGCAGCAAGTGTAGACTGTGCAAACGGCACTTCCAGGCAGCAACTGGCGGTGTTGGAGCCCAGGGCATGCAGGAGAAGCAGAGTGTAGGCCGAAGCCTGCACTCCAGGCATTTTAATACCTGTTGTTGTGTCAGCGTGGCGGTCGCAGGACACCTTGCCGGATACACGACTGGGAATTAGCTGACGTTACTGAATCCCAATAACACGGCAGCAAGTGTAGACTGTGCAAACGGCACTTCCGAGTAGCAACTGGCGTTGTTGGAGCCCAGGGCATGCAGGAAAAGCAGAGTGTAGGGCGAGGCCTAATTGGAGCAAGTTGAAAGGGAACCTTTATCACCCCCAGGCGTTTGTAACTGAAAGAGCCACCTTGTGGAGCACTAGTGCTGCAGAGGGAAAAGGTGGCTCTTTAATTTATGCTCCTTGCAAACGCAGAACTAAACACTTATAAAATGTGTCCCCTGATACAGTGAAACCATCCCGGAGGTGAGGCTTTCCTTCGTAATGACACGCAGTACAGTGGTCATTCCTACCCTCTTGGTGCCGTGCGCCACCTCTTCGGTGTTGTTTGAATCTTTCCCATAGCTTGCGCTGTTATGTTCAACCTTGGCCATGCACAGTTAGTGCTGCCCGTCTTCTAACATCATTTGGTGTCAGGTTGACTGCGCATGTGCGGCCGCGCTGCCCAAGAACATGCCTCGCAGTATCTTCTGATTTAATCATACTGTGGGACTCGGATTCATGGGCATGCGTAGTGCATATCTTCGCCTCTCACTCATCTCCTTCTGCCTTCTTCAGACTGTGCGGCGTCACGGCCATGGCATTCGATTAGGGATCAGCTGACGCTGCATGCTGTCAAGAAGGCGGAGGGAGATGAGTGAGAGCCTGAGGCAAAGATATGCACAGTGCATGGCCATGATCCCATTCCCGCAGTGTGATTAAATCAGAAGACACTGTGAGGCTAGTTCTCGGGCAGCGTGGCCACACAGGCACAGTCAGCCTGACACCAAATGATGTCAGACGATGGACAGCGCTAACTGCGCATGGCTACGGGACAAATAAAAACAACACTGAGGAGGTGGCGCACAGCGCCAAGGGGGTAGGAATGATAGCTGTGCTGCGTGTCATTAAGAAGGAAAGTCCCACCTCCGGGACGGTTTCAAGGTATGAGGGGACACATTTTATAAGTGTTAAGTTCAGCGTGTGAAAGGAGCATAACAAAAAGAGGCACCTTTTCCTTGTGCAGCATTACTGCTGCACAACGTGGCTCTTTCAGATACAAACGTCTGGTGGGAGGGGACAGGTTCCCTTTAATTTCTGTAGTAGTGTCAGCCTGGCAGTCGCAGGACACATTGCCGGATACACAGCAGGGGAGCAGCTGGCGTTACTAAACCCGACTAACACAGGAGCAAGTGTTTTTCTCTGTGCAGACAGCAGTTCCGAGCAGCAACTGGTGTTATTGGAGCCCAGAGACAGCAGGAGGAGCAGGCTAGAGTTATTGTTGCACACACAGCAGGGGAGCAGCTGGCGTTACTGAACCCCAATAGCTGATGAGGAACTGTTGACTGTGCAGACAGCACTTCCGAGCAGCAACTAGCAGTGTTGGAGCCCAGGGACAGCAGGAGGAGCAGACTTGAGTTATTGCCACACACACAGTAGGGGAGCAGCTGGCGTTACAGAACCCAATAACACAGGAGCAAGTGTTTTTCTCTGTGCAGACAGCACTTCTGAGCAGCAACTGGCGATGTTGGAGCCCAGGGACAGCAGGAGGAGCAGGCTAGAGTTATTGCCACACACACAGCAGGGGAGCAGGTGGCGTTACTGAACCCCAATAACAGAGGATCAACTGTTGACTGTGCAGACAGCGCTTCCGAGCAGCAACTAGCGGTGTTGGAGCACAGGGACAGCAGGAGGAGCAGACTTGAGTTATTGCCGCACACACAGCAGGGGAGCAGCTTGCGTTACTGAACCCCACTAACACAGGAGCAAGTGTTTTTCTCTGTGCAGACAGCACTTCCGAGCAGCAACTGGCGGTGCTGGAGCCCAGGGACAGCAGGAGAAGCAGAGTATAGGCCGAGGCCTAATTGGAGCTGGTTGAAAGGGAACCTTTAACCCCGCCAGGCGTTTGTAACTGAAAGAGCCACCTTGTGGAGCACTAATGCTCCAAAAGGAAAAGGTGGCTCTTTTAATTATGCTCCATGCAAATGCAGAACTAAACACTTATAAAATGTGTCCCCTGATGCCGTGAAACTGTCCCGGAGGTGGGACTTTCCTTCATAATGACACGCAGCACAGCCGTCATTGCTACCCCCTTGGCGCAGGGCACGGCCTCCTCAGCATTGTTTGAATCTGTCCGGTAGCGTGCGCTGTTATGTTTAACCTTGGCCATGCGCAGTTAGCACTGCCGGTCTTCTGACAACATTTGGTGTCAGGCTGACTGTGCCTGTGCGGCCGCGTTGCCCGAGATCCCACCTCACAGTGTCTTCTGATTTAATCACACTGCGGGCCTGGGATTCATGGGCATGCGCAGTGCATATCTTCGCCTCTCACTCACCTCCTTCCAGCTTCTTCAGACTGTGTGCATGCTATTAGGGATCAGCTGACGGCGCACAGTCTGAAGAAGGTGGAGGGAGATGAATAAGAGCCTGAGGTGAAGATATGCACTGCGCATGCCCATGAATCCGAGCGCCGCAGTGAATAAATCCGAAGACACTGCGAGGCGTGATCTCGGTCAGCGCGGCTGCACAGGCACAGTCATCCTGACACCAAATGATGTCAGAAGACGGGCAGCGCTAACTGCGCATGCCCAAGGTTTAACATAACAGCATAGGCTCCGGGACAGATTCAAACAACACTGAGGAGGTGGTGCCCGGCGCCAAGGGGGTAGGAATGAGGGCTGTGTTGCATCTCATTATGAAGGAAAGTTCCACCTCCGGGATGGTTTCACGGTATGAGGGGACACATTCCATAAGTGTTAAGTTCAGCGTGTACAAGGAGCATAACTAAAAGAGCCACCTTTTCCTTGTGCAGCATTACTGCTGCACAAGGCGGCTCTTTCAGTAACAAACGCCTGGTGGGGGGGACAGATTCTCTTAAATTTCAGTTGTGTCAGCGTGGAGGTAGCAGGACACATTGCTGAATACACAGCTGGGGATCAGCAGATGTTACTGAATCCCAATAACACTGGGTCATGTGTGTTGACTGTGCAGATGGCACTTCTGAGCAGCAACTGGTGGTGTTGGACCCCAGGGGTTACAGTTCAGGTGGTAGAAACATGAACACAACAGGAGACCTGGATACTGTAGCCAACCAATTTTTTTTAATCTGGAAGAGGAGTGGCAAATTCCTTGGATATCCAGGCCTTGTTCATTTTCAGAAAAGTAAGCCGGTCAACGTTATTGGAGGATAGTTGCATGTGACGGTCTATTAGTACACCACCT
This sequence comes from Ranitomeya imitator, assembly GCF_032444005.1. Lineage (NCBI taxonomy): Eukaryota > Metazoa > Chordata > Amphibia > Anura > Dendrobatidae > Ranitomeya > Ranitomeya imitator. The sequence continues at coordinate 1,069,156,662 of NC_091282.1, forward strand.
GCAGCACTAGAGACACGTTCCGATAATATACTAGCAGCAGAGCAAGCCAGCACCTCCAATGCATACTGGCTAAGTTCTGGCCATGTATACAGCTTAGAAACCCAAAACTTGAAGGGGGAAGAGCCGTATGGGAGTACACTGAGAGGACAAGACATGTAGTCTGTCACCATCTGACGGAAACATTGCCTCCTGCTGACTGGAGCCGTCTGTGATGGTGTAGACATTTGTGGCGGGCACACAAAACTTAGCCACAGTTGGGCCATACTGGTCTTGCCTTGTGCTGAGGCACAGCTTCTGCGCCCTCTTTGTGCAGAGCTTCCTCCACTGCCTTGACGCACTAAGCTGCTTTGTAAAGCACTAGCAGCACTGCTCTCGAATGGACTAGAGAAGATGATGGACTGCACCAGTGTGTCTTGGTACTCCCGCATTTTACGCTCACGGTTCAATGGTGTAATGAGGCTTTGAAAGTTGTCCCGGTAGCGAGGATCTGGGAGGGTGTACACCCAATAATCAGCAGTGTTGAGAATGTGGGCGATATGGCGGTCGTTTCTCAGGCACTGCAGCATGAAATCAACCATGTGCTGCAGACTGCCAACTGGCCAAGAAACACTGTCCCCTGCTTGACGCGTGATCTCTGCCTGCTCTGCATCACCCCACCCTTGCTCTACACGCTGACTTCTGGAGAATTGTGTAACTCCCTCCTCTGGACCGATGTCTTCCTCCTCCATTGACTCCTCCTCATCCTCCTCACAAAGTGTCCCCTGCCTAGGCCTTTGTGAGGAACCATGTTGTGCTGACTGTCCAGAAGCAGATGGAATTGGTGACTCCTCATCCTCCACCTCTTCCACAACATCATCCCTTAGAACTTGCAGTGTTCTTTCTAGCAGGCAGATAAGGGGGACAGTCATGCTGACTAGTGCATCATCTGTACTCGTCATCTGCGTGGAATCATCGAAGGCACGCAAAACCTGGCAGACGTCTTTCATAGTGGCCCACTCAGTAGTTGTGAAGTCTGAACGGCACGCAGTGCAATTTCTTTGCGCCTGATGCAGCTGGTACTCCATTACTGCTTGCTGCTGCTTACGCAACCGCTCCAACATATGTAATGTGGAATTCCACCTGGTTGGTAGGTCACATGCGATGTTCCGGAAGGCGGAATCGGCGCTGCAGTGCTGCAATGCGCGATCTTGCCATGCTGGAACGCCACAAGTGAGTGCACTCTAGGCGGACCTTGTGCAGCAGTGCATCAAGATCCGGATAGTCCCTCAAAAAACTCTGCACGACCAAGTTGAGCACATGTGCCAGACATGGGATGTGAGTGAGGTTGCCTAGGCCCAGAGCTGCCACCAGATTTTGGCCACACACTACCATGCTTGGCTGGAGATTCGCTGGCACAAACCACATGTCACTCTCCTGCTTGATGGCATTCCAGAGCTCCTGCACTGTGTGGCTTCCCCAAAGAAATTAATTTCAATACGGCCTGTTGACGTTTGGCCACGGCTGTGCTCATATCGGTCGAAACAGGTAAACGTTCACGGGTCCATGTGGAGGTGGACTGTGACGGCTCCTGCAGCGATGATTCTGAGGAACTTGAGTATGAGGAGGAGTCAATGTGTACAGACTGGATTCCTGCAATCCTTGGAGTTGGCAGAACACATCCTGGGCCATCTCGCACGATCTGTACCCGGCTCCACAACATTAACCCAATGCGCAGTGAGGGAAAGGTATCGCCCCTTTCCATGGTGACTGGTACACGCATCGGTGGTGAGGTGGACCTTGCTACTGACTGCGTTTAGTAGCGCGTGTTTTATGTGTCCCTCCACATGCTTTTGCAGGGCAGGGATGGCTTGCCTGCTGAAATAAAAACAGCTGGGCACATTGTATTGTGGGACTGCCAATGCCATCAAGTTACAGAAGGTGTCAGTCTCCACCAGCCTGAATGACAGCATTTCAAGGGACAGTAGTTTTGCAATGCCAGCATTCAGAGCCTGTGCTCGGGGGTGGTTTGCTGAGAATGGCCGCCTTTTCTCCCATGCCTGTGCTACTGATGGCTGTAGACTGGACTGGGAGTGTGAGGATGACTGGGAATGTGGTGCTGTGGGTGGAATTACACTGGGTCCCTGGACAACAGTGCCAGAGGTTCTTCCATGGCAATCCTGTGAGGAAGCCGAACCAGCTGTGTGTGAGCTGGAGGAAGAGGCAACAACACGAGCTGAAGATGTGGTAGGTGCCGCTGTAGGTTGGCCTAGGTCTTCAGTGTGTTTTTGTAACTCCACCGCGTGCTTGGTCCGCACATGTTTCCACATATTTGTGGTATTGAGGTTGCTGACACTTTCCCTCTTTTAACTTTCTGATGACACACCTTGCATTTGACTAAGCAAATGTCATCTGCAACTGTGTCAAAAAAGGACCAGGCACTGCAAGTCTTGGGAGCATCCGTTTTGGCTTTTGGAAGAGGCATGCTCCTAATGGGTGCCAAAGTGGAGGCTACAGGCACCACATTCTTCCCCCTCCCTCTCCCTCTTTGTGCTGTTCGTGGAATCTCTTCCTCAGAGCTGCTCCCACCACCTTCCTGTACCTCACGCTATGATGGGTCAAGGACCTCATCATCTACACTACCCTCTTCCACCAACTGCTTCTCCGGGGTTGTCTCGGCAGCACAGTAAGCACCTGAAAGTGGCACCTGAGTCTCATCATCAGATGCGTACTGAGTTGTGCTGACCGGAGGCACTGGCCCACGCGTCTCTTCAGGGTCAGAGAGACAAAGCTGTTGGGCATCCCTGCATACTGCATCTTCTTCCATTTCTCCAATGCTGCTTTGCTGGCCCCCTGCTTCCAAGCCAAGAGATTCAGAGAACAGAGGTAGAGATGGCTCCTGTCCTGGGCTCTCTGACTGCCTGGGCAATTTGGCAGGTGGTGAAGAGACAGATGGGTGCTCTTCAGTGCTCTGTGCCTGAGAGGATGTGGCACTAATTGAAGTCAATGCATTAGCTGCCATCCATCTGACAACGGCTTCAATTTGTTCGTCCCGCAGCAGCAGGGCACGGCAAGCTCCTACAAAGCTGCGCATGAAGGACTGTTCCCTGCTAAAACTGAGGGATGATGAGTCACCGGTGCCCGCAGCAGGCACAGAATCCCCACGTCCTCTCCCTGCTCCACCTCCACACCCACGCCCACGTGCCTTACTCCCTGCCTTCTTCATCTTGGTAGACTGATAAAGATAGGCTGAAAAGTACTAAGAGCTTAGTGTGCTTACTCCTGAACAGCTGCTAACAGGTATAAGGAACACTAATTTTATCAAGTGTGGACTAGACTTTAATATGAGCTAATGTGGCCTACACAACTCTAAAGTGGAGTGTTTGGTGAACTTTATAAACTTTTTTTTATAAGTGATCTGCTCTCACACAGACACCGTGCAGACAGCCATAAACGGCGCTGCAAGGCCAAAAAAGCTCCTCTATGTAATCCTATATAGTATTTTTCAACAATCTAGCAGGATACAGATGGAAAGCCACTAATAGTATAAATTTGAAAAAATGTGCAGCAGGCTGCACGAATTCAAAAACGGATAATGGAATGGTATGAGGCAGTGACGCACCCTGAGCTGACTACAACCGGCTGTGGTGGCAGAACAGACTACAGAGTGATCTGCACTCACACAGAGACTGTGCAGATTGCCGTGAACGGCGCTGCAAGGCCAAAAAAAGCTCCTCTATGTAATCTTATATAGTGTTTTTCCACAATCTAGCAGGATATGGATGGAAAGCCACTAATAGGATACATTTGAAAAAATGTGCAGCAGGCTGCACTAAGGCTACGTTCACATTGGCGTTCCGCCAATGTGCGTCGCTGTTGCGCCGGCGACGCGCCGGCGACGCGCCGGCGACGCAGCGGCGACGCGCCCCTATGTTTAACATAGGGGACGCGTGCGTCGTTTTGGTGGCGTTTTTCGCCACGTGCGTCGTTTCCGACGCTAGCGTCGGACGCAAGAAAACGCTACATTGTAGCATTTTCTGTGCGTCCGATTTTCGTCAAAAACGACGCACGCGTCGCAAAACGCGCGCGTTTTTGCGCGCGTTTGCGCGCGTTTTTACGTGCGTCGCGCGTTGCGTCGCCGACGCAGGGCAGCGCAACGCTAGTGTGAACCTAGCCTAATTGCAGAAAAGGACAATGGATTGAACAGTATGAGGCAGTGATGCACCCTGAGTTGACTACAACCGGCTGTGGCTGCGGACAGACTACAGAGTGATCTGCACTCACACAGAGACCGCGCAGACAGCCGTAAAGGGCGCTGCAAGGCCAAAAGAAGCTCCTCTATGTAATCCTATATAGTGTTTTTCCACAATCTAGCTGGATACAGATGGAAAGCCACTAATAGAATAAATTTGAAAAAATGTGCAGCAGGCTGCACTAATTGCAAAAAAGGACAATGGATTGAACAGTATGAGGCAGTGATGCACCCTGAGCTGACTACAACTGGCTGTGGCTGCGGACAGACTACAGAGTGATCTGCACTCACACACACAGAGACCTTGCAGACAGCTGTGAACAGCGCTGCAAGGCAAAAGCAAGGTTCTCACACAATGGTTGCTAAATTCGCCTGGGTAAAGCACATTGAAGCAAATCGCTATCTCTAAACTGGCCCTCAGTCAGAACACAGCCTCCTGTCCCTAACTGAATTCACAGCATAGTGAGCCCAAAATGGCGGCGGCGACTTTTATAGTGCATCATGACATCATTTCAGCTGCCAATCACAGCCATGCCAGTAGTTACCTGCCTACCATGCAGAACAGGATGTGCCAACACTTCTAGTTATTCCTCATTGGCTGAATTAGGGCTCTTTGAATTATGGGAACTTCCGATTCCGGTATCCTGAAAGTATCGGAACTTGGTATTGGAATTTCGATACTGCAAATATCAGCCGATACCCAATACTTGTGGTATCGAAATGCTCAATACTACTCACGAGTAGTGTTGAGCATTCCGATACCGCAAGTATCGGGTATCGGCCGATACTTGCAGTATCGGAATTCCGATACCGAGTTCCGATACTTTTGTGGTATCGGAATTGGTATCGGATCCATATTAATGTGTAAAATAAAGAATTAAAATAAAAAATATTGATATACTCACCTCTCCGGAGGCCCCTGGACATCACCGCTGGTAACCGGCAGCCTTCTTTGTTTAAAATGAGCGCGTTTAGGGACTTCCATGACGTCACAGCTTCTGATTGGTCGCGTGCCGCTCATGTGACCGCCACGCAACCAATCAGAAGCCGCGACGTCATTCTCAGGTCCTAAACGCGCTCATTTTAAGCAAAGAAGGCTGCCGGTTACCAGCGGTGATGTCCAGGGGCCTCCGGAGAGGTAATTATATCAATATTTTTTATTTTAATTCTTTATTTTACACATTAATATGGATCCCAGGGACTGAAGGAGAGTTTCCTATCCTTCAGACCCTGAGAACCATCAGGATACCTTCCGATACTTGGTGTCCCATTGACTTGTATTGGTATCGGGTATCGGACCGATACTTTCAAGTATCGGACGGTATCGCTCAACACTACTCACGAGTCCACAAATAAATGCTTTCTGTGAAAAAACTTTTGCAGAACAATCCCAGAAAGATCTTTTATCATTAATCTGGTGTCATTTGTTGCCATTTACATCAACTCTAACTAATTATACAGTAAAATGTGTATGTATATGTTTCCAGTGTTATAATTATTTATCAGTAGGTCACTTGTACCATCAACCTACTTCTGTGTAATGTTTGCCCATCTTTATAGGTTTTAGGCTCTTTTGTCCAGAAGAAGGTCATAGACAACATGTTTGTCTATGAGCTCTATTAGGATTTTGAAAGTTATAAATTAAACTGACTAAACAACCATTTTTAGTCTACAACATTTAAAATTGCTACTTATCCCAAAATAGAATTATAGAATGTTAGAGTTGGAAGGGACCTCAAGGGTCATCGTGTCCAACCCCCTGCTCAATGCAGGATTCACGAAACCATCTCAGACAGATGTGTGTGCAGCCTCTGTTTGAAGAATTCCATTGAAGGAGAACTCACCACCTCTCGTGGCAGCCTGTTTCACTCATTGATCACCCTCATTGTCAAAAAGTTTTTTATATTATCTAATCGGTATCTTCTCCCTTTCAGTTTCATTCCTTTGCTTTTTGTGTTTCCATGTGCAAATGAGAATAAGGATGATCCCTCTACACTGTGAAATTGCTTCTGATATTTGTTGGCAGCTATTAAGTCTCCTCTTAGCCTTCTTTTTTTGCAAGCTAAACATTAATGAATAACCTTCAGTCTAAACTTTTTAGAATATGATTTTTATGTTCCTACATAACAGTCTAATGTAGGAACAGGACTCATTTAATATGGCTTCCAAATAGATTCAAGGTCAATTTAATGTATGTAACCATTTTGTAGACTTTATTTTGTTTGCTAATTACACTAAGAGTCTTAATTGCTAGGAAAATGAAATTAAAGGCTTATAGAAGTGATGTTTATCTAGGAGCTGGCATGAGTGAGTCACAAAGTAATCATTAATGTCCAAGTCAATTACTATATATCCATTAAAATATTTACACTGTTTGACAAAGATCAAATTGATTATTTCACCGGAATGATTAATGAGTGGTGGTAATATGTTTAGAAAGTTCTAGAGGTCATCCCTTCAAAACATATAATCTTATAAAGAGATCAATCAACATAATTAAAAATCACAAGGCATATCTAAGGTTTTTAGCGATTTTATAACATTTGTAGATGTGCAACAACAGGTTTACCATTTATGCATGAATTAGCAAGTAAAAGCTGGGAAACTATATGCAGTAAGGTATAAATGTGGAATATGTAGACACTTGAATGCATAAGACTTAAATTCAAATTGGAGCAGAAAGTCCAATTTTCTAGGTAGAAAATGTGTGCAGTGAAAGCTACTAAAATGTAAAAATAAATACAATTTTGATTTGTTTTCACATTTTGTTTAATCAGCGATATTTGCCTAGAATTATATTCTCTAATTCTCCCCTATACATCAGTAATTAATAATTTATGGGCTCAACTCATCAAGATCAGTGTTTGACATGCCGATCTTGATTAGGAGATGTGCTGGCGATAGATGCTTCTGATTTCTGAAGAAGCATACATCTCTTCAGGAATCAAGAGCATTGGACAAGTGGCAAATACTTCAGTGAGCACCTCGCCATAATTACTACTCCAATCAATGCTGGAGTAAGATTTTTTGGCATAGCAAAGACTGCTCATCATCTCATCATGAATGTAACAAGCAGCGGTCACCAAGCCCTCATGCCTCCCCTAGCTCTGGCCACTTTATCATAGCTGAGCAAAACACCAAAATGTTGCAAAATTTAGGCAAAGCCTTGAGCTGTTCCAATATATGTGACTTTTCAAAGCTTTTTACCCCAGAATACTGCCGTAAAAGCTTTGAAGAATATGACATTGATTTAGTATCCATTGCTTTGTTTTAGAGACAATCTTTGGTATTAAAGGAAACCTAACAACTGATAAATCGGAGGCTGTATCCTATTTTTTGCAGTCATGTATGTTTTACTCTGAAATGCTGTAGTGTTTTAAAAAAACACCTGTAACCCCTATGCAACATGCTCCATAGATTGCTGTGCCATAGTATATGTATAGCGCTGTGATCACGAAGGGCTGATGCTGAGTGAACGAATGCAGTTGTTAGCTGTATGTGAGAGCTGACACTCTGCAGCAACGATCAGTGATAGCATCGATCTTGGACATTTAACCCCTCTGATGACTCTCTATTCATTACATAGTGGAATGTGTTGGGTACAGTAAAACCTAAAAATTATCAATGTTAATCACAACTAATATCCCACGGAGGTCAGTATTTGGAATTATGCTCAAAATTAAAGTGGAAAATGAAGTTACAGGCTGATCCAACTTCAGTGGAAATGCCTCAAGACAATGAAATCATGCTCCGTAGTGTGTGTGGCCTCCACGTGCCTGTATGACCTCCCTACAACACTTGGGCATGCTCCTGATGAGGCGGGGGATGGTCTCCTGAGGGATCTCCTCCCAGACCTGGACTAAAGCATCCACCAACTCCTGGAATTCTGTGGTGCAATGTGACTTTGCTGGATGGTGTGAGACATGATGTCCCAGATGTGTTCAATCGGATTCAGATCTGGGGAATGGGCGGGCCAGTCCATAGTTTCAATGCCTTCATCTTGCAGGAACTGCTGACACACTCCATCCTCATGAGATCTGGCATTGTCCTGCATTAGGAGGAACCCAGGGCCACCCGCACCAGCATATGGTCTCACAAGGGGTCTGAGGATCTCATCTCAATACCCAATGGTCAGGCTACCTCTGGTGAGCACATGGAGGGCTATGCGGCCCTCCAAAGAAATGCGACCCCACACCATTACTGACCCACTGCCAAACCGGTCATGCTGAAGGAGGTTGCAGGCAGTAGATTACTCTCCACTGCATTTCCAGACTCTGTCACATCTGTGCTCAGTGTGAAACTGTTTTCATCTGTGAAGAGCACAGGGTGCCAGTGGCAAATTTGCCAATCCTGGAGTTCTGTGGCAAATGCCAAGTGTCCTGCACGGTGTTGGGCTGTGAGTACAACCGCCATCTGTGGACATCGGGCACTCAGACAATCCTCATGGAGTCAGTTTCTAACTGTTTGTGCAGACATATGCACATTTGTGGCCTGCTGGAGGTCATTTTGCAGGGCTCTGGCAGTGCTCCTCCTGTTCCTCCTTGCACAAAGGCTGAGGTAGCGGTCCTGCTGCTGGGTTGTTGCCCTCCTACAGCCCCCTCCATGTCTCCTATTGTACTGGCCTGTCTCCTAGTAGCACCTCCAGCCTCTGGACACTATGCTGACAGACACAACAAACCATCTTACCACAGCTCACATTGATGTACCATCCTGGATGAGCTGCACTACTTGAGTGACTTGTGTTGGTTGTAGAGTCCGTCTCATGCTACCACGAGTGTTGTGAATTCTGCTCTTGGGTTCCCTCCAGTGGTTGTAGGTGGGAATGCAGTTATTTCTGAGTCACAGACCTGGCCAGGTGTATCGGATGATTACAATTCTGACTGGGATATTTAAGTGGGCAGGATCCTTTAGCCCTTGCCAGTAGTCAATGTTCCTTGTGAAGTGTTGGATCACTTTCTGGCTTCTCCTGCTCGCTGCCAATTTCTGCAAAGATAAGTGTTTGGTTTTTGTTTCTGTGGCACACTGCCAGTGTGCTTGTTTCAGTTTATTCCTGCTCTGATTGTAGGATTCACTGGAGTTGCAGATTTACGCTCCTACATCTTTTAGTAAGATGTAGGAAGTTTTTGTATATTCTGCTGTGGATGTTTTGAAGGGTTTTTATACTGATCGCACAGAACTCCGTCCTATCCTGTCCTATCTAGCTAGAGTGGCCTCCTGTGCTAATCCTGTTTTTCTGCCTGTGTATGTTTTTTCCTCTCCGACTCACCGCCAATATTTGTGGGGGGCTGTCTATCCTTTGGGGATTTTCTCTGAGGCAAGATAGTATTACTATTTCCATCTTTAGGGGTATTTAGTCCTCCGGCTGTGACGAGGTGTCTAGGTGTGTTAGGTACACTTCACGGCTACTTCTAGTTGCGGTGTTAAGTTCAGGATTGCGGTCAGTACAGTGGCCACTTTCTCCAGTGAAAGTTCTCATGCAGCTTCTAGGTCACCAGATCATAACACACGAGTGTGAAAGCACAACCAACATTCAAAAGTGACCAAAACATCAGCCAGAAAGCATAGGTACTGAGATGTGGTCTGTGGTCCCCACCTGCAGAACCACTCCTTTATTGAGTGTGTCTTGATAATTGTCAATAATTTCCATCAGTTGTGTTTTCCTTTTGCACAACAGCATGTGAAATTGATTGTTAAACAGTGTTGCTTCTTAAGTGGACAGTTTGATTTCACAGACGTTTGTTTTACTTGGAGTTACAATCTGTTGTTTAAGTGTTCCCTTTATTTTTTGAGCAGTGTATAAGGCCCATTTTCTCCTGTTACCCTTGTGAAAGTAAAAAAAAATTGAGTCTAAAGAAACTTTTTGTGAAAAAAAGTTAAATGTTTAATTTTTCTTCCACATTCCATTAATTCCTGTGAAGCACCTGAAGGGTTAATACATTTCTTGAAGGCGGTTTTGAGCACCTTGAGTGGTGCAGATTTTATAATGGTGTCACTTTTGGGTATTTTCTGTCATATGGACCCCTCAAAGTCACTTCAAATGTGATGTAACATAGTAACATAGTTATTAAGGTTGAAGGAAGACTATAAGTCCATCTAGTTCAACCCATAGCCTAACCTAACATGCCCTAACATGTTGATCCAGAGGAAGGCAAAAAAAAACCCATGTGGCAAAGAGTAAGCTCCACAATGGGGAAAAAAATTCCTTTCCCACTCCACATGCAGCAATCAGACTAGTTCCCTGGATCAACGCCCTATCAAGGAATCTAGTATACATAACCTGTAACATTATTACTTTTCAGAAAGGCTTCCAGTCCCCTCTAAGGGTACCGTCACACACTGCCATTTCGATCGCTACGACGGTACGATTCGTGACGTTCCAGCGATATCGTTACGATATCGCTGTGTCTGACACGCAGCAGCGATCAGGGATCCTGCTGAGAATCGTACGTCGTAGCAGATCGTTTGGAACTTTCTTTCGTCGCTGGATCTCCCGCTGTCATCGCTAGATCGGTGTGTGTGACACCGATCTAGCGATGCGATCTAGCGATGCGTTCGCTTGTAACCAGGGTAAACATCGGGTTACTAACCGCAGGGCCGCGCTTAGTAACCCGATGTTTACCCTGGTTACAAGCGTAAAACTAAAAAAAAACAAACAGCACATACTTACATTCTGGTGTCCGTCAGGTCCCTAGCCGTCTGCTTCCCGCACTCAGTGACTGCCGGCCGTAAAGTGAAAGCAGAGCACAGTGGTGACGTCACCGCTGTGCTTTCACTTTCACTTTACGGCCGGCAGTCAGTGAGTGCGGGAAGCAGACGGCTAGGGACCTGACGGACACCAGAATGTAAGTATGTGCTGTTTTTTTTTTTTTACGCTGGTAACCAGGGTAAACATCGGGTTACTAAGCGCAGTCCTGCGCTTAGTAACCCGATGTTTACCCTGGTTACCCGGGGACCTCGGGATCGTTGGTCGCTGGAGAGCTGTCTGTGTGACAGCTCCCCAGCGACCACACTACGATTTACCTACGATCACGGCCAGGTCGTATCGCTGGTCGTGATCGTAGGTAAATCGTATAGTGTGACGGTACCCTTAACCCCTTCCCGACCCATGACGCCACGTAGGCGTCATGAAAGTCGGTGCCAATCCGACCCATGACGCCTATGTGGCGTCATGGAAAGATCGCGTCCCTGCAGATCGGGTGAAAGGGTTAACTCCCATTTCACCCGATCTGCAGGGACAGGGGGAGTGGTAGTTTAGCCCAGGGGGGGTGGCTTCACCCCCTCGTGGCTACGATCGCTCTGATTGGCTGTTGAAAGTGAAACTGCCAATCAGAGCGATTTGTAATATTTCACCTATTATAACTGGTGAAATATTACAATCCAGCCATGGCCGATGCTGAAATATCATCGGCCATGGCTGGAAATACTAATGTGCCCCCACCCCACCCCACCGATCGCCCCCCCAGCCCCCCGATCTGGCCGGTACACTGCTCCGGCTCCCCTCCGTCCAGTGCTCCGCTCCCCCCCGTGCTCTTGTCCGCTCCCCCCGTGCTCCAATCACCCCCCCGTGCTCCAATCACCCCCCCTGCACTCCGATCCACACCCCCCGGTGCTCCGTTCCACCCCCCTGTGCTCCATTCCAGCCCCCCCGTGCTCCGTTCCACGCCCCCCGTGCTCCGTTCCACCCCTCCCGCGCTCCGATTTCCCCCCCGTGCTCCGATCCCCCCCCCGTGGTCCCCCCCCACCCCATCATACTTACCGATCCAGCCGGGGTCCCGTCCGTCTTCTCCCTGGGCGCCGCCATCTTCCAAAATGGCGGGCGCATGCGCAGTGCGCCCGCCGAATCTGCCGGCCGGCAGATTCGTTAAAAGGGCATTTTGATCACTGAGATAGATTATATCTCAGTGATCAAAATAAAAAAAATAATAAATGACCCCCCCCCCTTTGTCACCCCCATAGGTAGGGACAATAAAAAAATAAAGACATTTTTTTTCCACTAATGTTAGAATAGGGTTAGGGTTAGGGGTAGGGTTAAGGGTAGGGTTAGGGTTAGGGGTAGGGATAGGGTTAGGGCTAGGGGTAGGGTTAGGGGTAGGGTTAGGGGTAGGGTTAGGGTTAGGGTTTCGGTATGTGCACACGTATTCTGGTCCTCTGCGGATTTTTCCGCTGCGGATTTGATAAATCCGCAGTGCTAAACCGCTGCGGATTTATGGCGGATTTACCACGTTTTTTTCTGCGCATTTCACTGCGGTTTTACAACTGCGATTTTCTATTGGAGCAGTTGTAAAACCGCTGCGGAATCCGCACAAAGAAGTGACATGCTGCGGAATGTAAACCGCTGCGTTTCCGTGCAGTTTTTCCGCAGCATGTGTACAGCGATTTTTGTTTCCCGTAGGTTTACATTGAACTGTAAACTCATGGGAAACTGCTGTGGATCCGCAGCGTTTTCCGCAGTGTGTGCACATACCTTTAGAATTAGGCTATGTGCACACTGTGCGGATTTGGCTGCGGATTGGCCGCTGCGGATTCGCAGCAGTGTTCCATCAGGTTTACAGTACCATGTAAACATATGAAAAACCAAATCCGCTGTGCCCATGGTGCGGAAAATACCGCGCGGAAACGCTGCGTTGTATTTTCCGCAGCATGTCAATTCTTTGTGCGGATTCCGCAGCGTTTTACACCTGTTCCTCAATAGGAATCCGCAGGTGAAATCCGCACAAAAAACACTGGAAATCTGCGGAAAATCCGCAGGTAAAACGCAGTGCCTTTTACCCGCGCATTTTTCAAAAATGGTGCGGAAATATCTCACACGAATCCGCAACGTGGGCACATAGCCTTAGGGTTAGGGTTGGAATTAGGGTTGTGGTTAGGGGTGTGTTGCGGTTAGGGTTGTGATTAGGGTTATGGCTACAGTTGGGATTAGGGTTAGGGGTGTGTTGGGGTTAGTGTTGGAGGTAGAATTGAGGGGTTACCACTGTTTAGGCACATCAGGGGTCTCCAAACGCAACATGGCGCCACCATTGATTCCAGCCAATCTCGTATTCAAAAAGTCAAATGGTGCTCCCTCACTTCCGAGCCCTGACGTGTGCCCAAACAGTGGTTTACCCCCACATATGGGGTACCAGCATACTCAGGACAAACTGCGCAACATTTACTGGGGTCCAATTTCTCCTGTTACCCTTGTGAATCTAAAAAAATGCTTGTTAAAACATAATTTTTGAGGAAAGAAAAATGATTTTTTATTTTCACGGCTCTACGTTGTAAACGTCTGTGAAGCACTTGGGGGTTCAAAGTGCTCACCACATATCTAGATAAGTTCCTTGGGGGGTCTAGTTTCTAAAATGGGGTCACTTGTGGGGGTTTCTACTGTTTAGGCACACCAGGGGCTCTGCAAACGCAACGTGACGCCCGCAGAGCATTCCATCAAAGTCTGCATTTCAAAACGTCACTACTTCAATTCCAAGCCCCGGCATGTGCCCAAACAGTAGTTTACTCCCACATATGGGGTATCACCGTACTCAGGAGAAACTGGACAACAAATATTGGGGTCAAATTTCTCCTGTTACCCTTGGGAAAATTAAAAAATTCTGGGCTAAATAATTATTTTTGAGGAAAGAAAACGTATTTATTATTTTCACGGCTCTGCATTATAAACTTCTATGAAGCGCTTGGGAGTTCAAAGTGCTCACCACACATCTAGATAAGTTCCTTTCGGGGTCTAGTTTCCAAAATGGGGTCACTTGTGGGGGGTTTCTACTGTTAAGCCACATCAGGGGCTCTGCAAACGCAACGTGATGCCCACAGAGCATTCCATCAAAGTCTGCATTTCAAAACGTCACTACTTCACTTCCGAGCCTCGGCATGTGCCCAAACAGTGGTTTACCCCCACATATGGGGTATCGGCGTACTCAAGAGAAACTGGACAACAACTCTTGGGGTCCAATTTCTTCTGTAACCCTTGGGAAAATAAAAAATTCTGGGCTAAATAATTATTTTTGAGGAAAGAAAACGTATTTATTATTTTCACGGCTCTGCATTATAAACTTCTATGAAGCGATTGGGAGTTCAAAGTGCTCACCACACATCTAGATAAGTTCCTTTCGGGGTCTAGTTTCCAAAATGGGGTCACTTGTGGGGGGTTTCTACTGTTAAGCCACATCAGGGGCTCTGCAAACGCAACGTGACGCCCACAGAGCATTCCATCAAAGTCTGCATTTCAAAACGTCACTACTTCACTTCCGAGCCCCGGCATGTGCCCAAACAGTGATTTACCCCCACATATGGGGTATCAGCGTACTCAGGAGAAACTGGACAACAATTTTTGGGGTCAAATTTCTCCTGTTACCCTTGGGAAAATAAAAAATTGCAGGCTAAAAGATCATTTTTGAGAAAATAATTTTTTTTTTTTATTTTCATGGCTCTGCGTTATAAACTTCTGTGAAGCACTTGGGGGTTCAAAGTCCTCACCACACATCTAGATTAGTTCCTTTGGGGGTCTAGTTTCCAAAATGGTGTCATTTCTGGGGGATCTCCAATGTTTAGGCACACAGGGGCTCTCCAAACGTGACATGGTGTCCGCTAATGTTTGGAGCTAATTTTCCATTTAAAAAGCCAAATGGCGTGCCATCCCTTCCGAGCCCTGCTGTGCGCCCAAACAGTGGTTTACCCCCACATATGGGGTATCAGCGTACTCAGGACAAACTGGACAACAATATTTGGGGTCCAATTTCTCCTATTATCCTTGGCAAAATAGGAAATTCCAGGCTAAAAAATCATTTTTGAGGAAAGAAAAATTATTTTTTATTTTCATGGCTCTGCGTTATAAACTTCTGTGAAGCACCTGGGGGTTTAAAGTGCTCAATATGTATCTAGATAAGTTCCTTGGGGGGTCTAGTTTCCAAAATGGGGTCACTTGTGGGGGAGCTCCAATGTTTAGGCACACAGGGGCTCTCTAAACGCGACATGGTGTCCGCTAACAATTGGAGCTAATTTTCCATTCAAAAAGTCAAATGGCGCGCCTTCCCTTCCGAGCCCTGCCGAGTGCCCAAACAGTGGTTTACCCCCACATATGAGGTATCGACGTACTCGGGAGAAATTGCCCAACAAATTTTATGATCCATTTTATCCTACTGCCCATGTGAAAATGAAAAAATTGAGGCGAAAAGAATTTTTTTGTGAAAAAAAAGTACTTTTTCATTTTTACAGATCAATTTGTGAAGCACCTGAGGGTTTAAAGTGCTCACTAGGCATCTAAATAAGTTCCTTGGGGGGTCTAGTTTCCAAAATGGGGTCACTTGTGGGGGAGCGCCAATGTTTAGGCACACAGGAGCTATCCAAACGCGACATGGTGTCCGCTAACGATGGAAATAATTTTTCATTCAAAAAGTCAAATGGCGCTCCTTCCCTTCCGAGTCTTACCATGTGCCCAAACAGTGGTTTAACCCCACATGTGAGGTATTGGTGTACTCAGGAGAAATTTCCCAACACATTTTAGGATCCATTTTATCCTGTTGCCCATGTGAAAATGAAAAAATTGAGGCTAAAAGAATTTTTTTGTGAAAAAAAAGTACTTTTTCATTTTTACGGATCAATTTGTGAAGCACCTGGGGGTTCAAAGTGCTCACTATGCATCTAGATAAGTTCCTTGGGGCGTCTAGTTTCCAAAATGGGGTCACTTGTGGGGGAGCTCCAATTTTTAGGCACACGGGGGCTCTCCAAACGTGACATGGTGTCCGCTAAAGATTGGAGCCAATTTTTGATTAAAAAAGTCAAATGGCGCTCCTTCCCTTCCAAGCCCTGCCGTGTGCCCAAACAGTGGTTTACCCCCACATATGAGGTATCAGCGTACTCAGGACAAATTGGACAACAACTTTCTTGGTTCAGTTTCTCCTTTTACCATTGGGAAAATAAAAAAATTGTTGCTAAAAGATAATTTTTGTGACTAAAAAGTTAAATGTTCATTTTTTCCTTCCATGTTGCTTCTGCTGCTGTGAAGCACCTGAAGGGTTAATAAACTTCTTGAATTTGGTTTTGAGTACCTTGAGGGGTGCAGTTTTTAGAATGGTGTCACTTTTGGGTATTTTCAGCCATATAGACCCCTCAAACTGACTTCAAATGTGAGGTGGTCCCTAAAAAAAATGGTTTTGTAAATTTCGTTGTAAAAATGACAAATCGCTGGTCAAGTTTTAACCCTTATAACTTCCTAACAAAAAAAAATTTTGTTTCCAAAATTGTGCTGATGTAAAGTAAACATGTGGGAAATGTTATTTATTAACTATTTTGTGTCACATATCTCTCTGGTTTAACAGAATAAAAATTCAAAATGTGAAAATTGCGAAATTTTCAAAATTTTCGCCAAATTTCCGTTTTTATCACAAATAAACGCAGAATTTATTGACCTAAATTTACCACTAACATGAAGCCCAATATGTCATGAAAAAAGAATCTCAGAACCGCTAGGATCCGTTGAAGCGTTCCTGAGTTATTACCTCATAAAGGGACACTGGTCAGAATTGCAAAAAACGGCAAGGTCTTTAAGGTCAAAATAGGCTGGGTCATGAAGGGGTTAAAGTTAGGTAGTGAATCACTAATTACAACATCATACGGTAGAGAGTTCCATAGTCTCACTGCTCTTACAGTGAGGAATCTGCATCTGTTATTTTGCTTAAACCTTCTTTCCTCCAGACTTAGAGGATGTCCCCTTGTCCATGTCTCAGGTCTATGAGTAAAAAGATCATCAGAAAGGTCTTTGTACTGTCCCCTCATATACAGTACAGACCAAAAGTTTGGACACAACTTCTCATTTAAAGATTTTTCATGTCTATGAAAATTGTACATTCACACTGAAGGCATCAAAACTATGAATTAACACATGTGGAATTATATACTTAACAAAAAAGTGTGAAACAACTGAAATTGTGTCTTATATTCTAGGTTCTTCAAAGTAGCCACCTTTTGCCTTGATGACTGCTTTGCGCACTCTTGGCATTCTCTTGATGAGCTTCAAGAGGTGGTCATCAGGAATGGTCTTCCAACAATCTTGAAGGAGTTCCCAGAGATGCTTAGCACTTGTTGGCCCTTTTGCCTTCACTTTGCGGTCCAGCTCACCCCATCCATCTCGATTGGGTTCAGGTCTGGTGACTGTGGAGGCCAGGTCATCTGGCGTAGCACCCCATTAATCTCCTTCTTGGTCAAATAGCCCTTACACATCCTGGAGGGGTGTTTGGGGTCATTGTCCTGTTGAAAAATAAATGATTGTCCAACTAAACGCAAACCAGATAGAATAGCATGCCGCTGCAAGATGCTGTGGTAGCCATGCTGGTTCAGAATGCCTTCAATTTTGAATAAATCCCAACAGTGTCACCAGCAAAGCACCCCCAAACCATCACACCTCCTCCTCCATGCTTCATGGTGGGAACCAGGTATGTAGAGTCCATCCGTTCACCTTTTCTGCATCGCACAAAGACACGGTGGTTGGAACCTAATGATCTCAAATTTGGACTCATCAGACCAAAGCACAGATTTCCACTGGTCTAATGTCCATTCCTTGTGTTCTTTAGCACAAACAAGTCTCTTCTGCTTGTTACCTGTCCTTAACAGTGGTTTCCTAGCAGCTATTTTACCATGAAGGCCTGCTGCACAAAGTCTCCTCTTAGCAGTTGTTGTAGAGATGTGTCTGCTGCTAGAACTCTGTGTGGAATTGGCCTGGTCTCTAATCTGAGCTGCTGTTAACCTGCGATTTCTGAGGCTGGTGACTCGGTTAAACTTATCCTCAGAAGCAGAGGTGACTCTTGGTCTTCCTCTTCTGGGGCGGTCCTCTTGTGAGCCAGTTTCTTTGTAGCGCTTGATGGTTTTTGCCACTGCACTTGGGGATACTTACAAAGTTTGCCCAATTTTTTGGACTGACTGGCCTTCATTTCTTTTCAAGTAATGATGGCCACTCGTTTTTCTTTACTTAGCTGCTTTTTTCTTGCCATAATACAAATTCTAACAGTCTATTCAGTAGGACTATCAGCTGTGTATCCACCAAACTTCTGTACAACACAACTGATGGTCCCAACACTATTTATAAGGCAATAAATCCCACTTATTAAACCTGACAGGGCACACCTGTGAAGTGAAAACCTTTCCCGGTGACTACCTCTTGAAGCTCATGAAGAGAATGCCAAGAGCATTGCAACAAAGCAAAAGGTGGCTACTTTGAAGAATTTAGAATATAAGACATAATTTCAGTTGTTCAGTTTGTTAAGTATATAATTCCACATGTGACTGTTAATTCATAGTTTTGATGCCTTCAGTGTGAATGTACAATTTTCATAGTCATGAAAATACAGAAAAATCTTTAAATGAGAAGGTGTGTCCAAACTTTTGGTCTGTACTGTATTTATACATTAAATTAAGATCACCCATAGGCATTCATTTTTCCAAACTAAATAGCCCCAAGTGTAATAATCTATCTTGGTACTGCAGACCCCTCAGTCTTCTAATAACCTTGGTCGCTCTTCTCTGTACCTGCTCTAGTTCAGCTATTTCTTTCTTATACACTGGAGACCAAAACTGTACACAGTATTCTAAGTTTGGTTGAACTAGTGACTTGTATAAAGGTAAAATTATGTTCTCCTTATCCATCAATGCCTCTTTTAATGCATCCCATTATTTTATTTGCCTTTGTAGCAGCTGCCTGACACTGGCCACTAGATGTTAGTTTGTCATCCACCCATGCACCCAGGTTTTTTAATTGCCGGTTTTGCCCAGAGTTTTAGAATTAAGGACATAGTTATCCATCTTATTACTTCTACCCAAATGCATGACCTTACATTTATCCCCATTAAAGCTCATTTGCCATTTATCAGCCCAAGCTTCTAGTTTACATAAATCATCCTGTAATATAAAATTGTCCTCCTCTGTATTGATTACCCTGCAGAGGTTAGTGTCATCTGCAAATATTGAAATTCTGCTTTGTATGCCTCCTACAAGGTCATTAATAAATATGTTAAAAAGAAGAGGGCCCAATACTGACCCCTGTGATACCCCACAGCTAACTGCGACCCAGTCCGAGAGTGCTCCATTAATAACCACCGTTTGTTTCCTATTCCTGAGCCAGCTCTTATTCCACTTACATATATTTTTGCCTGTCCCCATTGTTCTCATTTTATGTATCAACCTGGTCCTTCCTTCACAAGAAAAAAAAACATTTTGTTCTCACGCTTGCATATTTTTTATTTTGCATCTGGGTATTCTACATCCCATCTCCATCGTTAGCATTTAAGTCATTTTATATATTCACTGACACTTCTGGACCAGGGTATGTGTATCGAATAATATGAACCTCTTTCTATTATGTAGATCTTTGTATTACTCACGCATGCGCATTTCTCAATTATGGTCGCTGACCTATTTTCTACCTCCCTCGCCATGCTTCTTCCCGGTATTTATCATTATTTATTCATGTGGTCATAATTCAAGTGATTTGTGCACATACAAATAAGACAACATGTGGCATGCACACTTACCCTTACCCCTTTGGAAGCCACAATATTGTCTGGCGATACACATGATGTCTTAGGTCTTTTATATTCTGCTCTTTTCCAGGTTCCAAATTGGGGTTTTGGTCTTTATTCCTATGCTATATCACAGATTTTTCACAGATGGGTCTCCAAATCTGTGGAGATTCTCCCACACCTTCTCCTTCATCTCCCACAGACTCGCTAGTATGGGGTTTTTCTATGGCACCCGTATGCATGTAACTATCTTGGCTCTTATTATTGTTTGGGAGCAGGTTTTCCTCATGGCTTAGCCACGATTTAGCCACCTCCACAGCATGTTCATTATTCAGCTGTGTTTTTTGCATACACTTATAGCAGTCTGCTGCATCTTACCCCATTTCTGGCCTATGCAAACACACCTTTCCCCTCCTCTTTTTGTGATTGTTATTGAGCTTTAGCTACAAGGTTGGATTCGTCCAGTGATTGCCTTACATTATTGGGTTTGGTGTGTTGTTTGATAACTTTGGGGACGCCCATATGTTATCGTTATCTGTTGTTATATATTTAATATTTAACAAGTACTCTACCTTAAAACGTATATATTATTGCATTTGAGTTTTCTCATGCTTATATGTATATGACTGTATCAGCATTTATCTTCATCTCAGGCTGTTGTTTCTTGGTTTAACATTATATAAGGAGAATGGTGTGTCTGTTTTTGATCCTCATTGGACATGTTTTAAATGATTTTATATTTTGTATGTGTTTTGTCTTTATACAATAAAGTTGGATTTCATTTTTTGTATATACAGGTGTGCACACATTTATGCAGTGTCTTTTCTTCTCTTGTTCAGTGTTTGCATTTCCCATGCATTGTGTAGCACCCTAATTTATATGTTTAGTTTATTCAGGTATTGGTAATGCTCCCGACAAACTCTTATCTTACTCTGAAAATAAGTATTTGACACACTGTCGTTTTTGCAAGTTTTCTACCAATCTAAAAATAACAAACAAAAATGACATTGCATGATTTTTAAATAATTAAATTGCTTTTTATTGCATGAAATAAGTCCTGTATATACTTGAGTATAAGCAGAGATTTTCAGCCCATATTTTTCGGTTGAAAGTGCCCCTCTCAGCTTATACTCGAATCACTCCCACCGGTCTGTCTCCCGTCACCCCCACCAGTCTGTCTCCCGTCACCCCCACCGGTCTGTCTCTCCTCTAACCTGGTCCATCTCTCTGTCACATCATACTCACCTGCTCCTGGCGTGGTCCCTGCTTCCCCGATGGTCTCCGGGCACCGGCAGCTCTTCCTGTGTTCAGCGGTCACATGGTACCACTCATTAAAGTAATGAATATGGACGCAACTCCACTCCCATAAGGGTGGAGCGCATATTCATTATTTTAATGAGCAGTACCAATGACCGCTGAACACAGGAAAAAGTTGCCAGCGCCAGAGAGACCATTGCATCAGAGAAGCAGGGACGTGCAGACCGTGCCAGGAGGGTGAGTATGACAGGGGACGGTGAGCCATGCGATTTTTACCTGTCTCCGTTCCACCGCTGGGCTCCATCTTCCCCGTCCTCTGGCTGTGATGTTCAGGTAAGAGAGTGCGATGACAAGTTTATTGCACGCCCTCTGCCTGAACAGTCACTGCAGAGAGTCGGAAGACAGAGCGGCACGCGACGGTGGAACGGGCACAGGTGAATATCGCAAGTGCTGGTGTCCCCGCCTGCTCAGGACAAGAGATGAGTATGTCCTTTTTGTTTTTAACCCCTTCCCGACCCATGACGCCACGCAGGCGTCATGAAAGTCGGTGCCAATCCGACCCACGACACCTATGTGGCGTCATGGAAAGATCGCGTCCCTGCAGATCGGGTGAAAGGGTTAACTCCAATTCCACCCGATCTGCAGGGACAGGGGGAGTGGTACTTTAGCCCAGGGGGGGTTGCTTCACCCCCCGTGGCTATGATCGCTCTGATTGGCTGTTGAAAGTGAAACTGCCAATCAGAGCGATTTGTAATATTTCACCTAAAAACTGGTGAAATATTACAATCCAGCCATGGCCGATGCTGCAATATCATCGGCCATGGCTGGAAACACTGATGTGCCCCCCCCACCCCACCGATCGCCCACCCACCCCACCAACCACCCCCCCAAGTCACCAATCTGTGGTCCGATCCCCTCCGTCCTGTGCTCCGCTCCCCCGTCCTCCTGTCCGCTCCCCCCATGCTCCTATGCCACCCCCCGTGCTCCGACGCCCCCCGTGCCCCGATCTCCCCCCCTTTATACTTACCAAGGCTCCCGGTGTGCATCCGTCTTCTCCCTGGGCGCCGACATCTTCTAAAATGCGCCCGTCGAATCTGGCGGCCGGCAGGTTCGTTCCATGTACATTTTGATCACTGTGATAAAACCTATCACAGTGATCAAAATAAAAAAAAAGTAAATGAACCCCCCTTTATCACCCCCATAGGTATGAACAATAATAAAATAAAGAAATTTTTTTTTTTCCACTACAGTTAGAACTAGGGTTAGGGTTAAGGAATGTGCACACGTATTCTGGTCCTCTGCGGATTTTTCCGCAGCGGTTTTTATAAATCGGCAGTGCAAAACCGCTGCAGATTTATCGCGGATTTACCTCGGTTTTTCTGCAGATTTCACTGCGGTTTTCTATTGGAGCAGATGTAAAACCGCTGCGGAATCCGCAGAAAGAAGTGAAATGTGCGGAATGTAAACCGCTGCGTTTCCGCGCAGTTTTTTCCGCAGCATGTGCGCAGCGTTTTTTTGTAAACTCATGGGAAACTGCTGCGGACCCGCAGCGGCAGAAACACTGTGGATCCGCAGCTTTTTCCGCATCGTGTGCACATACCCTTAGAATTAGGCTATGTGCACACGGTGCGGATTTGGCTGCGGATCCGCAGCGGATTGGCCGCTGCGGATTCATAGCAGTTTTCCATCAGCTTTACAGTTCCATGTAAACCTATGGAAAACCAAATCCGCTGTGCCCATGGTGTGGAAAATACCGCACAGGAACGCTGTGTTGTATTTTCCGCAGCATGTCATTTCTTTATGCGGATTCCGCAGCGTTTTACACCTGTTCCTCAATAGGAATCCGCAGGTGAAATCTGCACAAAAAACACTGGATATCCACGGTAAATCCACAGGTAAAACGCAGTGCCTTTTACCTGCGTATTTTTCAAAAATGGTGCGGAAAAATCTCACACGAATCCGCAACGTGGGCACATAGCCTTAGGGTTAGGGTTGGAATTAGAGTTAGGGTTGGAATTAGGGCTAGGGTTGGAAATAGGGTTAAGATTAGGCTTGTGGTTAGGGTTATGGTTAGGAGTGTGTTGGGGTTAGGGTTATGGTTAGGGGTGTGTTGGGGTTAGGGTTGTGGTTAGGGGTGTGTTGGGGTTAGGGTTTGGATTAGGGTTAGGATTATGTTTAGGGTTGGGATTAGGGTTAGGGGTGTGTTGGGGTTAGGGCTGTGGTTAGGGGTGTGTTGGGGTTAGGGTTGTGATTAGGGTTATGGCTAGAGTTGAGATTAGGGGTGTGTTGGGGTTAGTGTTGGAGTTAGAATTGAGGGGTTTCCACTCTTTAGGCACATCAGGGGTCTCCAAACGCAACATGGCGCCACCATTGATTCCAGCCAATCTTGCGTTCAAAAAGTCAAATGGTGCTCCCTCCCTTCGGAGCCAAAACAGTGGTTTACCCCCACATATGGGGTACCAGCATACTCGGGACAAACTGGGCAACAACTATTGGGGTCCAATTTCTCCTTCTACCCTTGTGAAAATAAAAAACTGCTTGCTAAAACATCATTTTTGAGGAAAGAAAAATTATTTTTTTATTTTCACGGCTCTGCGTTATAAACTTCTGTGAAGCACTTGGGGGTTCAAAGTGCTCACCACATAACTAGATAAGTTCCTTTGGGGGTCTAGTTTCCAAAATAGGGTTACTTGTGGGGGGTTTTACTGTTTAGGCACATCAGGGGCTCTGCAAATGCATTGTGACGCCCGTAGACCATTCCATCAAAGTCTGCATTTCAAAACGCCACTACTTCCCTTCCGAGCCCCGACGTGTGCCCAATCAGTAGTTTACCCCCACATACGGGGTATCAGCGTACTCAAGACAAACTGGGCAACAAATATTGGGGTCTCCTGTTACCCTTGTGAAAATAAAAAATTGCTTGCTAAAACATCATTTTCAGGAAAGAAAAATTATTTTTTTATTTTTTTTATTTTCACGGCTATGCGTTGTAAACTTCTGTGAAGCACTTGGGGGTTCAAAGTGCTCACCACATATCAAGATAAGTACCTTGGGGGGTCTAGTTTTCAAAATGCGGTCACTTGTGGGGGGTTTCTACTTTTAGGCACATCAGTGGCTCTGCAAACGTAACATGATGCCTCAAGACCATTCCATCAAAGTCTGTATTCCAAAACGTCACTACTTCCCTTCTGAGCCCCGACGTGTGCCCAAACAGTGGTTCCCCCCCACATATGGGGTATCAGCGTACACAGGACAAACTGGACAACAACTTTTAGGGTCCAATTTCTCCTGTTACTCTTGTGAAAATAAAAAATTACGGGCTAAAAATATTTTTTGAGGAAAGAAAAATGATTTTTTATTTTCACAGCTCTGCGGTTTAAACTTCTGTGAAGCACTTGGGGGTTTAAAGTGGTCACCACACTGTTAGTTCCATGGGAGGTCTAGTTTCCAAAATGGGGTTACATGTGGGGGAGCTCAAATGTTTAGGCACACAGGGGCTCTCCAAACGCGACATGGTGTCAGTTAACGATTGGAGCGAATTTTTCATTCAAAAAGTCAAATGGCGCTCCTTCCTTTCCAAGCCCGGCCGTGTGCCCAAACAGTGGTTTACCCCCACATGTGAGGTATCAATGTACTCAAGAGAAATTGCCCAATAAATTTTAGTATCCAATTTATCCTGTTGCCCATGTGGAAATTAACAAATTGATGACAAAATAATTTTTGTGTGAAAAAAAGTACTTTTTCATTGTTAAGGATCAATTTGTGAAGCACCTGGGGGTTCAATGTGCTCACTATGCATCTAGATAAGTTCCTTGGGGGGTCTGGTTTCCAAAATGGTGTCACTTGTGGGGGACCTCCAATGTTTAGGCACACAGGGGCTCTCCAAACGCAACATGGTGTCCGCTAAAGATTGGAGCCAATTTTTCATTGGAAAAGTCAAATGGCGCTCCTTCCCCTCTGAGCCCTGTCGTGCGCCCAAACAGTAGTTCCCCCCACATATGGGGTATCGGCGTACTCAGGACAAATTGTACAATAACTTTTGGGGTCCAGTTTCTCTTTTTACCCTTGGGAAAATAAAAAAAATTGTTGCTAAAAGAGCATTTTTGTGACTAAAAAGTTAAATGTTAATTTTTTCCTTCCATGTTGCTTCTGCTGCTGTGAAGCACCTGAAGCTTTAATAAACTTCTTGAATGTGGTTTTGAGCACCTTAAGGGGTGCAGTTTTTAGAATGGTGTCACTTTTGGGTATTTTCAGCCATATAGACCACTCAAACTGACTTCAAATGTGAGGTGGTCCCTAAAAAAATGGTTTTGTAAATTTCGTTGTAAAAATGAGAAATCGCTGGTCAAATTTTAACCCTTATAACTTCCTAGCAAAAAAAAAAATGTTGTTTCCAAAATTGTGCTGATGTAAAGTAGACATGTGGGAAATGTTATTTATTAACTATATTGTGTCACATAACTCTCTGGTTTAACAGAATAAAAATTCAAAGTTGGAAAATTGCAAAATTTTCAAAATTTTAGCCAAATTTCCATTTTTTTCACAAATAAACGCAAAAATTATTGACCTAAATTTACCACTAGCATGAAGCCCAATATGTCATGAAAAAACAATCTCAGAACCGTTAGGATCCGTTGAAGCGTTCCCGAGTTATTACCTCATAAAGGGACACTGGTCAGAATTGCAAAAAACAGCAAGGTCAAAATAGGCTGGGTCATGAAGGGGTTAAATTGCAGCAGCATATGGGGCAAATGTTTCTATGGAGCATCCTATGGGGCCATAATCAACCTTTATGCAGCATTGTATGGGGAAAATGTTTCTATGGAGCATCTTATGGGCCATAATAAACCTTTGTGCAGCATTATATGGGGCAAATGTTTCTATGGACCATCTTATAGGGCCATAATCAACCTTTGTGCAGCATTATATGGGGCAAATGTTTCTATGGAGCATCTTATGGGCCATAATCAACCTTTGTGCAGCATTATATGGGGCAAATGTTTCTATGGAGCATCTTATGGGGCCATAATCAACATTTGTGCAGCATTATATGGGGCAAATGTTTCTATGGAGCATCTCATGGGGCCATGATCAACCTTTATGCAGCATTGTATGGGGCAAATGTTTCTATGGAGCATCTTATGGGCCATAATCAACCTTTGTGCAGCATTATATGGGGCAAATGTTTCTATGGAGCATCTTATGGGCCATAATCAACCTTTGTGCAGCATTATATGGGGCAAATGTTTCTATGTAGCATCTTATGGGGCCATAATTAACCTTTATGCAGCATTGTATGGGGCAAATGTTTCTGTGGAGCATCCTATAGGGCCATAATCAACCTTTGTGCAGCATTATATGGGGCAAATGTTTCTATGGAGCATCTTATGGGGCCATAATCAACATTTATGCAGCATTATATGGGGCACATTTTTTATGGAGCATCTTATGGGGCACATCATAAACTTTATGGAGCATTATATGGGGTGTATATTGCATGGGTCATTATATGGGGCCCATCATGAACTGTATGGAGCATTATATGGGGTGTATTTTGTATGGAGCATTATATGGGGGCGTATTTTGTATGGAGAATCTTATGGGGCTCCTGATTCAATATGGATATTCAAAAACACTTAACCTATTGATATCTCAATTAATTTTACTTTTATTGATACCTATTTTTATTTTTCAAATTTACCGGTAGCTGCTGCATTTTCCACCCTAGGCTTATACTCAAGTCATTAAGTTTTCCCAATTTTTTGTGGCAAAATTAGGGGTCTCGGCTTATACTTATATACGGTATTTGATCAACCAGCAAGAATTCTGGCTTTCACAGATCTGTTAGTTTTTCATTAAGGCTAAATGCACACGATGCAGAATTTCTGCAACTCCTGCGGCGGGTATATCACATGCGGAATTGGCATGCGTTTTCCTGCTAAACACTAGCATTTTAGAAGCGTAATTAGCTTGCAGAATGCTAGCGATTTCCAAGCGATCTGTAGCATCGCTTTGAAAACTGATTGACAGGTTGGTCACACTTGTCAAACTGAGTGTTTGACAAGTGTGACCAACTTTTTACTATTGATGCTGCCTATTCAGCATCAATAGTAAAAAGATATAATGTTAAAAATAATAATAATAAAAAAATCATGATATTCTCACCTTCCGGCATCCTCCGCAGCTTTTCCGATGCTCGCGATGCTCCCGTTCCCAGTAATGCATTGCAAGGCATAATTGGGAACGGGAGCATCGCGATGAGCGGGAAGACTGCCGGGGACATCGGAAGGTGAGAATATTACGATTTTTTATTTTAATTCTTTTTTTTAACAATTATATGGTTCCCATGGCCTGGAGGAGAGTGTCCTCTCCTCCACCCTGGGTACCAACTGCACGTGATCCGCTTACTTCCCGCAAGTGGGCATAGCAGATCAATGCATTCGTACGTGTGCGGAATCCCCACGATTCCGCACAAAGAATTAACATACTGCATTTTTTTCTGGAATGCGATTTTGCAGCAGAAAAAAACGCAGATTGCGGATAGCATTCTAATAATAGGATGCTTAATGTATGTTTTTTTATTGCGGTTTTTTGCTACAAAAACCTGAAAAATCCTGAACGTGTGCACACAGTCTAAGAAGCCCTCCTACTCTGCACTAATTACCTGCATTAACTGCATGTGTTTGAACTCGTTATCTGCATAAAAGACACCTGTCAACAGGCACTCAATCAATTACACTCCAACCTCTCCACCATGGGCAAAACTGAAGTCCTGTCTAACGACACCAAGGACAAAATTGTAGACTTGCACAAGGCTGGGATGAGCTACAGGACAATAGGCAAGTAGCTTGGTGAGAAGGCAACAACTGTTGGCACAATTAGAAATTAGAAAATGGATGAAACACGATGACTGTCAATTTTCCTTGGTCTGGGGC
Organism: Ranitomeya imitator; assembly: GCF_032444005.1. Classification (NCBI taxonomy): domain Eukaryota; kingdom Metazoa; phylum Chordata; class Amphibia; order Anura; family Dendrobatidae; genus Ranitomeya; species Ranitomeya imitator. The sequence continues at coordinate 1,069,184,579 of NC_091282.1, forward strand.
TCCATTCAAGATCTCGTCTCTTGGGGTAAGGATTATTCTAAGAAACATCTGGAATTAGCCTAGAACTACATGGGAGGACCTGGTCAATGACCTGAATAGATCTGGGACCACAGTCTCAAATTTTACCGTTAATAACACACTACACCATCATGATGTATTAAAATCCTGCAGGGCATGCAAGGTCCCCCTACTCACGCCATAACATGTCCAGGCCCATTTGAAGTTCACTAATGACCATCTGGATGATCCATAGGAGGCATTGGAGAAGGTAATGTAGTCAGATGAGACCAAAATAGAACTTTTTGGTTTCAACTCCAATCGCTGTGTTTGGAGGAAGAAGGATAAGTATAGCTCAAGAACACCATCCCAACTGTGAAGCAGGGTGTGGGAAACATCATACTTTGGGGGTGCTGTTCTGCAAAGGGAACAGGACGTACTGAAGGGAGGATGGATGAGGTCATGTATCATAAGATTTTGGCCAACAACCTCATTTTCTCAGTAAGAGCATTGAAGATGGGTCATAACAGGGTCTTCCAGCATGACAATGACCCGAAACACACAGCCAGGGCAACTAAGATGTGGCTCTGTAAGAAGCATTTCAAGGTCATAGAGTGGCTTAGCCTGTCTCCAGACCTGAACCCAATAGAAAATCTTTGGATTGAGATGAAGCTAAATGTTGCCCAGTGATAGCCCTGAAAATCTGAAAGATCTGCATGGAGGACTGGGCAAAAATCCCTGCTGCCACGTATGCAAATTTGGTCAAGAAGGAAACATCTGACCTCTGTAATTGCAAACAAAGGTTTCTGTACAAATAAGCTATGTCTTTCTATTGTATCAAATACTTATTTCATGCAATAACATTTTTAATTAATAATTATGTAAAAATTATACAATGTGATTTTCTGAATTTTTTTTAAAGATTCTGTCTTTCGCACTTGCAGTGCGCCTGTAAGGGGGAAGACCGGAAAGCAGGTACCTGTACTAAACCGGGTCCATAGCCTTCAAGGCTGTGTCCCATGTTGTCCGAGGGAAGGCAAAAAGGCCCAGACAGGTGCCCTGACCCGGAAGCCGGGGGCGCAGTTAAAAGTGAAAACGCTCACAGCCTCGGGCAGTTTCCTGCCGGTGGTGACAGAGGCAAGGTGCGTGCGCAGCCAGGCTGCAATGACATGCGGCCGATCCAAAGCCAGGAAGCAGTGGAGCCCACCGCAGTAACAGCCGGGAGCCCTGTTCAGCTAAGCTCTGCATGTCAGCCTAAGAGCTAGTGTAGAGTTCAAGACTGTTCGTACTGCCCTCGTTGCCAGACAGTGTCACGATGCTCTTCCAGGATCCAGGATGGCACACAGCTTCACTGACTTTAGCTGCAAAAGTTTATGGACTTAGGGGTTCAGTGGAAGGTACCAGAGACCAACCGCTGCCCCCAGAAGACGGACCATTATCTACAGGACCTTGTTGGAGAAACATGGCGCCAGCTGTTGTCGGCGCTACAGTCTTCAAAATGTCATCTGCAGCCCAGGAAACCTCTGACACGATAAGTTGATGAAAGAACTGCTGCTACCCTTGATTCATTGTTTATTAATCTTGCACTTTTCTTACCAATTAACTGTTTACCTCCCTGCAAGGAGTACCTCATTGCTAAATTAAATTGTTATACTTTGTTAGCCCTTGCTCTGCCTCCTGCCTGTCACTGCCTCCTGCAACCTGCTTACAGACCTACGATAGAAATTACAGACCACCCCACTCTTTGTAGGTTAGAAAATTTGCAAAATCGGCAGTGTATCAAATAGTTAATTTCTTACAAGCATTTCCACATGCGTTAATTTTTTTTCTAGAATGGTGTGCCTGGCCATAATTTACTGTAATAAGCTTGAATCAGCTGTCAGGTTCCTTTTAAAAAGCAGTATTCAGAAAACTTTAAACAAATGCAAAAGAGCAGATAAGTCCGAACTAGTACATTCAAAAACTGGTGCCAGAAATAATTTTGGTGCAACAGCAAAAAAAATAGAGAATAGAAGGTCATGCCTAGAATGAATTAAGATATATGGTTAAGATATTTACATGTAGCAATTATTCAATGCTTTGGTATGTTTCTGGTAGGCAGGGAACAGACATTAGTGATACAACTTTGACGAAATAAAAAAAAAACAATGCTCAGTGATGTGGTGCTTTAAGATTTTTGGCTGGGGCATTGCCAGGGTCAGGCGTCCAAGCCCCAAGACATATTTTTTGCCTTGATCCCTCCAATTTTTTTTAGTTCACAGATAATACAGTGATAACTTGTCATGATCAGCCAAGAAAATGTCTCCTGTAGTCCTTCTGCTCCTGAATCCAGCCTGCCATCTGCTATGGTCCTCTAGAGACCACGCTGAAAGACAGAAACACGTAACTACAGGTTCTGACAATTATTGACAGGGCTACTATGATTTAATCTTTGTATAAGGCATAAAACTGTGCTGAAAGCAATTAATTTTGGAAAACTATTTATAGGTCACTTTATATTGAGTCACTCCCTAGCTGGGAACTCTAAAGGGGAAGTCACTGGAAATATTTGCAAAATGAAGCTCTGTATGACCATTTCAAGAGTTCCATACTTGAGATTGCTGGGATTCTACGTAGCTGTCAGTAAGTTATCCACTATTCAAGGGATAGAGGAGAATTTACTATCTTGGGGAAAAAACACATTAAATTGGTTGTCATTTGATAAGATTTTAGGATATGTCATCAACATCATATTGGTCAGCGTCTGACACCCCGCAGCACCACTGATCAGCTGTTAAATGCTTTGGCAGCATATGGATGTAAGCACACATGCGGCGGCTGCTGCTAAGTACTGCAGAACAGCTTCTATTCTCAAATTGCCACTGGGAACTTGTAAGAACTGTTCTTCAGGATTTTACTTTAGTCGCTGCACTTTGAATGAAGCTACACGGGGAATCTCCGCTCCATTTGCTAAAAACCGGTTGCCACTGGAGCTTCCAACAGCTGATCTGTGCTTGATCTAAATCAATCTGATATTGGCGACTTATTCTATGGATACATCATCAATATATTCTGACTGGTGAATTCCTTTAAGCAGAATTTACCTTATCTAACAAGAGATTTTAACATCACATAAACTGACTATGATGACCCAATACATGAAAAAGGTGTTTTAGACGCTGTGTGGAGATTTTTCAAAGCTATTGCAAGGCAAAAGATACTTACAGTACTATCCTACGCCAATGCATCTGTATATATGTAGGTATAAAACACAGAGGTACAGTATAATAGACACAGGTAGAATATACCCATACATTATACACACTTGTATACTACATATGTGTATATACTATACTTTCATGTAATATATGGTTATTTATTGTATTGCACAAGTCCACCTGCTTTGGAGGTGAAAGTGGGCTAATTTATTTCTTGCATCTTCCTATATATATGTATTAGTGTACATGATCCACTGTAGGGGGATTGAGTCAGGGGCCATTGAACCATTTAGAGCCTTGTTTCATTAGAGCAGAAGGGACAGGAGGCAGTCTGGTCAGATATAAGGAGCAGTAACTTAGTGACTAATCAAAGGTTTATGCTTTCTCTTTGGTGCTCTGTGTGGCTTAGGCCTCTTTCACACTTCTGTCTTTCTTTTTTCGTTTTGTGAAAAAAAACGATCCAGCAAATGTTTCTGTTGGATCTGTTTTTTTCTCATAGACTTGTATTAGCAATGGATTGTGACGGATGGCCTTCCGTTTCATCTGTTGTGCACTGGATCCATTGTAAAATTGCTGTCCGTCGGGCGGAGACAACACACAGAGGAACGTTTTTTTGTGCACGTTGGAAAATCGCTCAGCGATAGATCCTGCACCGTCCGTCATTGGCTATAATGGAAGCCTATGGATGCAGGATCCATTGCTGACTGTCAAAAGCAGGAATCCAGAGACGGGTTCCGTCTTTTGAAGCTGAGCATGCGTGGAAGAATTTACAGTCAGGGAAATTCTCTCTTGCTCGCTCTCTCTCTCTTTTTACAATTGATGCTGCCTATGCAGCATCAATAGTAACAAGACATAATGTTAAAAATAATTTAAAAAATAAAAAATCTTGATATTCTCACCTTCCGGTGTCCCTCGCAGCCTTCCCGATGCTCGCGACACTTGCGATGCTCCTGTTCCCAGTAATGCATCGCGGCAATGACCCCAGATGACGTAGCGGTCTTGCAAGGCAAGGCATTACTGGGAACGGGAGCTGTCATGATCCCAATGGCAGGGGATCACAAAAGGACAAGCACACAAAAAACAGAACAAGCTCTAGGGTGATGGAAACTGAGCTGACCGCGATCCTGAACCTAATTCACAACACTAGCAGTAGCCGGGGAACGTGCCTACGATGATTCTAGACGTCTCGCGCCAGCCGAAGGACTAGCTTCCCCTATCAGAAGAAACAAAGACCTCTCTTGCCTCCAGAGAAACACCCCACAGAAATAGCAGCCCCCCACATGCAATGACGGCGAAACGAGAGGAAAGCACATACGTAGTAATGAAAACAGATTCAGCAAAATGAGGCCCGCTAAAAACTAGATAGCATAGGATACAAAAGTGAACTGCGCGGTCAGCGAAAAACCCTACAAAAAAAACCATCCTGAAATTACCTGAACTCATGTGCCCACTCATGGAACATGAGGAGCAATATCAGCCCACTAGAGCAACCAGCAACAAGGAATCACATAACTGCAAGCTGGACTAAAACAAAAATAAAGCAAAACGTGGAACAGGAAAATCAAAAACTTAGCTTGTCCTGATGATTACAGAAGCGGAAAGCAGAGGTAACAAGACACACTGATTACATCGATCGCCGGCGAGGAAATGACAAGAAAGCCAGGTTAAATAGGAAACTCCCATATCCTGATAGAACAGGTGGACACCAGAGACCGCAGAGAACACAAGTCACCCAGTACCATCTGTAACCACCAGAGGGAGCCCAAAAACAGAATCCACAACAGGGAGCATCGCGAGCGTCACAAGCATCGGGAAGGCTGGTGGTGACGCCAAAAGGTAAGAATAGCACAATTTTTTATTTTATTAATTTTAACATGGTTGTGTTGTGTATGCGTTTTTGCAGCGGAAAACCGCTGCGAAGACGCATACACAACAGGTGCACATAGCCTCGACGGGTCCCTCAAAAAAACGGACCCAGTGCACCCGTTTTTTACAATCTGCACCGGATCCGTCTTTTCAACATTTTGACGGATCCTGTGCAGATTGTAAAAATAGAAGTGTGAAAGAGGCCTTAGGAACCTCATCCTGCACCAACCACTAAACCACTGCTTCTAATCTGTGACAGCGCTGCCTCCTCTCACTGCTGCTCTTAAGGTACCTTCACACTAAACAACTTCACAACGATAACGATAGCGATCCGTGATGTTGCAACGTCCTGGATAGCGATATCGTTGTGTTTGACACGCAGCAGCGATCAGGATCCTGCTGTGATGTCGATGGTCGGAGCTAGAAGGCCAGAACTCTCTTTCGTCGCTGGACTCCCTGCAGACATCGCTGAATCGGCGTGTGTGACACCGATTCAGCGATGTCTTCACTGGTAACTAGGGTAAACATCGGGTTACTAAGCGCAGGGCCGCGCTTAGTAACCTGATGTTTACCCTGGTTACCAGCGTAAAAGTAAAAAAAACAAACACTACATACTTACCTTCAGCTGTCTGTCGCCGGCGCTCTGCTTCTCTGCACTCCTCCTGCATCCTGTGTCAGCGCCGGTCAGCCGGAAAGCAGAGCGGTGACATCACCGCTCTGCTTTCCGGCCGCTGTGCTCACAGTCAGTGCGGGAAGCAGAGCGCCGGGGACAGACAGTGGTAGGTAAGTATGTAGTGTTTGTTTTTTTTACTTTTACGATGGTAACAAGGGTAAACATCGGGTTACTAAGCGCGGCCCTGCGCTTAGTAACCCGATGTTTACCCTGGTTACCGGGGACCTCGGCATCGTTGGTCGCTGGAGAGCTGTCTGTGTGACAGCTCTCCAGCGACCAAACAGCGACGCTGCAGCGATCGACATCGTTGTCGGTATCGCTGCAGCGCCGCTTAGTGTGAAGGTACCTTTAGGCTCTCACTGATCTTCTGAGTTTTCCATTTTTTTTTTTTAATTTGCCTGTTGGGTCTAGCCTTTTTAATTAGTGCTAATATTTCTGGTGTTTCCAAAGGTGGCTATGTTTACAGAGTAATTATGCAAAGCACCCTAAAAAGAAATTGAGAAAATTCTATGAGCAACACACCCATGGAAAGGTTTGCACTTAGTTCCAAAGATATGAGCCATTTACTATGTGGCAGTTTAACCCCTTAGTGACAGAGCCAATTTGGTACTTAATGACCGAGCCAATTTTTGCAATTCTGACCACTGTCACTTTATGAGGTTATAACTCTGGAACGCTTCAACGGATCCCGCTGATTCTGAGATTGTTTTTTCGTGACATATTGTACTTCATGTTAGTGGTAACATTTCTTCGATATTACTTGCGATTATTTATGAAAAAAACGGAAATATGGCGAAAATTTTTAAAATTTTGCAATTTTCAAACTTTGTATTTTTATGCCCTTAAATCAGAGAGATATGTCACGAAAAATAGTTAATAAATAACATTTCCCACATGTCTACTTTACATCAGCACAATTTTGGAAACAAAATTTTTTTTTGTTAGGGAGTTATAAGGGTTAAAAGTTGACCAGCAATTTCTCATTTTTACAACACCATTTTTTTTTAGGGACCACATCACATTTGAAGTCATTTTGAGGGGTCTATATGATAGAAAATAATGAAGTGTGACACCATTCTAAAAACTACACCCCTCAAGGTTCTCAAAACCACATTCAAGAAGTTTATTAACCCTTTACGTGCTTCACAGGAACTGAAACAATGTGGAAGGAAAAAATGAACATTTAACTTTTTTTTGCAAACATCTTAATTCAGAACCATTTTTTTTATTTTCACAAGTGTAAAAACAGAAATGTAACCATAAATTTTGTTATGCAATTTCTCCTGAATACGCCAATACCCCATATGTGGGGGTAAACCACTGTTAGGGCGCACCGCAGAACTTAGAAGTGAAGGAGCGCCGTTTGACTTTTTCAATGCAGAATTGGCTGGAATTGAGATCGGACGCCATGTTACGTTTAGAGAGCCCCTGATGTGCCTAAACAGTGGAAACCCCCCACAAGTGACACCATTTTGGAAACTAGACCCCTTAAGGAACTTATCTAGATGTGTGGCGAGCACTTTGAACCCCCAAGTGCTTCACAGAAGTTTATAACGTAGAGCCGTGAAAATAAAAAATCGCTTTTGTTTACACAAAAATGATCTTTTTGCCCACAAATTCTTATTTTCACAAGGGTAACAGGAGAAATTAGACCACAAAAGTTGTTGTGCGATTTCTCCTGAATACGTCGATACCCCATATGTGGGGGTAAACCACTGTTTGGGCGCACCGCAGAGCTTGGAAGAGAAGGAGTGCCGTTTTACTTTTTCAATGTAGAATTGGCTGGAATTGAGATTGGACGCCATGTCGCGTTTGGAGAGCCCCTGATGTGCCTAAACAGTGGAAACCCCCCACAAGTGACACCATTTTGGAAACTAGACCCCTTAAGGAACTTATCTAGATGTGTGGCGAGCACTTTGAACCCCCATGTGCTTCACAGAAGTTTATAACGTAGAGCCGTGAAAAAAAAAAAATCGCATTTTTTCTACAAAAATGATCTTTTTGCCCACAAATTTTTATTTTCACAAGGGTAACAGGAGAAATTAGACCACAAAAGTTGTTGTGCAATTTCTCCTGAGTACGCTGATACCCAATATGTGGGGGTAAACCACTGCTAGGGCGCACCGCAGAGCTTGGAAGAGAAGGAGTGCCGTTTTACTTTTTCAATGTAGAATTGGCTGGAATTGAGATCGGACGCCATGTCGCGTTTGGAGAGCCCCTGATGTGCCTAAACAGTAGAAATCCCCCACAAGTGACCCCATTTTGGAAACTAGACCCCCCATGGAACTTATCTAGATGTGTGATGAGAACCTTGAATGCCCAAGTGCTTCACAGAAGTTTATAATGCAGAGCCGTGAAAATAAAAAATATTTTTTTTTTCCACAAAAAAGATATTGTAGCCCCCAAGTTTTTATTTTCACAAGGGTAACAAGAGAAATTGGACCCCAAAAGTTGTTGTCCAATTTGTCTTGAGTATGCTGGTACCCCATATGTGGGGGTAAACCACTGTTTGGGCGCACGGCAGAGCTCGGAAGGAAGGAGCGCCGTTTTGGAATGCAGACTTTGATAGAATGGTCTGCGGGTATTATGTTGCATTTGCAGAGCCCCTGATGTACCTAACCAGTAGAAACCCTCCACAAGTGACCCCATTTTGGAAACTAGACCCCCCAAGGAACTTATCTAGATGTGTGGTGAGAACTTTGAATGCCCAAGTGCTTCACAGAAGTTTAGAATGCAGAGTCGTGAAAATAAAAAATATTTTTTTTTTCACAAAAAAGATTTTGTAGCCCCCAAGTTTTTATTTTCACAAGGGTAACAGGAGAAATTGGACTGCAATAGTTGTTGTCCAATTTATCCCGAGTACGCTGATGTGCCATATGTGGGGGTAAACCACTGTTTGGGCGCACGGCAGAGCTCGGAAGGGAAGGAGCGCCTTTTTGGAATGCAGACTTTGATAGAATGGTCTGTGGGCATTATGTTGCGATTGCAGAGCCCCTGATATACCTAAACTGTAGTAACCCCCCACAAGTGACCCCATTTTGGAAACTAGACCCCCCAAGGAACTTATCTAGATGTGTGGTGAGAACTTTGAATGCCCAAGTGCTTCACAGAAGTTTAGAATGCAGAGTCGTGAAAATAAAAAATATTTTTTTTTTTCACAAAAAAGATTTTGTAGCCCCCAAGTTTTTATTTTCAAAAGGGTAACAAGAGAAATTGGACCCCAGAAGTTGTTGTCCAATTTATCCCGAGTACGCTGATGCCCCATATGTGGGGGTAACCCACTGTTTAGGCGCACGGCAGAGCTCAGAAGGGAGGGAGCACCATTTGACTTTTTGAGCGCAAAATTGGCTGTCGTGTTTGGAGACCCCCTGATGTACCTAAACAGTGGAAACCCCCCAATTCTAGCTCCAACCCCTAACCCTAATCCCAACCTGATCCATAATCCTAATCACTAACCCTAACCATAATCACAACCCTTACCCCAAAACAACCCTAATGTCAACCCTAACCATAACCCTAATCAAAACCCTAAATCCAACACACCCCTAATCCTAATCTCAACCCTAACCCTAATCCCAATACACCCCTAATCACAACCCTAACCTTAACCCTAATCCCAAACCTAACCCTAATCCCAAGCGTAACCCTAATGCCAACCCTAACCCTAATACCAACCCTAATCCAAACCCTAAACCTAATCCCAGCTCTAACCCTAACTTTAGCCCCAACCCTAGCCCTAACTTTAGCCCCAACCCTAACCCTAGCCCTAAGGCTACTTTCACACTTGCGTTGTTTGGCATTCCGTCGCAATCCGTCGTTTTGGACAAGAAACGGATCCTGCAAATGTGCCCGCAGGATGCGTTTTTTGCCCATAGTATTGCCGACGGATCGTGACGGATGGCCACACGTCGCGTCCGTCGTGCACTGGATCAGTTGTGTTTTGGCGGAGCGTCGGCACAAAAAAAGTTCAATGAAACGTTTTTTTGTACGTCGCATCCGCCATTTCTGACCGCGCATGCGTGGCCGTAACTCCGCCCCCTCCTCCCCAGGACATAGATTGGGCAGCGGATGCGTTGAAAAACTATAGCTGCTGCCCACGTTGTGCACAATTTTCACAACGTGCGTCGGTATGTCGGGCCGACGCATTGCGACGGCCCCGTACCGACGTAAGTGTGAAAGAAGCCTAACCCTAAATTTAGCCCCAACCCTAACCCTAAATTTAGCCCCAACCCTAACCCTAAATTTAGCCCCAACCCTACCCCTAACCCTACCCCTAACCCTACCCCTAACCTAACCCTAGCCGTAACCCTACCCCTAACCCTAACCTAACCCTACCCCTAACCTAACCCTAGCCGTAACCCTACCCCTAACCTAACCCTAGCCCTAACCCTACCCCTACCCTAACCCTACCCCTAACCCTACCCCTAACCCTACCCCTAACCTAACCCTAACCCTACCCCTAACCCTACCCCTAACCTAACCCTAACCCTACCCCTAACCCTACCCCTAACCCTACCCCTAACCTAACCCTACCCCTAACCCTACCCCTAACCCTACCCCTAACCCTACCCCTAACCCTACCCCTAACCCTACCCCTAACCCTAATTTTAGCCCTAACTGCTGTTCTCCTGCCGGCCGGCAGATGGAGACAGATGGCGGGCGCACTGGGCATGCGTCCGCCATGTTCTTCTGCCGGCGGCCAGGAGGAGCAGCAAGAGGATCCAGGGACCTAGGTGAGTATGCTAGGGTCCCCGAATCCCCCTATTTCTCTGTCCTCTGATGTGCGATCACATCAGAGGACAGAGAATTACACTTTACTTTTTTTTTTTTTTTTGCGGTCGCCGGTAAACAGTTAATTACCGGCGATCGCAAAACAGGGGTCGCTAAAACCGACCCCCGATCATGCTCTTTGGGGTCTCGGCTACCCCAGGCAGCCGAGACCCCAAAGATTCTCCCGGTGCCGGCCGGCGGGCGCACTGCGCATGCGCCCGCCATTTTGAAGATGGCGGCGCCCACCGGGAGACACGAGGAGCATCGGGGGAGCTAGGTGAGTATTGGGGGGCCACCTGGGACCCCTTTTCTCTGTCCTCCGATGTGCGATCACATCGGAGGACAGAGAAATTAAAAAGAGATCGCTTTTTTTTTTTTTTTTTTTTTTTTTTGCGATCGCCGGTAAACGGTTAATTACCGGCGATCGCAAATGCGGGGAGGGTTAAAAACCCCCCGAATCATGTTCTCTGGGGTCTCAGCTACCCTCGGCAGCCGAGACCCCGGAGAAAATCGGCCTGTGGGGGGCGCTATACACTTTTTCCACAGCGCCGTGTGGTTTAAGTACCCTTAGCGGCCGCCGTTAAAAGGCGTATCGGCGGTCGCTAAGGGGTTAAAAAAGAAAAAAAAAAAAACAACAACAACAACAAAAAAATAGTCAGGGGAGAAGCAAGAATAAAAGAAGACAAAATCTTAGGACTTCTGAACTGGTGACAGGTCCTCTTTAACATATCTTTAGTTAGATAAGACTAGTATTTATTCTGACTCTTTTTGTAACACTGTAATAAAAACAAACATTAATTTATGAGGCACTACCATGATGCAATGAAGATGGATGTATTTTAAATGATATAATAGGCCATGCCTACATTTTGTTTCACTAGGCTGAACTTTACTCTAACAATAAATTAGTTTCAGAAAAACTACGGTAACTTATAGAGATTAGATTTCTGACAACAATGTGCTATAAATTTCTATCCTGGCCAGTCAAGCAACTAAGGAAATATAATTGTGAAAAGCACTATTTTTGCATTATCTTGCCTAGTGACATGTTGTAAGATGAAAATCCACTCCAGGCACTTAGTAGCTCTTGATAGAATTCCAGAAATGTCTCCTTTTTTTTGCTCAATGAAACTATAAAGTCTAACATGCGTCTCCATACTGTGTCACCGGGGAGTTCTGGAATCTCTCCAAAATCTTTAAAATTCATTTAGTGAGCTATGGAAGAGAAGATTATTTTCTGTCTATCTTCAATGCCAGCACTTACTTGCAGTTACATTGTAAAAGAAAAGTCTTTCTGAACTAAAAAGCTTTTTACTGCTATTTGTTGGATAAAAAAAAAAATCTGAAATGCATGTGAAAATGACTAAAACTAAGGCAACCAATTGATGAACTGTCGGCTATTATACACCACACATTTAGGAAAAAAAGAGAAGATAAACTGATGTCATTACCCACACATAGAAATCCGCTCTGTATTGATTGCTAACAGATTCTGTGCTACAATTACGAAACCTGAAGGGAGGACAAAACTTTTCATACAGTGCACTAACGATGCTGTTAAAGTTTACCCAAGCTATGTTTTTCAGTGGATTGTTCAAATATCTATCTACAACCCCTGGCAGAAATTATGGAATCACCGGCCTTGGAGGATGTTCATTCAGTTGTTTAATTTTGTAGAAAAAAAGCCGATCACAGACATGGCACAAAACTAAAGTAATTTCAAATGACAACTTTCTGGCTTTAAGAAACACTAAAAAAAAACTAGAACAAAAAATGTGGTAGTCAGTAATGGTTACTTTTTTAACCAAGCATAGGGTAAAAATTATGGAATCACTCAATTATGAGGAAAAAATTATGGAATCACCCTGTAAATTTTCATTCCCAAAACTAACACTTGCATGAAATTAGATCTGCTCATTAGTCTGCATCTAAAAAGGAGTGATCACACCTTGGAGAGCTGTTGCACCAAGTGGACTGACATGAATCATGGCTCCAACACTAGAGAAGTCAATTGAAACAAAGGAGAGGATTATCAAACTCTTAAAAGAGGGTAAATCATCACGCAATGTTGCATAAGATGTTGGTTGTTCACAGTCAGCTGTGTCTAAAATCTGGACCAAATACAAACAACATGGGAAGTTTGTTAAAGGCAAACATACTGGTAGACCAAGGAAGATATCAAAGCATCAAGACCGTAAACTTAAAGCAATATGTCTCCAAAACAGGAATGCACAACAAAACAAATGAGGAATGAATGGGTGGAAACTGGAGTCAACATCTGTGACCGAACTGTAAGAAACCACCTAAAGAAAATGGTATTTACATACAGAAAAGCTAAACGAAAGCCATCATTAACACCTAAACAGAAAAAAACAAGGTTACAATGGGCAAAGGAATAGCAATCGTGGACTGTGGATGACTGGATGAAATTTATATTCAGTGATGAATCAAGAATCTGCATTGGGCAAGGTGATGATGCTGGAACTTTTGTTTGGTGCCTTTCCAATAATAATAATAATTTATAATAATAATAATTTTTATTTATATAGCGCCAACATATTCCGCAGCACTTTACAATTAAGCGGGGACATGTACAGACAATAAATTCAGTACAAGTTAAGACAATTTAAACAGTGACATTAGGGGTGAGGTTCTTGCTCGCAAGCTTACAATCTAAAAGGAAATGGGGGGACACAATAGGTGAAAAGTGCTTGTTATTTCAGGTCTGGCAATTATAAAAAATAGGGATTTTCATATAAAGCTGAATGATCCGATCATCAGCTCGTGTGTTTAAGTGCAATAGTCAAGTATCAAGTGCAGTTATCGTGTGCATGGAGGGTGTGAAGACAGATGAATAGTAGGGTGCAGATTCACATGCAGATAATATTTGGAAGGAGGGAACAGGACAAGGTTAGTTTACTGAGTAGTTGATGTGGTAGGTTTGTTTGAAGAGATGGGTTTTTAAAGCGCGCTTGAATAGGTCGGGGCTAGGTATCAGTCTGATCGTCTGGAGAAGTGCATTCCAGAGAGCTGGCGCAGCACGAGAGAAGTCTTGGAGACGGAGGTGCGAGGTTCGGATTACGCGGGATGTTAGGTCATTTGTAGAATGGAGGGCACATGTAGGGCGATAGACGGAGATGAGAGAGGAGATATAAGGCGGTGCAGAACTGTGGAGAGCTTTGTGGGTGAGAGATGAGTTTATACTGGACCCTATAGCGAATGGGTAGCCAGTGTAATGTCTGGCACAAGATGGAGGCATCGGTGAAGCGGCAGGACAGAAATATGACCCTGGCTGCCGCATTCAAGATGGATTGGAGAGGAGAAAGTTTGGAAAGAGGGAGGCCGATCAGAAGAGAGTTGCAGTAGTCCAGACGAGAATGAATAAGAGCAACAGTAAGAGTCTTAGCAGTTTCAAAGGTGAGAAAAGGTCGGATTCTGGAGATGTTTTTAAGATGCAGGTGACAGGAGCGAGTGAGTGATCGGATATAGGGAGTAAAGGAAAGTTCGGTGTCGAATATGACCCCAAGACAGCGGGCATGCTGCTTGGGAGTTATGGTTGAACCCTCCAGGGTAATTTCCATGTTGGGTAGAGTGAGGTTAGTATAAGGGAGAAACACAAGTAGTTCAGTTTTGGAGAGATTTAGTTTCAGATATAGGGAGGACATGATGTTAGAGACAGCAGACAATCCTTGGTATTTTGAATTAGAGTGGGGGTGATGTCAGGGGAAGAAGTGTATAATTGGGTGTAGTCAGCATAGAGATGGTACTGGAACCCAAATCTGCTGATTGTTTATCCAATAGGGGCAGTGTATAGAGAGAAAAGGAAGGGGCCCAGGACTGAGCCCTGCGGAACCCCGATAGTAAGGGGACGAGGAGAGGAAGAGGAGCCGGCAAAAGATACAGTGAAGGAGCAGTCAGAGAGGTAGGAGGAGAACCAGGAGAGGGCTATGTCCTTGAGGCCTATGGAGCAAAGCATAGTGAGAAGGAGCTGGTGATCCACAGTATCAAATGCGGCAGATAGATCCAGGAGAATCAGCAGAGAGCAATGACCTTTGGATTTAGCTGTTATTAGATCATTAGAGACTTTAGTGAGGGAAGTTTCAGTGGAGTGTAAAGAGCAGAAACCAGATTGTAAGGGGTCAAGGAGAGAGTTATCCGAGAGATAGCTGATTAGACGGGAGTGGACCAAGCGTTCCAGGATTTTAGAGATGAAGGAAAGGTTAGAGACAGGTCTGTAGTTAGCCGTGCAGTTCTGGTCCAGGGATGGCTTTTTAAGTAAAGGGGGCATGTTTAAATGAGGAGGGAAAGATACCTGAAGAAATAGAGAGGTTAAATATTTTAGTCAGGTGAGTGGTGACCACTGGTGAGAGAGACTGCAGGAGAGGTGAGGGAATGGGATCACTGTTGCAGGTTGTAGGCCAAGGAGAAGAGAGGAGCTTGGAAACTTCTTCTTGTGAAACAGGCTCAAAGATGTCTAATGAGCTTGAGGTGTGGCAGGGAAGGGGATCCAGGCACTGAGGAGATTGAGCTGAGATATCCTGATGGATGTGATTGATTTTTTTCTAGGAAATAAGTGGCCAGATCCTCACCACTGAGATTGGAGATGGGGGCCTGTACTTCAGGTTTCAGGAGGGAGTTTGAGGTTTCAAAAAGTCGTTTTGGGTTGTTGGATAGTGAGGTGATGAAGGTGGTGAAGTAGGATTGTTTGCCCAGAGAAAGGGCAGAGTTATAGGTTTTGAGCATGAACTTATAGTGGATGAAGTCTTCTGCTAAGAGAGATTTTCTCCACTGCCGCTCTGCACACCTTGAGCAACGCTAAAGAAAGCGTGTTTGCATAGTGTACCAGGGCTGCCATTGTCTGTGTCGGGTCTTTCTGCGTGTAGAAGGTGCTGCATCATCCAGGGAATTCTTCAGTGTAATATTGAAGTGTGACAATGCTAAGTCTGGACAGGAGAGGGAGGAGATGGGGGCTAAAGATGTGTGGAGGTTGTCCATAAGCTGCTGGGTATTAATGGTACGTGTATTCCGATAAGTGTGGTAAGTGGGGGTGTCCTGGGTGAGGAGACAATTCTTGACAGAGAAGGAAAGAAGGCTGTGGTCCAAGAGCGGGAGAGTGGAGTTAGTAAAGGCATGCAGCGATCCGGGATGGGAGAAAACCAGGTCCAGAGTATTCCTGTCCTCATGCATAGGAGAATTAGTAAACTGTGAGAGGTTGAATGAAGAAGTTAGAGAGAGAAGATGAGAGGCAGATTGGGAGAGGGGATCATTGATGGGGATGTTAAAGTCTCCCATGATGAGGGTGGGGATGTCACAGGATAGAAAGTGAGTAAGCCAGGTGGCAAAGTGGTCTAGAAACAGGCGGGAGGAGCCTGGAGGGCAATAAACAACCGCCACCAGCAAGGAGAAAGGCTTAAAGAGTCTGACAGCATGGACTTCAAAGGAAGGAAATGTAAGTGAGGGAACCGTGGGGATGATCTGGAAAGCACATTGTGATGAAAGGAGTAAACCAACACCTCCACCCTGTCTGTTCTCAGGTCTGGTGGTATGTGAAAATTTCAGCCCACCAAACGAGAGAGCGGCAGCGGCGGTGGTGTCTGAGTGCTGGATCCAGGTTTCTGTAATAGTCAGAAGATTAAGGGAATTAGAGAGGAAAAGATCGTGAATGTAAGTTAGTTTGTTACACACAGACCGTGCATTCCAGAGAGCACAGTGGAAAGCAATAGGAGAAGGCATGCACTGAATGTTAATAAGATTAGCAGGGTTTCTATATGTAGCTGGAGGAGAGTAATGTATGCTGGTGGAAGAAGGTCCAGGGTTTGGGGAGATGTCACCTGCAACTAGTAGAAGGAGAAAAAACAGAAAGAGCAGGTGGTGGGATGATTTGTATGAACGTTTTGAGTGCAGCATGGCGGTAGTGGCTGGTTTGGAGTGGGTAAGAAATGTCAGTAGAGCCTCCGATTTATACATGGGAGAGGGGAGAAGGGAGGGGTGGATATAGCAAGAGTTCCCAGAATGTGTTAAAGGGTGGGTGAGTTGTGAGAAAGCAGAAGTAAAAACAAATCTCCAATGAGATTTATAAAGATGACTGCCTGAAGAGAACATGCAAATTTCCAGTCATTGACGATATGGGGCTGCATGTCTGATAAAGGCACTGGGGAGATGGCTGTCATTACATCTTCAATAAATGCACAAGTTTATGTTGATATTTTGGCCACTTTTCTTATCCCATCAATTGGAAGGATGTTTGGGGATGATGAAATCATTTTTCAAGATGATAAATGATCCTGTCATAGAGCAAAAGCTGTGAAAACATTCGTTGAAAAAAGACACATAAGGTCAATGTCATGGCCTGCAAATAGTCCGGATCTCAATCAAATTGAATATCTTTGGTGGAAGTTGAAGAAAATGGTCCATGACAAGGCTCTAACCTGCAAAGCTGATCTGGCAACAGCAATCAGAGAAAGTTGGAGCCAGATTGATGAAGAGTACTGTTTGACACTCATTAAGTCCATGCCCCAGAGACTGCAAGCTGTTATAAAAGTCAGAGGTGGTGCAACAAAATACTAGTCATAGTAACATAGTAACATAGTAACATAGTAACATAGTTAGTAAGGCCGAAAAAAGACATTTGTCCATCCAGTTCAGCCTATATTCCATCATAATAAATCCCCAGATCTACGTCCTTCTACAGAACCTAATTGTTTGATACAATATTGTTCTGCTCCAGGAAGACATCCAGGCCTCTCTTGAACCCCTCGACTGAGTTCGCCATCACCACCTCCTCAGGCAAGCAATTCCAGATTCTCACCGCCCTAACAGTAAAGAATCCTCTTCTATGTTGGTGTAAAAACCTTCTCTCCTCCAGACGCAAAGAATGCCCCCTTGTGCCCGTCACCTTCCTTGGTATAAACAGATCCTCAGCGAGATATTTGTATTGTCCCCTTATATACTTATACATGGTTATTAGATCGCCCCTCAGTCGTCTTTTTTCTAGACTAAATAATCCTAATTTCGCTAATCTATCTGGGTATTGTAGTTCTCCCATCCCCTTTATTAATTTTGTTGCCCTCCTTTGTACTCTCTCTAGTTCCATTATATCCTGTATATAGTCATGTTTTGGAGTGTTTTTTTGTTTGTTTGTTTTTCATGATTCCATAATTTTTTCCTCAGAATTGAGTGATTCCATTTGAAATGACTTTAGTTTTGTGCCATGTTTGTGATCTGCTTCTTTTTCTTCAAAATTAAACAACTGAAGGAATATCCTCCAAGGCCGGTGATTCCCTAATTTTTGCCAGCGGTTGTACAATACATACAAAAATGCAGCAGCGTGATATGGAAAGATAAATGCAAAAACTGACAAGGATCTCCAAACAGTATCTACCTATTTACAGCGGCATGTAAAAGTTTTGGGCACCCCTGGTCAAAATTATTGTTATTTTAAATATATTAAGCAAGTTGATGTTGATATGATCTCTTAAAGGCCTAAAGTTAAAGATGACACATTTCCTTTACATTTTAGGAAAAAATATGGTGCTTTAAAGACACGAGCTCACTGCAGTTTGGAATAGAACATGTTTTCCCTGCTGCAAGATGGTGGGTGAGATTGAAATAGCCTTAGTACACATGCGCCTGGGAGACGCAGCGATCCTCCCCCTCAATGTAATGACCGGGAAGAATACTGACATGCACAGTAGTAAAGTAAGAATGCCCTTTTAGATGCTCTCTAACACCAGAATGGGTCTCATATCTTATTACTGAGTGAGTAATCTCTCAAATCAGCTTTACACGTTACTTATTACAGATCGTTTATGCACTTTTGCTCTTTACTGTATTATATGCACAAATGATTACTCTGTTTATTATGAAACAGCCCAGTATTTTGGTCTCATGTATCCATTATTTATTCATTATAATTGTTAATGGAATTTTTTTTGTATTATGAATGCTAACGACATTATAATTATGTATTAATTAATAACCATTAATAAATGTACATTGTACCATCACCTATTGCTTGAGAAAGGTTCTGTCATGGCGCCAAAACATCACCAAAGCTGATAAAGTTCACTTTTTTGGCATCATTTAATTGATGCCTTTTCCTAATCTATCTGGCTATCTATTATCACGTTCCCTAATCAAACTCATTTTATGTTTGTGTGTGTGTAGCCCATTTAGTATCTCCATCTACCCCCCACTCCATGAAGATGGCTGGACCATCATTGTAAATACATAATTGTAAATATACACCTGTACTTTGTATCTCCCCCACCTCATTGTAGATTGTAAGCTCTCACGAGCAGGGTTGTCTTATTTTGTCTTATTTTGCTTTATTACTGTATTGTTAACATTGTTGTTACCTATGACTGTTGTGTTTGAAACTGTTAAACTGTAAAGCGCTGCGGAATATGTTGGCGCTATATAAATAAAGATTATTATTATTATTATTATCTGTCTATCTAGATATCTATCTATCTATCTATCTATCTATCTATCTATCTATCTATGTGTAACGGGGTCTACTGTGCTGTAGTACCTCTTTCAGCACCCCCCGTGTTTTAGGAGGTCCATTCTGCTTTTGCTGGATTCTGAATGAAGGACGCTGGCTAGGATTTCTTGATTACATGGGAGCATATAAAAGCTGACTGTTACTCCAGGTATTTCCAGTCTAAAAGAACACACTTTATTTACAGCACACAGAATATATAACACAGAGACACAGGGCAGGCCAATAGAAAAAAACAGGCCAGACATACATTACAATAGCTGCAGGGGGCCGGAGCCTGCTGGTATTTACTGGGGAAATTACAAAGGTGGGGAAGGAGAGAAGGGGGATATCTTGTCCTCTCTGTCCAGATGACGGACATTTTTTGAGAGACAAGGAGATCCGAAATAAAGTCCATGGAAATGTGCGTCCAAGGCCTCTTCGGGATAGGCAAAGGTGACAACAATCCACTGGCCCGAGAACAGCAAGGCTTAGCCCGAGCGCAAACTTCACAAGACTGCACAAAAGAACGCACATCCCTCGACAAGGAAGGCCACCAAAAAGACCTGGCCACCAAGTCTCTAGTACCAAATATTCCAGGATGACCTGCCAACGCAGAAGAATGGACCTCGGAGATGACTCTACTGGTCCAATTATCCGGAACAAACAGTCTTTCAGGCGGACAACGATCAGGTTTATCCGCCTGAAACTCCTGAAAAGCACGTCGCAAGTCTGGGAAGACAGCCGACAAAATCACCCCATCCCTAAGGATACCAGTGGGCTCAGAATTTCCAGGGGAATCAGGCACAAAACTCCTAGAAAGAGCATCCGCCTTCACATTCTTTGAACCTGGCAGGTATGAAACCACAAAATCGAAACGGGAGAAAAACAGTGACCAACGAGCCTGTCTAGGATTCAGACGCTTTGCAGACTCAAGATAAATCAGATTTTTGTGATCAGTCAAGACCACCACACGATGTCTAGCACCCTCAAGCCAATGACGCCACTCCTCAAATGCCCACTTCATGGCCAAAAGCTCTCGATTACCAACATCATAATTCCGCTCAGTGGGCGAAAACTTTCTAGAAAAGAACGCACATGGCTTCATCACCGAGCAATCGGAGCTTCTCTGTGACAAAACCGCCCCCGCTCCAATCTCAGAAGCATCAACCTCAACCTGAAAAGGAAGCGAAACATCTGGCTGACGCAACACAGGAGCAGAAGAAAACCGGCGCTTAAGTTCCTGAAAGGCCTCCACAGCCGCAGGAGACCAATCAGCAACATCAGCACCCTTCTTAGTCAGATCCGTCAAAGGCTTAACAACACTAGAAAAATTAGTTATGAAACGACGATAAAAATTAGCAAAGCCCAAGAACTTCTGTAGACTCTTAAGAGATGTAGGCTGCGTCCAGTCACAAATAGCTTGAACCTTGACGGGATCCATCTCAATAGTAGAAGGGGAAAAAATATACCCCAAAAAAGAAATCTTCTGGACTCCAAAGAGACACTTTGAACCTTTTACAAACAAAGAATTGGCCCGCAGGACCTGAAACACCTTCCTGATCTGCTGAACATGGGACTCCCAGTCATCAGAAAAAACCAAAATATCATCCAAATACACAATCATAAATTTATCCAGATATTCACGGAAAATATCGTGCATAAAGGACTGGAAGACAGAAGGAGCATTAGAAAGTCCAAAAGGCATCACCAAATACTCAAAATGGCCCTCAGGCGTATTAAATGCGGTTTTCCACTCATCACCCTGCTTAATCCGCACAAGATTATACGCACCCCGAAGATCAATCTTAGTGAACCATTTAGCCCCCTTAATGCGAGCGAACAAATCAGTCAACAATGGCAAAGGATACTGATATTTGACCGTAATCTTATTCAAAAGACGGTAATCTATACAAGGCCTCAAGGAACCATCTTTTTTGGCCACGAAAAAAAAACCTGCTCCCAAAGGAGACGAAGATGGACGGATATGTCCCGTTTCCAAGGACTCCTTAACATAATCCCGCATAGCAGTATGCTCTGGCACTGACAGATTGAACAAACGACCTTTAGGAAATTTACTGCCAGGAATCAAATCTATAGCACAATCGCAATCCCTGTGAGGAGGAAGCGAATTGAGCTTAGGCTCCTCAAAAACATCCCGATAATCAGACAAAAATACAGGAACCTCAGAAGGAGTAGATGAAGCGATAGAAATCGGAGGTGCATCATCATGAACCCCCTGACATCCCCAGCTTAACACAGACATCGTTTTCCAGTCCAAGACTGGGTTATGAGTTTGTAACCATGGCAGACCAAGCACTAAGACATCATGTAAATTATACAGTACCAGGAAGCGAATCACCTCCTGATGAACGGGAGTCATACGCATGGTCACGTGTGTCCAGTACTGAGGTTTATTCATAGCCAAAGGTGTAGTCAATTCCTTTCAAAGGAATAGGGACTTCCAGAGGCTCCAGACTAAACCCACAGCGGTTGGCAAATGACCAATCCATAAGACTCAGGGCAGCGCCTGAATCCACATAGGCATCGACGGAAATGGCTGATAATGAACAAATCAGAGTCACAGACAGAATGAACTTAGACTGTAAAGTACTAATGGCAACAGACTTATCAACCTTTTTTGTGCGTTTAGAGCATGCTGATATAACATGAGCTGAATCACCACAATAAAAACACAACCCATTTTTCCGCCTATAGTTTTGCCGTTCACTTCTGGACTGAATTCTATCACATTGCATTGTCTCAGGTGCCTGTTCAGAAGACACCGCCAAATGGTGCACAGGTTTGCGCTCCCGTAAACGCCGATCAATCTGAATAGCCATCTGAATAGCCATAGTCATAGACTCATTCAGACCTGTAGGCGCAGGGAACCCCACCATAACATCTTTAATGGCCTCAGAAAGGCCATCTCTGAATCTTGCAGCCAGGGCGCACTCATTCCACTGAGTAAGCACCGACCATTTCCGAAATTTCTGACAATATAATTCTGCTTCATCTTGCCCCTGAGAGAGAGCCAATAAAGCTTTTTCAGCCTGAATCTCTAGGTTAGGTTCCTCATAGAGCAAACCCAATGCCAGAAAAAACGTATCCACATTGAGCAACGCAGGATCCCCTGGTGCCAATGCAAATGCCCAATTCTGAGGGTCACCCCGCAGGAAAGATATTACAATCTTGACTTGCTGAGCAGGGTCTCCAGAGGAGCGAGATTTCAAAGAAAGAAACAACTTGCAATTGTTCCTAAAATTCAGAAAACTAGATCTATCTCCAGAAAAAAACTCTGGGATAGGAATTCTAGGTTCAGACATAGGAGCATGTACAACAAAATCTTGTATATTTTGAACCTTAGTAGCAAGATTATTCAGGCTGGAAACCAAACTCTGGACGTCCATGATAAACAGCTGAGGTCAGAGCCATTCAAGGATTAAGAGGAGGTAAGACGTAGCAAACTCTGAGGGAAGGAAAAAAAAAAAAAAAAACTTCCTCAGACTACTTTTCCTCCTACTTCAGCCAATATGATTACCACTTTTCAGGCCGGCGATACTGTCATGATCCCAATGGCAGGGGATCACAAAAGGACAAGCACACAAAAAACAGAACAAGCTCTAGGGTGATGGAAACTGAGCTGACCGCGATCCTGAACCTAATTCACAACACTAGCAGTAGCCGGGGAACGTGCCTACGATGATTCTAGACATCTCGCGCTAGCTGAAGGACTAGCTTCCCCTATTAGAAGAAACAAAGACCTCTCTTGCCTCCAGAGAAACACCCCACAAAAATAGCAGCCCCCCACATGTAATGACGGTGAAATGAGAGGAAAGCACATACGTAGTAATGAAAACAGATTCAGCAAAATGAGGCCCGCTAAAACTAGATAGCAGAGGATACAAAAGTGAACTGCGCGGTCAGCGAAAAACCCTACAAAAAACCATCCTGAAATTACCTGAACTCATGTGCCAACTCATGGAACATGAGGAGTAATATCAGCCCACTAGAGCAACCAGCAACAAGGAATCACATAACTGCAAGCTGGACTAAAACAAAAATAAAGCAAAACGTGGAACAGGAAAATCAAAAACTTAGCTTGCCCTGAAGATTACTGAAGCGGAAAGCAGAGGTAACAAGACACACTGATTACATTGTTCGCCGGCGAGGAAATGACAAGAAAGCCAGGTTAAATAGGAAACTCCCATATCCTGATAGAACAGGTGGACACCAGAGACCGCAGAGAACACAAGTCACCCAGTACCATCTGTAACCACCAGAGGGAGCCCAAAAACAGAATCCACAACAACTGGGTATGCCGAGTCCGGTTGGGACATTGTCTTTGCAGGTGGCCCAGCTGACGGCGGGTGTGGCATCGCGCCCCAGGGGAACTGTGGTAGGCTGGGTTTCTAGCTGGTCCCCCTACAATCTTCGGTGGTTTGGGGCCCTCCAGGTCCATGTGCGGACCCCTAGTGACCATCTTTGATCCTGACAACTGAGGCCTCCAGGCGTCATGATGTTCATCGGCCAGATGAGCGGCTTCCTCAAGAGTCATTGGCCGCCTGTCCCAAAGCCATTCCTGTGTCTCGGGGTTTAGTCCATTAAAGAATCGTTCTAACAAGAAGAGCTGGAGGATGTCCTCCTTAGTGGTTGCTTGGCTCCCTTGTACCCACTGTAGCAGTGACCGCCGTAATTTACAGGCCCATTCAGCGTGGGCATCGGTTACTCGTTTTATAAGTCCGCGGAACTGTTGGCGGTATGCCGCTGGTGTCAGCGCATACCGGCAGCACGGTGGCTCAGTGGATAGCACTGCAGCCTTGCAGCGCTGGGGTCCTGGGTTCAAATCCCACCCAGGACAACATCTGCAAAGAGTTTGTATGTTCTCTCCGTGTTTGCGTGGGTTTCCTCCGGGCACTCCGGTTTCCTCCCACATTCCAAAGACATACTGATAGGGAATCTAGATTGTGAGCCCCATCGGGGACAGCGATGATAATGTGTGCAAAACTGTAAAGCGCTGCGGATTATGTTAGCGCTATATAAAAATAAAGATTATTATTATTATTATACCGGGCCAAGATCACTTCTTTGATCCACTCATAGTCCATACAGTCCTCATCAGGTACCGTGCGATAGGCGTCCGCTGCCCGGCCTGTCAGCTTGCTGGCCAGAATTTGAACCCGTTCCTCTGGCTTCACTTGATGAAGGGCACACTGCCGCTCAAAGTCCTGCAGAAAGCCATCAATGTCTTCCTCTGCCTCCCCCAACTGTCGGAAGGCATTATACTAGATCTTTTTGTGGCTTACTGTTGAAGGTACCTGGTCGGGGGCCAGAGCTCCCCTTGCTCGCTGACTCTCCTCTCTCTGCTCTGCCATCTCCATCTTGTCCTCTCTGCCCAGGGATCTATCTATCCATCTATGTAAAATTTCTATCTAATCTATCTATATTGGTTTCATCTGTGTTGTAGGAGGGTAATTAAAGCAGTAATAGTATGGCTTTTAGTCAATGTCTGGAACTATGGGTTAAAAACTACCACATTGACAGTAAAATGCACACATTAGGCAAGCATCAAAAGTTAGTCCTTTTGACAGGCTTTAACATACAGATATGTGACCTTGACATGTAACTGCTATGTAGCTCATATTGGCTAGGTTGTCATGAATCACAAGTACTACAAAGCATTTAAAAGGTGTATAAGGGTCAAAGGTCTACTAAAAATGTACTTAAAAATGTCAAAGTGATCTCCACATATATGACTAAGGGTAAATGGATGAAAATTATGTTAACCGAAAGCCTGTTTAGCAGCACATTAACAGAATTTTCTACTTTATGAATTGTAAAAATGTTCTAAAAGTTACCCTTTTTCTGGAGAAAATGCCATGGCTTTTTAACTAGAAATGCTGCTAATCCATTTGACTCATGACAGGTCCAGCTCTTCTCCATCTAGATGGCAGGCTGCATGGTTGCACAATGTGACCATGCAGCCTGTCATCCAGGAGACACAATGAGCACTTTGTGCTCAGTGTTTCTCTGTGAACTCCTATTACCTAGGTGACAGCACCGTGAGCATGAGAAAGTCCTCCTGCTCGCGGTGCCTTCAGACAGGTCCTGCGAGTTCACGGCCAATGAAATCACTTCACCTTTCCGACATCAGCACTCGCACCGTGGAGAAAGCAGAAGAATTGTGAAGGGATCTACAGGAAAAGGTAGTTGAACTGTATAAAACAGGGAAGGGATACCCGAGTCGGCTTTTATTCAAAAATATACGGTATGTGTTTGTGTGTGTGTTTTGATTAATATTTACTTTGAAAATGATGTGCAAATGACAGAGAATTGCTGTATGTAAAATCTCATGTTAAAATTGCATTGCAATCAGATAGCAATCGCACTGTATTCTGATGTAAATCAGATTGTACTCGCATAACACTCACATTACACTTGTGCGACTCTCGACAGGGAGACTCAGCCCAATTTTTCATATGTTTAGTGTGACTCCAGCCTAATATACAAACTTTGACCCATTTTAGGAGGCAGGAAGCAAGTCTTCTATTTTGCTTTTACAGCAAGGATCTAAAAGCATCGATAATTAATAATTATCTCTTTGCTTGATACTAATGATGTGCCTGTCATCCCTCAAGCAATCGACTAAACAGCTTGCCATGCTTGCCAGCTAGCAAAACTACAGGCCCTGTTGATTTATTTTCTGCACCCAGTTGTCATCATCAATTTCACTTTGTCTGCTTGTTTCCTTGCTTGTGCATGGGAAAACTCAATGTCCCCGCTTCATCCACTTGTTGCTGATCCATCTCCTCACATTCTGCCTCTTGTAACATGGACCTTGAAGGTCTACAAAACTCATAGGCCAGTGATGAATATGTACAAGTTTGTGATCTTCCTTCATTGCATTTTTGTGAATGTTTTTCTAAAACAAATATGAAGTGTATAACAACAATGTTACCTTATTTCTCTATACTGAAAGATTTAGTAGGCTCTTTAAAGGGCTTTAGTAGGCAACAGTGTCCGTCATTAGTTGCCAAAGGTGGATTTTAAAGTAACCCACAATCCAGTTTGGCTGCTGCGTGATATAATATGTAACCAATCTATGAAATATTAAATTCCAATGGACTACAGCATTTGCACATCAGATATTGCTCAGGCAAACCATTCTGTTTTCACAAAGCGTGGAGGGAGTGGTTTGCTGCCTAGCAATAAGTGAACTGTCAGAACTTTCCTGGCCATGTCCACCACCTTCCTCAAGCATGTATCTATTTAAAAAAAAATTGCGCTATTAAATTCAGAACATGCACCATGCTGGGAGTTACTTTGCCCAAACAAAAAGCAGCAATAATGTTCTGAGCATTGTCATGAGCAACAATACCATGTTGCAGTTTATGGGAAGCTGTCTAGGGTGAGATTTGCTGCTCGGTGCTCAGCATCAATTCATCTGCTATATGTTCTTTTTTGCCCATGTTTACAAGCTGTAAAACTTCCTGGAAGTGCTTTACCTTACATGAACAAAAAGACTGGGCACAGGGGTGCGTGTAACACTACGCCCTGTTGTTGTTGGGGATGGGGTCATGCTTATTTAAAAGGAGGTAGATAATTGCTGCCTGATGCTGGAATCAGGTAAAGCAACCAACCATGGAGACTTTACCAGCTGGCGCTATAGAGTTCAAG
The DNA here is from genome assembly GCF_032444005.1 of Ranitomeya imitator. Classification (NCBI taxonomy): domain Eukaryota; kingdom Metazoa; phylum Chordata; class Amphibia; order Anura; family Dendrobatidae; genus Ranitomeya; species Ranitomeya imitator. The sequence continues at coordinate 1,069,211,241 of NC_091282.1, forward strand.
TCCTCTTTCTCTCTGAAGAGGCAATTTGAATATTATATTTCCCAGAAGAGCATTGCACAGCGAATAAGCCTCCTTACCCTGATATTTCAACCTGCTGTCATTCTTGGTGCCTATTCTGATTAGTATGCCTGGTGCAATGTCACTCTGTTAGGGCTAGCGGAATGCACCAAATAATTAGGAAGATGGTATAAGGTGCGTTCGCAGCCCGGGGTCCACCGTGCAGAGTTGGAACCTGCTACTGAGTAATGACGGACTATATGGCGGTATAATGTGGATACATACAAGGGGTGGCTTCACACAGTATGAAGGAAGTGAACCCTGTTGCCTCACAGGGCCATGGTACCGCAGAAAGAGCGCAAGCAAGGAGTCACAGAACTCTATCCCAAGACACAGGGAAAGAGTTCCTTTAGACCTCTTGCGCTCGACACCGCTACTGGGGTGTCAGAGTTTAACAGAGATAATAATTAAATGCACAAGAGTGCGTGCAGTGCCTCTGGCGGAGGCCACTAACCGCCCAGACTTGGGTTAGGAAAGCGCTCTAATAGTACATGGCACCGCACTGGCCGTCACAGCAATAAGACGCTGCATCATGTGTTAAGTGCAAATTGCACTGTCAGGCGCTAGATAGCAAGCATCCACCATCCACGAGCAGTCAACAACACTAGGGAGGGGATGATTAATGAGTGACTTTCACACATCTGCACACACACGTTTTCAAGTATCACCCCTACTCTGGAACCCTCTACCACAACACATCAGACTCTCGCCTACCATCGAAACCTTCAAAAAGAACCTGAAGACCCACCTCTTCTGACAAGCCTACAACCTGCTGTAACCACCGATCGATCAAACCGCTGCATGACCAGCTCTATCCTCACTTACTGTATTCTCACCCATCCCTTGTAGATTGTGAGCCCTCGCGGGCAGGGTCCTCACTCCTCCTGTACCAGTTGTGACCTGTATTGTTCAAGATTATTGTACTTGTTTTTATTATGTATACCCCTCCTCACATGTAAAGCACCATGGCATAAATGGCGCTATAACAATAAATAACAATAATAATAATAAGTATACACTAGCTGGAGCTAGAACTCGACACTTCACACACTGTTACATAGTTCTGCAATCATATGACATCAAGCCGGGTCTACTAAACAGAAGAGGTGCTGGAGATATGGGCAGGTAGGAGGAGATTCTTACAGCTCTGTAAATGGCCACTGGAGCAGGATTCTGGAAATCATTTTGATCTACTCTGAAGGACTCATACTCACATGTGAGAAACTCGGAAACTCGGATGAGTCTCGCACATCAATACCCGGCGCTGCTGCCGGCACTCAGATCGGAGTGTGCGGTCGCATAGCAATACATGCAGCCTCACACTCCGCTCCTGAGTGCCGGGTGCAGTGCCAGGTATTGTCGTACGAGACTCTTCTGAGTCTCTCGCATGTGAGTATGAGCCCTAAGAAGCATATACAAATGGCTATAAATTGGGGCTTAAACGGGTAATGCTACATTATTTAATTATTTACAAAACCTCTGAATGTCAATAGCGTAATATAATTTAAAATGTAAATTTGGGCAATGATAAATTTCTGATGATATACAATTAAAGCAGAAGGAGAGGCATTTCAGTTACATAAAACTGATGCACATTAAAAAAGTAATAAAAATAATTTATTTAAAGCTCAGGAATTATAATGGGATAAAGAATTGCTCTAATGTTTATTTGCAAATTGAAGTTTACAATTTACTTTGCTTTACCGTGAATAATAGACAACTAATCACATTTTAATATTAAAAGCAATAAGTCCTTGGCAGATTTAGGATCTTACAGATTTAGGCATTCTGTAATACAAATTCACTTTATCAGTTATGTTTTATGGCATTTTGTTAATAAATTATCAATTATTATTTTAATTTAAATTAGTTTGACAATAACGCTACTTGAAACACTATTTTCTATGTGTTAATGCACTGCTTGAAATTGGCCTGGATCATGAAGGACAAAATCGGTCTATTTTTCAAAGCAATACTGAGATAAAGGAAAGTAGAATAGTAGAATACAAGCTGCAGTTCTGTTTTGTGAGTGACAATGACATAAGATATGGATTTAGCTTCAAAGCTAAAATTTTACCTTGTAAGGGGGAGGGGTTTCTACAAACTAAACCCATAGAAAATGTAATGCATTGATTTTTTGTGGTATTTTTGTTTCGTTTTGGATACATTTTGTGTGACTTGCATTCATCACAGTAGACAGCATGCTTTAGTTGTGGTACTTTTTTTCATGCAGTTTCCTTCCATAATACTGAAAATGCATGTAAAACACTTCTAAATGAAAAATGCAAAGCCAAAAAATTAAGCCTTAACACCATGTGCTTTATACTTTGGGTCCAAATTTCTACAGATTAATTTCTTTTCTCATATTTGCAAAAATGCAAATGGTTTCAGTGTGATATAATAAAAGGTGTCTCCTTGTGGTACAAAAATAATGAAATAAAGTTAACAAAATATCAATTAAAACTCTGGGCAATTATTAATAAAGATTGGCATTTTGAAGATAATACTGGAATAAAATGCTCCAAATTTATTAAGGGCAACCTGTCTAGTCCAGTCAAAATACGAAAAAAAAATACTTTACCCTGAACAAATTCCAAGAAAGCGTTTTATTGTTTTCTTCAATAGTATTACATGTAGGGAAAAACATACTAAAAGTTTACCAAGATAGGGTTCCCACAAAGGGTCCAAATGTGACATAAAAAAATATGGCTACCAAAGCTGTAAAATGTTAAATGCGATTCGCCTTTCAGTGTCTATCATATTTCTTTTACATTACTTCTGTTATTATATTTATTATTTAACGATTTATTTATCTTCTTTTACAGAGCTGAGAATGATGGAAAGTCAAGAAACATTGTAACGTTCCATGAAAAGACCAGAATAATCCTGAAGGACTATTTCCGTAGTCAGGAAACGGATGAAGAAGCCCAGAAGAGAGCCATCATAGAGACTGAGGCCAAACTAATCAAGAGCATATCGAGTCTAAGATCCCATCTTCAACCGATGAATATCCGAAGATTTCTACGCTTGAATGTCAGTCTGCCTTAGATTATCTCCCCCTGAGTTTGCTTTACTTGCTTGAAACCCTCTTCATTGGAAAGGACATTCACAGGAAGGTTGCAAGCATTGGACAATCAGTTGTTCAGGCTGTACGTCCCAGGGCTGTAGTAGCTCCATTGCAGCTTGGGTTAGCAGTCCAGCTCCATCATCATTTCAGGTCTCGATTTCTTGTAGACAGTCTCTCAGCCATGGGATATTGCTCATCATATTCGGAAGTTCAGCGATTAGAGGAAAACGCTGCCGCTTCTGTTGGCCAGGATGTACTCGGTGGTACCATAGACAGACTGGTTACGGCACTGCTGTTCGCTGCGGACAACGTGGATCATAATATCATCACATTAGATGGGAAGGGGACTTTCCACGGCATGGGGATGGTAGATACTGTGACTCCAGGGAGGAAAGTCAGTCACACTGCTCTCAGACGGAAGACTGCGGACTTGGAGATAGTTGAACAAAGCAGAGTTGATGTAAGGGAATACTGTTTCGCAAAACACACTCACCAAAACATAAAATTCAAGCCCTTGCCATTTCTCGACGCCATTGACCATCATGTTGATGTATTGTGGGAGATGTCTTTACGCTTCAAACAGCCTGCACCGAGCTGGAATGGAATGATGCACATGCATCATAAAGACTGTGATCATCTGGGGTCGTCTTCGGTAATCTTCCTGCCCATCATTGACATGTATTCCGGAGACAAGTCATGCTCCTTCTCTACTCTTGAGTATCTGCAACCTTGCTGATAAACACCAAACTGCTGCAGTTGTTACATTCGATCAGCCACTCTACTGGAAAGCGTCAGAAATCAAATACGAGGTGCCTGAAGACAGCCCGGTTCGAGATGCTGTCCTGATGCTCGGGAGCTTCCACACATTGATGAATCTTATGGGTGCCATGGGAATGTTGATGGATGGGAGTGGAATCAAAGATATCTTGGGAACAATTTACGGTGACAATGCTGTGCAACACATCATGACTGGAAAGGCAGTTCAGCATGCAGTTCATGGCCATCTCCTCCTTGATCAGTGTCTTACTCAGCAAGTTGCAGACAAAGTACTGTGCGACTATCCCAGTTTTGCAGACCTGTTGCAAGAACTTGAGCAGTTGTATGCTCAAACACTGACAGGGGAGAGTGACTTGAATTTGGTCATCACTTCTACCTGCCTTAGTGAAATTGTAACTGATTATCTGCTCACTCTCGCACCAGTAAACTATGGCTGAATTATCAACAGTTGGTTGGAATTGCAAGGGAGCTTATCGAGGCCGATTGTACAGGATCCTAGCTGATGCATCTTCATGCTGTAGCCGAATGTTTGCCCATTCTTGCAGCTGATGGGCATGGGAACTATGTGAAGGCCGCCTACCTTTACCTCCAGTCTATGACCACTCTGGGAGATGATATGCCATCAGTCTTCCATAGAATTATGAATGGCTTGCATGTTGTAAGACAGACTGATCAGTACTGGGCAGGCCTGGGTTGCGATCTAGTCATCGAGCAAGCTCTGATGCGCTCCCTAAAATCTGCAGGAGGTCTTAAAATGCACTGCGTATTAATTCTATAATTTCTAGAAATGTACATATATGTCATGACGTCATTGATGACGTCATGACCTCGCCTGTCCATGCAGTTAGTATAAAACTTTGTATAAAAATTGTTATACGAAAATATATAGTATACAAAATGCAACCTCTTCTGTAACCTAAAGCTACAGCTTTGATATAGGGAAATATTCGATATTTTTAGTGCGATGGCTGTCATCGTTTTATGACGTCATAGTTAGGACCTTTGTGGTGATCAATTTTTGGAAAACTTTTAATATGTTGTTCCCACATATAATAGTAATTAAAAAATCATAAAACGCTTTCCTGGAATTTGTTTCGGGTCAAACCGTATTTTGACTGGACTAGTCATGTACCCAAATGCTACTAACTAGCAGATATAGGATTATAGTTACAGGTTAATAGTGTTCCATTTTGTCCATCTGCCTTAGGCTGGGTTCATACTGCGTTATGGCAGTCCGTTAGATGGACTGCGTTACACTGCGGCATAACGTGGTGTAATGCAGTCCGTTAATGCTGCCATTAACCACTATTTCGGGCGCATCCCCAACGTATGCCATAATGGGCATGCACTAGCGATGTGCCGTCATTCTGTGGTGGACCCTCGGATGCGGGCTGCAGGGTTTCCGGGTCCGTCACCACTAGCGCAGATAGAGCATCTGCTAGCTCTATCTGCGCTGGCGCGATTGCATTTCAGCACTTACGTTAACGCAGTCCGTTTAACGCATGCTAACAATAAATCTCTACCTGATGAAGATGGGGTTACCGTCCAAATGCGTTATGGAATTATCTAATACACTTGTGTCCTTGAGTTCCTAGCGCTCCTCTGACCATTTTTTCTAAAACTACTGCAACTTAAGTGACAGTAGCGTACTTACGTGTAAATGAGTGGCACTGCTCTGAGTGTTAGATTAGTAGCACACTTTGTATAACACAACTAAAGAAGCAATGTCAAGAATGTTCATGCAGTCATTACATAAACTCCTTTATCATTCTTTACCTTTGCTTAGCTGAGCTCTGATCTTCTTTGGAGCGTTCTTCACACAAAAGTCTCAAAAGCATTTTACAAAGAAGTAGATATTCTATTGTTGATACATATACAAAGGTGATATTAAAACGAGTGGAAGTGTCACAGTTCCTCCATTCAGGGAGTGATTGCTATGCTGTTCTATGAAAACTGTCATGCTGAGTTGTCTGTGTCTTGATTGACAGCTTGGATGTGTTAGGGCTAGGGCAACGCACCAAGTAATAGGGTGATAGATACGAGGTGCGTCCGCAGCCTGGGGTCCACTGTGCAGAGATACCTGCTTCAAGTAATGGCGGATGAATGCTGAGCTCACATGTGAGTTAAACTTCACCCCGTGTCAAATGAAAGTGAGCTCTATTGCCTCACAGAGTCGCGCTGTACACAGGGACTAAAACCCTAACTTAAAGTTGTGCTTGCTCTGGAACTTTTCTGTGCTAACCACACACATGAAGGAACTAGATGCTAAGCCAAGGCTAATTTCCCCCACTGACGCTAGCTGCCTGCCTGAGTGTACAGCCCCAAGGCCAAACAGACTCACACCACTTATATACACTGTGGCAGAGTATCCACTGGCAACTGCCAAACACAAACGATACTAGCGCATGGCTGTGCAGCCATGTGAACCTTCTATAGCTGTAGCAGTTCAGGACCTTCCTACTGGACCAATAGGAGCTGCTACAGCACCTGAGCATGTGACCCCCGACCTCCAATAAGAGATCTTCCCCTGGGCATGCTCAAGAGGGGAAAAGCAGGAATTAGTCCCAGGAGCACCTGCTCGCCGCCAAACAGCACTAGTTATAATGGCTGAACCTGGAAGGGCAGCAATAACCAAACATGCAGTATCTGTCCTGGCCAGGCGCTGGGACCGATGTTTCCACTGTGCAGGCTCCACTGCGGCTCGAGAACAATGGGAGACCGCAGCAGACAAGGCTCAAGACTCACCCTGTGCAGTGGCAGGAACTTGATACCTAACATTACCACCACTCCTAGGGCCCCCCTTCTTGGACCTCACTGTGCTCAAAAGCTGCAATTAGCAGCGGAGCCCGAATGTGCTCCACAGGCTCCCAGGTTCTATCCTCTGGGCCGTGGCCCTTCCAGTCCACCAGATAGTATTTTTTGCCACGTACCACCTTGCACCCTAAGATAGAGTTCCCCTCATCCGTGGACGAACCCGATGTCCCGGCAGATGACTCAGAAAACCAAGAAATGTAGACGGGCTTTAAGAGGGATACATGAAAAGTGTCGGTGATACCAAGGCACGGAGAAACAGCCAAACGGTAGACCACAGGGCCTATGTAGCGAGGCACAAACTTAGTGGACTCAACTCGCAGCCTGATGTTATGGGCGAAGAGCCACATTATGTTGCCAGGAGCAAAGGTTGGAGCAGGGCGCCGATGTGCATCAGCAAAAACCCTCATTCTCTCCTTGGAGGCCCGGATGGCATCCTGTGTGTGGTCCCAAATGTCACATGCCTACACCTCCCAGTCTGCCACCCTAGAATCGGTGGATGACATGGGCATGGGCACAGGGACACACGGATGCTGGCCGTAATTAAGGAGAAATTGAGTGTGCCCTGTAGAGTTGGCTACAGAAATTTTCGCCCAAGGCAACAAAGATGCCCAGTCATCCTGCCTGGCGGAGACAAAATGTCGCAAGTATGTGACCAGAGTCTGGTTGGCTCTCTCTACCAACCCATTCATCTCAGGACGGTATGCAGAAGAGAGATTCAGCTCAATGCTGAGTAAACGAGAGAGCTCTCTCCAGAACCGAGACGCAAACTGAGGACCCCAGTCACTGACAATTTTGTCAGGCATGCCATGTAGACGGAAAACATGTTTAATGAACGCCGCTAAGGCCTGTGCAGAAGGTAACCGTGGAAGTAGAACCAAGTGAACCATTTTAGAAAAATGGTCAGTGACTACCCAGAAAACTGTACAGCTACGAGACTTGGGTAAGCCTACAATGAAGTCCAACCCGACCATGTCCCAGGGCCTGTCTGCCACCGGCAGGGGGTAAAATAGCCCAGCAGTCCGTTGCTGAGGAGACCGATTTTTGGTGCAAGAGACACACTCCTGAGTATAAACATAAGAATGAATGACCTCAGGGAGATCAAAACATCCAACACCGCGGAGACACCATCATGTGTTTCTCAACGCAGTGATCCAAAACACTGCCCCCATCCCTTATGGGAAATATGCAAATGCATGTAGAAAAGCCGCGGATACACCATCACATGTGGTGTCTCCGCGGTGTTGGATGTTTTGATCTCCCTGAGGTCATTCATCCTTATGTTTATAGTCCTTTTACCAAGCACTGCTCCTAATAGCCAGTTTCCTACTCCACACTGATGAGGGGCAAATACCCCGAAACAGCTGTCTGTGGATGAATACCATGTTTTGGCATAGGTGGTTTTCCTTTTGGATGCTGCCCTTCCCGTGGTTGTTCCTTCTCGGTGAAAGACCTGGCTATTTATTGCTTGCGTTGAGAAACACGTGATGGTGTCTCCATGGTTTTTCTACATACACTCCTGAATATAGTCCCCGACATCATGGGCCATATGCGGCCACCAGTACATCCTCGCCAGCAGCTCAGATGTCCTCTTTGTCCCAAAATGTCCACCCACCCTGGACGAATGAGCCCAAGAGAGAAGCTACGGTTGCAAATTAATAGGTACAAAAGTCTTGCACAGAGGCACAGACTCTAGCGAAACCAGAGCTACGGTTCTCAGGCTCTCAGAAGGGCCAATTATCCGAGGCTCCTATTCCTCCTCCTTAGAAGACACAACGGAGCGAAAGAGGGTGTCAGCACGAATGTTCTTCTTCCCAGCGAGATAATGAAGGGTGAAGTGGAACTGGGAGAAGAACAAGGACCATCTGGCCTGAAGAGAATTTAGCCACTGGGCTGTGTGTAAATATACCAAATTTGTGTGGTCCGTGAAGACTTGGAAGGGAAAGCGAGCCCCCTCCCAAAGATGTCTCCACTCCGAGAAGGCCAACTTCATTGCTAGCAACTCCCTGTCCCCGATTGAATGATTCCTCTCCGCTGGTGTGAAGGTCTTGGAGAAGAAGAAGCAAGGATGCTTCCGACCTTGAGCATCCTCCTGGAAGAGGACTGCTCCAGCACTGACGGAAGAGGCATCCACCTCCATGATAAATGGTTTATCAACATCGGGGCAATGTAAAATGGGAGCACCAGTGAAGTGTGACTTGAAAGAGAGGAAGGCGTTGGAGACCTCCTCCGACCACAATTTGGGATTAGCTCCAATCTTGGTGAAGGCAACCAGAGGAGCTACCAAAGTTGAGAAGTGGGGATTGAACTGGCGATAATATTTGATGAACCCCATAAAGTGTTGCACCGCTTTGAGAGAATGGGGTTCCTGCCAGTCCATCACAGCCTGTAGCTTGGCGGGATCCATAGCCAATCCTTGAGTTGAGATGATATAACCCAAGAAAGGCAAAGACTCCCGCTGAAAAACACACTTCTCCAACTTGGCATATAGGGAATTTGCCCGCAGGAGGTCGAAGACTTTGAAAACATCTCTCTAGTGAGAGTCTATATCTGGAGAGTAGATGAGAATATCATCCAGGTAGACTACAGGAGAGACAATGGGTACACTCGACCCCGGGGAGGCTCAGCACCAGGCAAGAGGTCAATAGGACAGTCATAGGGGCGGTGAGGCGGAAAAGTCTCCACAGCCCTTTTGGAGAACACATCCGCATAGGGCCAGTATTGCTTCGGGAGAAAGGAAAGATCTGCGGGTACCTCAGTAGAAGCATCCTGAACGCATTCCCTCTGACATCTAGCCCTACAAGATTCATTCCATCCCAAAATTCTGCCTGTGGACCACTCAATATGAGGGGAGTGGTACCGTAGCCAAGGTAACCCAAACAGGACCTCATCAATTCCCTCAGAAATGACGAGCAGAGATATAATCTCCTGATAAGGTGGCGACATAGATAAAGTAAATGGGATGGTCTGGTGTGTTATCTGTGAGGGCAATGTCGATCCATTCACCACTCATACGGTCACTGGTTTGGCGAGCATCACCAGGGGTATTGAGCGTCATTGGGTGAAGGCAGATGACATAAAATTGCCCACTGCCCCGGAATCCATGCAAAGCTCTACCGAATGAGTGGATGAGCCTATGGTAATTGTCCCATTAAAGGACAGTTTGGAGGCAAACGTCGCCGTGTCTAGTGTACCTCCACCTACTACCACTAGACTCTGATGTTTCCCCGACCACTGGGGACATCTGGTGGCAAGATGTTCTGACTGCCGGCAGACATGACATACCTTGAGTGCACGAGGGGTCCGGGACTTAGATCCCGCTCATGACACCTCCATGGCCTCATGTGACTCGGGCACCTGGACCAGAGATTCCAAAGGTTTGGCGAAGTGGGAGCCAGCTGAAACCTCTGCCTACACTGGGCTTGCTCTAACCTCGGCTCATTACAATGGAGGTCAATGCGAGTGGATACAGCTATTAGCTCCTCCAGTGTGGTGGGAATCTCCCTAGGGGCCAAAGCATCCTTCACATGGTCAGCCAGCCCCCTCCAAAATAAAGGGATGAGGGCTTTATCTGACCACCCCAGCTCAGATGCTAACGTCTGGAAGTGGATGGCAAAATGGCTGACCATGGACGAGCCCTGAGTCAATGCCAACAGTTGGAGTGCCGTATCATGGGTGACTCAAAGTCCCAAAAAGACCTGTTTCAGAGTGCTCAAGAACAGCGGAGCACTCTGCACCACATGATCACCACGCTCCCACAGCGGCATAGCCCACTCCAACTCCCTGTCCGACAGAAGAGATATAACCAATCCTACCTTTGCCCGCGCTGTGGGAAAACGTGCAGCCAGGAGCTCGAGGTGTATTGCGCACTGGCTCACGAAACCCCAACAAGATGCACTATCACCAGAGTATTTATCTGGCAGCGGAAGCCGAGATAAGGTCGGAACAGGGGTGGCAGTGGACAAACTTGCTGCAGCCACGCTTGCAGCCTGAACAGCTATGGCGGAAACATCCATAGCTGAGGTTGTGCGCTCGAGAGCCACCAACCTGCCCTCCAGCTGCTGGATGTACCCCAGCATTTGCTGTTCGTCCGCTACTACTAGCCAGACCCTGGTGCTAGTATACTGTTAGGGCTAGTGGAATGCACCAAGTAATAGGGTGATAGATAAGAGGTGTGTTTGCAGCCCAGGGTCCACCGTGCAGAGATACCTGCTGCAGGTAATGGCGGATGGACACTGAGCTCACACATGGGTTAAACTTCACCCCATGTGAAATGAAAGCAAGCTCTGTTGCCTCACAGAGTCATGCTGTACACAGGGACTAAAACCCTAACTAAAAGTTGTGCTTGCTCTGGAACGCTCCTGTGCTAACCGCACACATGAAGGAACTAGATGCTAAGCCAAGGCTAATTGTCCCCACGGACGCTAGCTGCCTGCCTGAGTGTACAGCTCCAAGGCTAAACAGACTAACACCACTTATATACAGTGTGGCAGAGTATCCACAGGCAACTGCCAGACACAAATGATACTAGCGCATGGCCATGTGGACATGCAACCTTTTATAGCTGTAGCAGTTCAGGACCTTCTTAGTGGACCAATAGGAGCTGCTACAGGACCTGAGCATGTGACCCCTGTCCTCCAATGAGAGGTCTTCCCCTGGGCATGCTCAGGAGGGGAAAAGCAGGGCTTAGTCCCGAACAGCACTAGTTATAGTGGCTGATCCTGGAAGGGCCGCAGTAACCAAGCGTGCAATATCTGACCTGGCCATGCGCTGGGACCAACGTCTCCGCTGAGCAGGCTCCACTGTGGCTGGAGAAGAATGGGAGACCGCAGCGGACATGGATCAAGATTACCCCTGTACAGCGGCAGGAACTCGATGCCTAACAGAATGTCCAATCCTGTGATGGGCTTGCTGAGCTGTCTGTGCTTTGATTGACAGCTCAGCTGTCCAAATTGTGAGTTGGATGTGCGAGACTTTATCCAGGTGTTCGATGTTCTGGTGGTTGCCCAGCTACTTAACTGAGCTGTCTGTTCCTGATCCCTGCCAGGTGTACTATGTGCTTCTTGGTGAGTATTAGCCTGATTCTGTGTCTCAAAGTTCTGATCTTCTGCTGCCTGACACTTTGGACCATGGCCTGATTATCCCTTTGTCTTGTCCTTTAGCTTTTGATCCGCTATCTCTTGTTATTGACCCTGGACTGTGACCTTACTTATGCTTTAGTCTTTTTCCTTTTCTATCTGCGCACTTTCTTGGTATTGACCCCGGAACGTCTGACTATTCTGCCTCACTGTCTGTCCGTGAGTAATGACTAGCATCACAAGAAGACAATAAAATCTTCCACACTTGTGATCCAGATAGTAATAAATAGAAAAAAGGGGCAACTAGTGTATTAGCAGACACAGACAGGAGAGGTCCCCTGTGCAAAATATATGGGCCCTTTATAGTTCAATATATCATCTTAATGCACTAACTTTCAGGTAGAAGTGGGTCCTCTAAAGTTTTGCGCTTCTAGATGTTGCATCAATGGTTTGTTCACCCCTGAGCCTTAGCAAGTGAGCCCACAAATGCACTTCCTTTACATTCCATCAGAAAGTTTCTAAAACAATGCATCACACTGATTTCGCAGAGCTGTACATCAGAGCCAAAGACAGACTAAATTAGTGGATTTATGCAAACACCTGTTTGCTCTCTGCATGGAACTTGTAAAATGTGTTCCATTCATTTCACTCATCAGTGGACATATCCCTGCTGAAAATCGACTTTTTCTGGCAGGAAAGTAAGCGACGTTTCATCTCCATGTTAATTGCTTGATTGTTTTAATAAAAGTGTCTGAATGATAGCAGGTGCAGCCGCCAAGTGGCTATTGTTACTTGACATGTGTGATTGATTATACTCTCAAGGATACAAACCGCTTGTCATACTTGAGGGTGTTTTTCCTTTAGATGTAAGGGTCATTTGGATCTATGCTGCCGTGCATCATGTCTAAAATGAATAAAAACAATTTCAAACTTTTTCAACTTCTTTCAATACTTTGCGTCACAGAATTTTTAAACTTGTTGCCAAGTAATTTAGTTTTCTGTGTTGTTGGCATTAGCACTTAATGGCCGATGAATTATATTCTCATTTTAAATGATAGGAAAAAAAATATTATATTTTGACACTTAATTACAAAGTACAATAATTAGTTTGTCATTATTGAAAAAAAATGCAATCAATGGAGGACTTTACTAAAACAATTATACTGACCTTCTAAAAACGTAATTTTACTGAAAGCAATAATATTAATTTTAACATCTTTGCAATCTTCCACTTGAATTTTACAGTAGATACATAATTTATGCATTTAGTTTTGGGAATATTGTAAAAAAGGATCACAAAGAAAGGAATTATAATGAAATTGTATGTTTTCAGATTCTACATTTATTTCCAGTAAATTACTTGATGATGAGTGTTTTTATTTGTTTTATGCTATAGTCATGTCTCGTTAAAGTCATTCTGAATTGTCTGTTCTGTTATTTTGTTTTTGCTTCAAACACAGAAGTCAATGTATTTTTTGTAATACATCAAATACATAAACTGCAAAAAAAACAATGTGTGAAGGAATTCTTGAGATACAATTCAAAATCATAAATATTACACTTACAGTATTCACTAGTTTTCAGACACAAGCTAGACACAACTTCAGTTCCTTCTAGATATTATCATTCATTCACTATTTTGACCTTCTTGCACTTTCACTTAAACATATTTTCCTGTGCGGCTCCACTTTCCTGGAATTCCTTGGTATGAGCAATTCTACAATATTCCAAGCATGGAATATTGGGTAAGCTTATAGACTTGAGTATAAGCAGGGTATGTATTGTCCCCATCCTGTCCTGCTCTGTGTGGCTCCCGCTGTTGTATGCATGACTCCCCCATCCCATCCTTGTGTTCTTGGCTCCCCCTGTCCCATCCTTGTATGCATAGCTGAGCTCCCCCTGTCCCATCCTTGTATGCATAGCTCAGCTCCCCCGGTCCCATCCTTGTATGCATGGCTCGGCTCCCCCTGTCCCATGCTTGTATGCATGGCTTGGCTCCACCGGTCCCATCCTTGTATGCATGGCTTGGCTCCCTCATTCCCATCCTTCAATGCATGGCTCGGCTTCCCCCAGTCCCATCGTTGTATGCATGGCTCAGCTCCCACGGTCCCATCCTTGTATGCTCGGCTCCCCCGGTCCTATCCTTGTATGCTCGGCTCCCCCGGTCCCATGCTTGTATGCATGGCTCCTTCATCCTCACCCATCAAACTCACCATCCTCTCTCCGTCGCTGAAAGTCCCTGCATCTCCATTGTCCCGGCGCGGCATTTCTTCCTGTGCTGAGCGGTCACCTGGACCACTCATTAAGGTTATGAATATGTGATCCATGCCGGGTCAGAGATGCAGGGACATAGATGCAGCGATAGAGGGTGAGTGTTGATGTGTTCTGGAAGCCGGCGGCTGCAGCTGTCACTGTGCTACAGCTGCCGGCTCCCCGCTCCCCCTCCCCCACCAGCTTTCTGGACCATGACTCATGTATAATCTGGGGGGTGTACTTATGGCTGCCTATGTATTCTCTATTTGTAAGTCAAAGTCACCTATTTATACATGGTAGCCATGATTTTGTCCACTATGGGTAGCAATGCAATGTTTTCCATAATAAATTGATACTGCACAGATATTTGAGATAATGAATGGTTCATATGTTCATTGTGATAAGTATTTTTGTATGCCACCATAGATTACATCAACCTGTGCCAGACTTTAAATATACTGGATATCTGCACACTTTTATGGTGGGATGCATATTTGTGCATTTGCAATATAGCTTTTTATTGATTACCTATCACTTGGGAATTGGTTCTTATTCCTCCTTTTTTTCATGTACATGTCATTATGTGTGTTTTTATGTCTTTTATTTACTAAAGTTTATTTGTATTTTATCCAATAATACTTCTTAGTTTCTGATTACATTATGTAATTCATTAAGTGGCATGCTCGTCTTAATGAATAGGCCGGCCTATACAGCTATGTGAAGGGGGCAGATAGAGATGAAAAAAGACACAAAGGTACAAAAAAGAAACTTTATGGTGTGCTTAGTCTGTATATTAACAGTAGGTCTTCATTTACTGTGTTAACATGTCTATTGATCCTATGATTTCATGATGTTTCCTTCTTGGTGTTGCAATTTCAATGTTGAGGATTGAAGTTAAAGTTGTAAAAATATTCTCCAATATAAATGACTGTATTCTGTGTCGTTTTGATATGGATTAAAGTTTTTATGTATTATTTTTTTAACATTTATTTATACAGTTCTGTATAATATATATTTATTTAGCTGCGACTTTTGCCATAGATAACTAATGGTTAGGGTGGTCCAACACAACCCTACATCGATTCCCTCGACTCATCTCAGTCTACCACCCTACCCATGCCCTTGATTCTGCTAATGACCTGAGCTTGCATCCTCTATAATCAGAACCTCCCACTCCCGTCTCCAAGACTTTTCACATGCTGCGCCATTTTTTTGGAATGTACTACCCAGGTTGATACGATTAATCCCCAATACCCACAGTTCTAAACATGCCCTAAAACGCATTTCAAAATTTTTACCATAATCAGGTTCCTCGCATCATGTTCTCACACGCTGTATGCATTGAATAGCCCTCTGTGTCTGTACTGTCACACATTCAGGCTGATAACCGGTTCTTGCAGCATTATATGAACACCCTATTCTTACACTATGGCTGGTCACAACAATGAAAGCAATTGTTACCATCCACCTCTCGTGTCTCCCCTATTTCTTCATAGATTGTAAGCTTACGAGCAGGGCCCTCATTCCTTTTAGTATATGTTGATCTATGTGTTTATTGTTATACTGTAATGTCTTTTGTCTGTACAAGTCCCCTCTAAAATGTAAAGTGCTGCGTAATATGTTGGCGCTATAGAAATCAAATTATCATTATTATTATTATTATTATTAATGGTTATCTGCAGAATCAACTATTTTTTATTTATGAAGCAAGCATTACACCTTTTTGTCACATGTGAATTATTTAAGAGAACAAAACAACTGAAGCAAATTATCATTAATAAATCTTTGCTTGAATCTATTGCAGCTGCCTAACGTTTCTTAATATTTTAAGATTCAAATGAATAAAAAGTAACAGAAAAACTATAAGAAAAATAGCATGTGAGAATATCACCAGATTATGAAGCATTTGGCATTTGGTTGTTTAAAGTCTACATTATTTCAGTTATTCTACAATTATGGTTACTTTGGAATTTTATTGTTTTCCTGTTAGGGAGCTTGAAGAACAGCCAATCAGATGCTGGCAGCTGACTTTGGCATGCCAGGCTTTGCCGTCTCATGGCAGGGATGTCATGCATCGCCATAGCAGTCACGCCGTTGTCAGCTGCCAACCTTTGTTTTGCCAGCAGTATGCAGGGAGCCGGAGAGTCCCCGCACTGCAATACACTTCAACTGAAAATATTCACATCTAGCTGAAGTAGGACCCCCCTCCCACATGGGTCCAGAAGAGAACAATGAAGAGGACAGCGCACATGGATCAAGCAGAGGAAGGGGAAGAGAATGTATTTTTATGCAGGAACAAATATACTAGAAAGAGGCCTAGGATGTGAAACATATATACCAGGATGGAGAACCTATATACCAAGAAGGAGGACATAAATATCAAAAGGGGAACATATATACTGTGATTTCAAACATATATATTTCCTTCAAATGTCGATGGATAGTTCGCACTGACACTGATGCACCCTGAGCCCATAAGCTTGATTTTTTTGGGAACTTAATTGGGACTGTTTATCCACCATCTGGACTATACTGGGTGGCAACCATTCATCAATTTTTCCCTGCCGTCCATGTCCAGGAAGATTAGTTACAGTGCCATGGGTTGTAAACTTATTTGTTACGTTGCGCAACGTGGACAAAGGAACATTAAGATCCCTGGATATGGACTTTAACCTTTAGATTGTTGTTACATTTTAACAAATTTGGTTCTACAGTCATCAGACAGTTCCTCTCTTTCTATTCTCCATGCTTAGTGTAGCATACACAGACACACAATTTAAAGATTGAGTCAATATCTCCTCTTTTCATCTGGTTTCACATGTGATTTTCATATTGCCCACACCTGTTACATACAATGGATGAGTTTCAACGAGCATTACATGCTTGAAACAAAGTTGTTTACCCACAATTTTGGAAAGGTGTTAACAATTTTGTCCTGTCAATTTTTTGGGTTTTCTGTGAATTTATGCCTAGTTTGCCTTTTTTTCTCTGTTTTTTTGTGTTGTCCCAATACACACAAATTAAATAAACATGTGCATAAAGCGTGCAATCGCAATTACTTTCTGGGAGAAATACTTCAGTTTCTGGAACAATTTCAAGGGTGCCAACACTTTTGACCTTGACTGTATATGCCAAGAGAGGGACATATAGCAGGATTGAGGGCATATAGTTGTGTGAAAAAGTGTTTTCTCCCTTCCTGATTTCCTGTTCTTTTTCATGGTTGTCACGCTCAGTGGTTAGCACTGCAGCCTTGCAGCGCTGGGATCCTGGGTTCAAATCCCACCAAGGACATCATCTGAAAGGAGTTTGTATGTTCTCCCTGTGTTTGCGTGGGTTTCCTCCGGGTACTCCGGTTTCCTCCCACATTCCAAAGACATACTGATAGGGAATTTAGATTATGAGCCCCATTGGGGACAGCAGTAATAATGAGTGCAAAACTGTAAAGCGCTGAGTATTATGTACAAACAAATTTAAATATTAGGCAAATATAACACAAGTAAATGCAAAATGCAGTTTTTTTTTTTTTTTAAAAAGTACTTTATTATTAACCCCTTCATGACCCAGCCTATTTTGACCTTAAAGACCTTGCCGTTTTTTGCAATTCTGACCAGTGTCCCTTCATGAGGTAATAACTCAGGAACGCTTCAATGGATCCTAGCGGTTCTGAGATTGTTTTTTCGTGCCATATTGGGCTTCATGTTAGTGGTAAATTTAGGTCAATAAATTCTGTGTTTATTTGTGATAAAAACGGAAATTTGGCGAAAATTTTGAAAATTTCGCAATTTTCACATTTTGAATTTTTATTCTGTTAAACCAGAGAGTTATGTGACACAAAATAGTTAATAAATAACATTTCCCACACGTCTACTTTACATCAGCACAATTTTGGAAACAAAATTTTTTTTTGCTAGGAAGTTATAAGGGTTAAAATTTGACCAGCGATTTCTCATTTTTACAACGAAATTTACAAAACCATTTTTTTTAGGGACCACCTCACATTTGAAGTCAGTTTGAGGGGTCTATATGGCTGAAAATACCCAAAAGTGACACCATTCTAAAAACTGCACCCCTCAAGGTGCACAAAACCACATTCAAGAAGTTTATTAACCCTTCAGGTGCTTCACAGCAGCAGAAGCAACATGGAAGGAAAAAATGAACATTTAACTTTTTAGTCACAAAAATGATTTTTCAGCAACAATTTTTTTATTTTCCCAATGGTAAAAGGAGAAACTGAACCACGTACGTTGTTGTCCAATTTGTCCTGAGTACGCTGATACCTCATATGTGGGGGTAAACCACTGTTTGGGCGCACGGCAGGGCTTGGAAGGGAAGGAGCGCCATTTGACTTTTTGAATGAAAAATTGGCTGCACTCTTTAGCGGACACCATGTCACATTTGGAGAGCCCCCGTGTGCCTAAAAATTGGAGCTCCCCCACAAGTGACCCCATTTTGGAAACTAGACGCCCCAAGGAACTTATCTAGATGCATAGTGAGCCCTTTAAACCCCCAGGTGCTTCACAAATTGATCCGTAAAAATGAAAAAGTACTTTTTTTTCACAAAAAATTCTTTTAGCCTCAATTTTTTCATTTTCACATGGGCAATAGGATAAAATGGATCCTAAAATTTGTTGAGCAATTTCTCCCGAGTACGCCGATACCTCATATGTGGGGGTAAACCACTGTTTGGGCACACGGCAGGGCTCGGAAGGGAAGGCGCGCCTTTTAACTTTTTGAATGGAAAATTAGCTCCAATTGTTAGCGGACACCATGTCGCATTTGGAGAGCCCCTGTGTGCCTATGCAATGGAGCTCCCCCACAAGTGACCCCATTTTGGAAACTAGACCCCCCAAGGAACTTATCTAGATGCATACTGAGCACTTTAAACCCCCAGGTGCTTCACAGAAGTTTATAATGCAGAGCCATGAAAATAAAAAATAATTTTTCTTTTCTCAAAAATGATTTTTTAGCCTGGAATTTCCTATTTTGCCAATGGTAATAGGAGAAATTGGACCACAAATGTTGTTGTCCAGTTTGTCCTGAGTATGCAGATACCCCATATGTGGGGGTAAACCACTGTTTGGGCGCACGGCAGGGCTCAGAAGGGAAGGCACGCCATTTGGCTTTTTAAATGGAAAATTATCTCCACTCATTAGCGGACACCATGTCGCGTTTGGAGAGCCCCTGTGTGCCTAAACATTGGAGATCCCCCACAAATTACCCCATTTTGGAAACTAGACCCCCAAAGGAACTAATCTAGATGTGTAGTGAGCACTTTGAACCCTCAAGTGCTTCACAGAAGTTTATAACGCAGAGCCATGAAAATAAAAAAAAAAAAAATATTTTCTCAAAAATGAATTTTAGCCCGCAATTTTTTATTTTCCCAAGGGTAACAGGAGAAATTTGACCCCAAAAGTTGTTGTCCAGTTTCTCCTGAGTACGCTGATACCCCATATGTGGGGGTAAACCACTGTTTAGGCACATGCTGGGGCTCGGAAGTGAAGTAGTGACGTTTTGAAATGCAGACTTTGATGGAATGCTCTGTGGGCGTCACGTTGCGTTTGCAGAGCCCCTGATGTGGCTAAACAGTAGAAACCCCCCACAAGTGACCCCATTTTGGAAACTAGACCCCGAAAGGAACTTATCTAGATGTGAGGTGAGCACTTTGAACCCCCAAGTGCTTCACAGAAGTTCATAACACAGAGCAGTGAAAATAATAAATACGTTTTCTTTCCTCAAAAATAATTTTTTAGCCCAGAATTTTTTATTTTCCCAAGGGTTACAGGAGAAATTGGACCACAAAAGTTGTTGTCCAGTTTCTCCTGAGTACGCTGATACCCCATGTGTGGGGGTAAACCACTGTTTGGGCACACGTGGGGGCTCAGAAGGGAAGTAGTGACTTTTGAAATGCAGACTTTGATGGAATGGTCTGCGGGCGTCACATTGCGTTTGCAGAGCCCCTGGTGTGCCTAAACAGTAGAAACCCCCCACAAGTGACCCCATTTTGGAAACTAGACCCCCAAAGGAACTTATCTAGATGTGTGGTGAGCACTTTCAACCCCCAAGTGCTTTACAGAAGTTTATAACGCAGAGCCGTGAAAATAATAAATACGTTTTCTTTCCTCAAAAATAATTTTTTAGCCCAGAATTTTTTATTTTCCCAAGGGTTACAGGAGAAATTGGACCACAAAAGTTGTTGTCCAGTTTCTCCTGAGTACGCTGATGCCCCATGTGTGGGGGTAAACCACTGTTTGGGCACACGTGGGGGCTCAGAAGGGAAGTAGTGACTTTTGAAATGCAGACTTTGATGGAATGGTCTGCGGGCGTCACATTGCGTTTGCAGAGCCCCTGGTGTGCCTAAACAGTAGAAACCCCCCACAAGTGACCCCATTTTGGAAACTAGACCCCCCAAGGAACTTATCTAGATATGTGGTGAGCACTTTGAACCCCCAAGTGCTTCACAGACGTTTACAACGCAGAGCCGTGAAAATAAAAAATCATTTTTCTTTCCTCAAAAATGATGTTCTAGCAAGCAATTTTTTATTTTCTCAAGGGTAACAGGAGAAATTGGACCCCAGTAATTGTTGCGCAGTTTGTCCTGAGTATGCTGGTACCCCATATGTGGGGGTAAACCACTGTTTGGGCACACGTCGGGGTTCGGAAGTGAGGGAGCACCATTTGAATTTTTGAATACAAGATTGGCTGGAATCAATGGTGGCGCCATGTTGCGTTTGGAGACCCCCTGAAGTGCCTAAACAGTGGAAACCCCTCAATTCTACCTCCAACACACCCCTAACCCTTATCCCAACTGTAGCCGTAACCCTAATCACAACCCCAACACACCCCTAACCACAACCCTAACCCCAACACACCCCTAACCCTAACCACAACCCTAATTCCAACCCAACTCTAAGGCTATGTGCCAACGTTGCGGATTCGTATGAGATTTTTCAGCATCATTTTTGAAAAATCCGCGGGTAAAAGGCACTGCGTTTTACCTGTGGATTTACCGTGGATTTCCAGTGTTTTTTGTGCGGATTTCACCTGTGGATTCCTATTGAGGAACAGGTGTAAAACGCTGCGGAATCCGCACAAAGAATTGGCATGCTGCGGAAAATACAACGCAGCGCTCCCGCGCGGTATTTTCTGCACCATGGGCACAGCGGATTTGGTTTTCCATATGTTTACATGGTACTGTAAACCTGATGGAACACTGCTGCGGATCCGCAGCGGCCAATCCGCACCGTGTGCACATAGCCTAATTCTAAAGGTATGTGCACACGCTGCGGAAAACGCTGCGGATCCGCAGCAGTTTCCCATGAGTTTACAGTTCAATGTGAACCTATGGGAACCAAAAATCGCTGTACACATGCTGCAGAAAAACTGCACGGAAACGCAGCGGTTTACATTCCGCAGCATGTCACTTCTTTCTGCGGATTCCGCAGCGGTTTTACAACTGCTCCAATAGAAAATCGCAGTTGTAAAACCGCCGTGAAATGCGCAGAAAAACCGCGGTAAATCCACGATAAATCGGCAGCGGTTTAGCACTGTGGATTTTTCAAATCCGCTGCGGAAAAATCCGCATAGGACCAGAATACGTGTGCACATACCGAAACCCTAACCCTAGCCCTAACCCTACCCCTAACCCTACCCCTAACCCTAACCCTACCCCTAACCCTAACCCTAGCCCTAACCCTACCCCTAACCCTAACCCTACCCCTAACCCTAACCCTAACCCTAGTTCTTACCCCAACCTTAGTGAAAAAAAAAAAATTCTTTATTTTTTTTATTGTCCCTATCTATGGGGGTGACAAAGGGGGGGGGTCATTTACTATTTTTTTTATTTTGATCACTGAGATAGGTTATATCTCAGTGATCAAAATTCACTCTGGAACGAATCTGCCGGCCGGCAGATTCGGCGGGCGCACTGCACATGCGCCCGCCATTTTGGAAGATGGCGGCACCCAGGAAAGAAGACGGACGGACCTCGGGCGGCCAGGTAAGTATAAGGGGGGGGGGAGATCAGGGCACGGGGGGGGGGCGTCGGAGCACGGGGGGGTGGATCGGATCATGGGGGGGTGGATCGGAACACGGGAGGGAGGATTGGAGCACGGGGAAGGATTGGAGCACGGCGTGAGGGATCGCTGTGCGGGGGGGGTGGATCGGAGCACGGGGGGGTCGCTGTGTGCGGGAGGGGGGATCGGAGTGCGGGGGGGTTTGATTGGAGCGCGGGGGGTGTGATTGGTGCACGGGGAAGCGGACAGGAGGACGGGGGAGCGGAGCACAGGACGGAGGGGAGCGGACCACAGATCGGGGGGCTGGGGGGGGCGATCGGAGGAGTGGGGTGGGTGCACATAAGTGTTTCCAGCCATGGCCGATGATATTGCAGCATCGGCCATGGCTGGATTGTAATATTTCACCAGTTTTTTAGGTGAAATATTACAAATCGCTCTGATTGGCAGTTTCACTTTCAACAGCCAATCAGAGCGATCGTAGCCACGAGGGGGTGAAGCCACCCCCCCTGGGCTAAACTACCACTCCCCCTGTCCCTGCAGATCGGGTGAAATGGGAGTTAACCCTTTCACCCGGCCTGCAGGGACGCGATCTTTCCATGACGCATATGCTGCGTCATGGGTCGGAATGGCACCGACTTTCATGACGCAGCGTATGCGTCAAAGGTCGGGAAGGGGTTAAGGGGTAAAAAATTCAAGCATATAGGGCTATGTGTGAAAAAGTGATTACACCTAAACCTAATAACTGGTTGGGCCACCCTTAGCAGCAGCAACTGCAATCAAGTGTTTGCAATAACTGGCAATTAGTCTTTACAATGCTCTGGAGGAATTTTGTCCCACTTATCTTTGCAGAATTGATGTTATTCAGCCATATTGGAGGCTTTCAGAGCATGAACCACCATTTTAAGGTCATACCACAACACCTCAATCAGATTAAAGTCAGGACTTTGAGTAGGCCACGCCAAAGTCTTAAATTTGTCTTTCTTAAGCCATTCAGAGGTGGACTTGCTTGTGTGTTTTGGATCATTGTCCTGCTGCATAACCCAAGGCCAGACATTCTCCTACAGAATTTTTAGTAGACATCAGAATTCATGGTTCCATTTACCACAGCAAGTCTTCCTGGTCCCAAAGCAGCAAAACAGCCCCAGACCTTACACCATCCAAAAAGTTCAACTTTTGTCTTGTCAGTCCGCAGAGTATTCTCTCATAAGTCTTGAGGCTCATCAAGATGTTTTCTGGCAAAACTGAGATGAGCCTTTATGTTTATGGTGTTTGTCTTGGAACTCTGACATGCAGGCCAATTTTGCCCAGTCTCTTTCTTATGGTGGAGTCATTAACACTGACCTTAACTGAGGCAAGTGAGGCCTGTATTCTTTGGATGTTGCTGTGGAGTCTTTTGTGAGCTCTTGGAGTCATTGCTGTGCTCTTTGGGTCAATTTGGTAGGCCGGCCACTCCTGGGAAGGTTCACCACTGTTCCATGTGTTAGTCATTTGTGAATAATGTCTCTCACTGTGGTTTGCTGGAGTTTTGAAGCTTTAGAAATGGCTTTATAACCTTCTCCAGACTGATAGAGTTCAATTCTTTTGTTTCTCATTTGTTCCAGAATTTCTTTGGACCCCAACATGTGGTCTAACTTTTGAGGAACTTTTGGTCTTCTTCCCTTTGTCAGGCAGGTCCTATTTAGGTGATTTCTTGCTTGAGAACAGGTGTGGCAGTAATCAAGCCTGATGTGGCTGGCAAATTTGAACTCAGCTTCCCAAAGATGTGATAAACCATAGTTTTTTTTTGTGTGTGTGAGTGGGGGGCAAACACTTTATCACACTGAGCCCTGTAGGTATTACGGATCTGCAACACAGGACTAAGGTATAAGGGGGAAAACTGACCCTGCACTATGACTAGGCTGAAACCCTACGATGGAGTGGGCGACCCATTCCTTGCGAATAGACTCACCGACGATCCTAAGTATATCTCAAACGAAGACCTAAAGATAAGGGGAAGGGGTTCCCTAAACTAACTAAGGACTGGGTACAAAAACAATTCACCTCCTAATAGAAAACACAGAGAAGGCTGCAGAAGCCAATAGAAAACAGAAACTAAGGCTAGCAGAACCAGAGGTACCATCACTGACCAAATAACACACACAGAAGACAAAGCAAAGTACCAAGCTAGAGCTCAAGCAGATTAACACTGTTGTACAGCAAGGACTGGGAGGCAGGTGCTGGTTAATAAAGAGTGATACAAACACCTGACCCAACACAAACCCAGCACCAGAGGAAAAAGACCAGCAGCTAGAACTCCTCAAGAAAATGGCGGATAGTCACAAACTAAACAGATTCTAACAGTAGGTTTGATTTATTTTTCCTTTAACCCCTTCATGACCATGAGATTTTTCATTTTTCCATGTTCGTTTTTCACTCCCCTCCTTCCCAGAGCCATAACTTTTTTATTTTTCCGTCAATTTGGCCATGTCAGGGCTTATTTTTTGCGAGACGAGTTGTACTTTTGAACGACATCATTGGTTTTAGCATGTCGTGTACTAGAAAACGGGAAAAAAATTCCAAGTGCAGTGAAATTGCAAAAAAAGTGCAGTCCCACACTTGTTTTTTGTTTGGCTTTTTTGCTAAGTTCACTAAATGCTAAAAGTGCCTGACATTATGATTCTCCAGGTCATTACAAGTTCATAGACACCTAACATGACTAGGTTATTTTTTACCTAAGTGGTGAAAAAAAATTCTAAACTTTGCTAACAAAAAAAAAAAATGCACCATTTTCCGATACTCGTAGCGTCTCCATTTTTCATGATCTGGGGTTGGTTGATGGCTTATTTTTTGTGTGCCGAGCTGGAGTTTTTAAGGATAGTATTTTGGTGCAGATACGTTCTTTTGATCGCCCGTTATTGCATTTTAATGCAACGTCGCGGCGACCAAAGAAACGTAATTCTGGCGTTTCAAATTTTTTTCTCGCTACGCTGTTTAGCTATCAGGTTAATGCTTTTTTTTTATTGATAGATCGGGCGATTCTGAACGCGGCGATACCAAATATGTGTAGGTTTGATTTTTTTATTGATTTATTTCGATTGGGGCGAAAGGGGGGTGATTTAAACTTTTATATTTTTTTATTTTTTTCACATTTTTTTTAACTTTTTTTTTTTTACTTTTGCCATGCTTCAATAGCCTCCATGGGAGGCTAGAAGCAGGCACAGCACGATCGGCTCTGCTACATAGCAGCGATCTGCTGTTCACTGCTATGTAGCAGAAAATCAGATGTGCTGTGAGTGCCGACCACAGGGTGGCGCTCACAGCTACCGGCGATCAGTAACCATAGAGGTCTCAAGGACCTCTATGGTTACAATGGAGAAGCATCGCCGACCTCCGAGCATGTGACGGGATCTTGATTTTACACACAATTATTCATATCTTCTCTACAGCAAACGCTGCTGCAGGGAAGATATGAATGGGGCTTCAGCACCAGATGCAGGGGACAGCCCTAAACTTTAGCGCTGTCTCCGGCACAGTGCGTGTGGTATCCAGTGGGCACACGGGCGGCACACGTGTGCCACACTGATGTGCCACAGAAACGCACCGGCACACGGACACGGATAATTCCGGTACCGATTTTTCCGGTACCGGAATTATCTGGACGTGTGAGACTGGCCTGTTTGGTGGGCTCTCCATGCTTGTGTTGTGCCTGTCACACAGCTGCGACACATGCAGCTTTGGCTTGGAACAGCTGATTCTAGGAGTGCTCCAGATAGCCGGGTTCCCAATGCAGCTTCTTCAGTAAGCGCTATAGCTTGCCGAATAAGGAGGGAGCTGAAAATATTCACTCATCTCTATTGACTACAGGATTGCATATTAAAATGCAGTTATATATTATGAACACTCAATTTTAAGTAAAATCACACATCTATAGCAATATATGAAAGTTTTATTTTGTGACTAATTTTATAACAGATGAGCTTTAGCCTAAAGCAGCCATGTAATTTATAGCTGTCGCCTTCTAGTGCAGTTTTGAACACTCTAAACCATGTTTTAAATTATGCCCCGATGACTTTTTCTCCTTCTGTTGCTCAAACCCCAGGATGAACATTTTGACAGGTATACTAAATATTCTGTTGAAATGAGAAAAAATGAATATAATGTACAGTTTAACATTCTGTGATCTAATTTCATTCTTAAAGGGGTACTCACATCCCAGAAAGTACTGTGGAAGCAAGTACAGCTGAATCAAAAAAGTAATTTCAAGTGGCAACAGCATTAAAGGAAACATAGTTTGACCCTTTTATTCTAGGAAGATTGAGCTCTGCTCATGAAAAATAGATGGCATATATGTCATCAATTTTTTTGATACGCATACCCTTTTATACTTAACCCTTTCACGACATGTGCTGCGGAACTGTGCTCCCGCAAAGTGCAGTATATATACAGCAGTGCTATTTATGGTCACCATGCTGCATTGAAAAGTGATTGAGTTAAAATGGCTGCTGTCTCTGACAGCAGGCCATCCCTGCACATCGCCCAGAGGGGCTGTAGCACCCCCCCCCCCCACATTGGCAATCACTGTGATTGGCTGATCAATTCTAACCAGCCATTCAAAGTGGTGTCACAATTAGAGAGATGAGCGAACTTATTCAGAAAACATTTGCCAATCTCAAATTCGGCACAACCGTAGCTGATTTGAAATCCCAAGCATTTTTCCTCAAAGTTGGCCAAATGCAGGCACAGTTCGGTAAATGATCACTAATGCTTTTTTTTGGACTTTCGCTAGGATAGAGGTGCTGTATGATGAGCGGGGAGGATTTGTTTTATAATGGGAGGGAGTGGAGAGAGGTCAAAGGAGCAGCGGACTGTTATCTATTTTTTGTATTAACTTAATGTGTGGAGATTCCGGAAGCCAATCAGGGTGCAGACACAAGGGCTTCTGTCATTGGCTGCTGAAGTCACATGTCCCTCTTCATATAAAAGCAGACATGTTGTTTTGGTGGCACCTTTTTGTCAGATTTACAGTGCAGAGAGGCTTCAAATTGTCAGATAGCTAGATATGCGGTTTATTGTCAGCTACTTCAGCTAGATAAGATCTTCCATCATCAAACTAATTTGTGGTAATAGTGTGGTGCAGGCAGGAGGTCAAATTTCCTAATCTAACTCATTTGTGCTTATATTGTAGTGCAAGAAGAAGCCACATTTCATAGCCTTAAGGCCCCTTCACATTAAGCGACGCTGCAGCGATACCGACAACGATCCGGATCGCTGCAGCGTCGCTGTTTGGTCGCTGGAGAGCTGTCACACAGACCGCTCTCCAGCGACCAACGATGCCGGTAACCAGGGTAAACATCGGGTAACTAAGCGCAGGGCCGCGCTTAGTAACCCGATGTTTACCCTGGATACCATGCTAAAACTTAAAAAAAACAAACACTAGATACTTACCTACAGCCGTCTGTCCTCCAGCGCTGCGCTCTGCTTCTCTGCTCTCCTCCTGTACTGTCTGGGAGCCGGAAAGCAGAGCGGTGACGTCACCGCTCTGCTTTCCGGCTCACAGCCAGTACAGGAGGAGTGCAGAGCACAGCGCTGGAGGACAGACAGCGTTAGGTAAGTATGTAGTGTTTGTTTTTTTACTTTTAGCATGGTAACCAGGGTAAACATCGGGTTACTAAGCGCGGCCCTGCGCTTAGTTACCCGATGTTTACCCTGGTTACCAGTGAAGACATCGCTGGATCGGTGTCACACACGCCGATCCAGCGATGTCTCCAGGGAGTCCAGCGACGAAATAAAGTTCTGGACTTTCTTCAGCGACCAACGATCTCCCAGCAGGGGCCTGATCGTTGGTCGCTGTCACACAGAACGATTTCATTAACAATATCGTTGCTACGTCACAAATAGCAACGATATCGTTAACAATATCGTTATGTGTGAAGGTACCTTAACTCATTGGTGGTAACATTGTGCTGCAGGCAGGAGTCCACATTTCCGAATCAAAATCATTTGTGCTAATATTGGGATGTAGGCAGGTGGCGACATTTCCTAATAAAAATTGTTTGTGCTAATATTGTGGTGCAGGCACCATGCCACATTTTCTAATCTAAATCGTTTGTGCTAATACTGTGGTGCACACAGAAGGCCATATTTCCTAGTCTAAATAGTTTGTGCTAATATTGTGGGTAAGGCAGGAGGTCACATTTCCTAATATAAATAGTTTGAGTTAATACTGTGGTACAGGCAGGAGGCCACATTTCCTAATCTAAATCATTTGTGGTTATATTGTAGGGCAGGCAGGAGGCTACATTTAATAATCTAAAGTGTTTGGGCTAATACTGTGGTGCAGGCACTAAGTCACATTTCCTAATCTAAGTTGTTTGTGCTAATAATGTGGTGCAGGCAGGAGGCTAAATTTCATTATCTAAATAGTTATTGCTAATATCGTGGTACAGGCAGAAGGCCACATTTCGTAATCTATATAATTTGGGCTAATATTGTGGTGCAGGAAGAAGGCCACAATTCCTAATCAAAATTGTTTGTGCTAATATTGTGGTGCAGGCTGGGGGCCTCATTTCTTAATCTAAATTGTTTGAGCTCATACTGTAGTGCAGGCAGTAGGCCTCATTGCCAAACCTGAATCCTTTCTGCTAATAGTTTGGTCCAGGCACATTATCTCAGCAAATAAATGCTCATTGTTAATTTAGTGACAGGTGACTGACAGGTCTGGGCTTAGGGTTGTGAAATAGCTATTTCAAATTGGGGAAGGGTACATCCAACATGAGCGGGAAAAAGCGAGGGTGTGGTGGAAGGGGGAATAGGCACAACAGTGAGGAGATGAAAAGGATAATGTTACCCTCTCTGTTGTCCGTAGTTGGTGGGAGGACACGGAGGAAGCAATCTTGAGTGTTACCCCACCACCAACTCATCATGAACTTGGACCTCATGGAAGCTCTCAACACATGAGCACCTTCTTGCTTCACTATCTGCAACATGATGCCAGTATTGTTAGGATTAGAAATAGTTCTGACTACTGGCTTGTCACTCTGTTAGATCCATGGTACAAGAATACATTTTGCCAGATCCTTCCACCTCTGGAAAGGGATGCATTCATGCTGGATTATCAAACAAACTTGTTTACAGTGTTAAGAGTGGTTTTCCCCCAATTCAGCAGTGTGGCAGACAGTGTGTATCGCAGTTATAGACTTCCAACCTCAAAAATGTTGCGTCATCAATGCAAAAACATTAGCAGCAGCAGCAGTGTAAGTGTAAGCAAATAGTACTAATAAATAATAATAAGTGGCATAAGCAATTTCTGTGAGTTGTTTCACACATTTTTTAGACCTGTCTTCACCAGCAAAACAGAATACAAGTCTGACACGTTGTGAACGACTGGAGAGGATGGTGCAGGAGTATCTCAAGCTCAGCATCAATGCCATCAGGGAGAATTTGGACCCTTTTGCACTTTGATTTAAAAAAATGGAAGATTGGTCTGAGCTTGCCTGTAATAATGCCTTGGAGATTTTGTCAAACCCATCAGCCAGCATTCTCTCAGAACGTGTCTTCAGCTCTGGTGGAGGTGTCCTGATGGATAAGCACATCCGTCTGTCCCCTGACAATGTAGTCCGGCTCAGTTTCATCAAGATGAACAATTTATTATTATTATTATTATTTATATAGCACTATTAATTCCATGGTGCTGTACATGAGAAAGGAGTTACATACAGGGTTATAGATATCGATTACAGTATGCAAGTTTACATTGACAGACTGGTACAGAGGGGAGAGGACCCTGTCCTTGCGGACTTACATTCTGTGGGATAGTGGGGAAGAGACAGAAGGTAGGGGCGAGGCGGCGGCTCTGGCGATTCATGAATCTCCAATGACTTTTGCACCCCAATCGCACATCAGGCAGTCTAGAAGATGTTCTAGTTTGTAATGTGCTGCATTGGTCTTGCATTTTTGCAGTCTGTGACACCTTTGTCATGGCTTCTGTGCCACCTTTGTCATGACTTCTGTGCCTGCTGTTGCTACTGCTGCTGATGTTACTTTTTTTGAAATATCGCGACTCCAAGTTGGGTCTCCATCTGTGAGGTTGCCTGTAATGGAAGGGATGTAAGAGCCCCATTATACCATTTCTACTCTGGGAAAATTGATGCCACTTTAGAGGTGCCTGCCTCTAAATTTTAAAAATGTTTGGACTCCAAGTTGGATCTCCTTTATATGTGTTGCCTATAGCAGTAGGGTTCTCAGACCAGAAAGCCTGTACTTTATTTCAGCCAGCAACTTGTGTTATTATCCTTAAATGTTTCTAACAATAGTAGTCTGCGAGGCTGATATTTGTGCTACCTTAATAGTAATAATAATAATACCATTTATACTCGAGTATAAGCCGAGATTTTCTACCCATTTTTGGGGGCTGAAAGTCCCTCTCTCGGCTTATACTCGAGTCATACCCAGGGGTCGGCAGGGGAGGGGGAGCGGGGACTGTCTAATTATACTCACCTACTCCTGGCGCGGTCCCTGCAGGTCCCTGGCTTCCCTGGCAGCTTCTTCCTGTACTGAGCGGTCACATGGTACTGCTCATTACAGTAATGAATATGCGGCTCTACCTCCCTGTGCGGTGACCGCTCAGTACAGGAGGGGAGCGCTGCGCGATATTCACCTGCTCCTCGTTCCAGCCGCCACTCCATCTTCAGCAGTGACGCTCAGGTCAGAGGGCACGGTGACATGGTTAGTACACGCCTTCTGCCTGACCGTCAGTGCAGAAGACGTTGAAGATGGAGCGGCTCCGGAATGAAGTCAGTTGAATATTGAAAGTGCCGGGGGCCTGAGCGATGGAGAGGTGAGTATGTGATTTTTTTTTACGCAGCAACAGCAAATGGGGCAAGTCTCTATATGGAGCATCTATGGGGCCATAACGTTTTTTCAGCACTATATGGGGACATAACGTTGGTGCAGCACTATATGGGGCCATAAAGTTTGTGCAGCACTATATGGGGCCATAACGTTTGTGCAGCACTATATGGGGCAAGTGTCTGTATGAGGCCATAACATTTGTGCAGCACTATATGGGGCCATAACGTTTGTGCAGCACTATATGGGGCCATAACATTTGTGCAGCACTATATGGGGCCATAACGTTTGTGCAGCACTATATGGGGCCATAACGTTTGTGCAGCACTATATGGGGCAAGTGTCTGTATGAGGCCATAACATTTGTGCAGCACTATATGGGGCCATAACGTTTGTGCAGCACTATATGGGGCCATAACGTTTGTGCAGCACTATATGGGGCCATAACGTTTGTGCAGCACTATATGGGGCCATAACGTTTGTGCAGCACTATATGGGGCCATAACGTTTGTGCAGCACTATATGGGGCCATAACGTTTGTGCAGCACTATATGGGGCCATAATGTTTTTGCAGCACTATATGGAGCCATAACGTTTGTGCAACACTATATGGGGTCATAACGTTTGTGCAGCACTATATGGGGCAAGTGTCTGTATGGGGCCATAACGTTTGTGCAGCACTATATGGGGCCATAACGATTGTGCAGCACTATATGGGGCAAATATCTTTATGGAGCATCTTATTGGGGCCATAATCAACATTTGTGCAGCATTATATTGGGCAAATGTGTCTATGGAGCATTTTATGGAGCCATTATTAACCTTTATGCAGGATTATATGGGGCATATTTTAATATGGAGCATCTTATGGGGCCATCATAAACTTTATGGAGCATTATATGGGGCTTCTTATTCATTATGGATATTCAAAAACACTTAACCTGCTGATGTCTCAATTAATTTTACTTTTATTGGAATCTATTTTTACTTTTGACATTTACTGGTAGCTGCTGCATTTCCCACCCTAGACTTATACTCGAGTCATTAAGATTTTTTGTGGCAAAATTACGGGGGTCTGCTTATACTCAGGTCTGCTTATACTCGAGTGTATACAGTAATAATAACAATCTTTCTTTTTATATAGCACTAACATATTCCGCATCTCTTAACAGTTTGCACATATTATCGTCGCTGTCTCCGATGGGGCTCACAATCTAAATTCCCTATTAGTATGTCTTTGGAATGTGGGAAGACACTGGAATTCCTAGAGGAAACCCACGCAAACATGGGGAGAACATACTAACTCCTTGCAGATGTTGTTCTTCATGGGATTTTAATCCAGGACTCCAGCGCTACAACCAGCCACCATGCTGCATGTCACCACAGCTGCCCGGTCCCCTGTTCTCACCACCACCACCCAGTCCTCTGCTGCTGCCGCCGCTGCCTAGCTCCCCGCTGCTGCCGCTTGGTGTTAGGACTGGCGGAACGCACCAAGAGAGATGATATGGATGCGTTCGCAGTCCGGGGTCCACCGTGCAGGTGAAACCTGCTGCTAGGAAATGACAGACAATATGGCGGCATTCAAAAGTATACACGCGTGGGTTAAACCTCACCCAGCGTGAAGAAAGCGATCCTGTTGCGTCACAGGACCGCGATACCGCACATAGAGCGCGAGCAAGTGGTCAGCGAACTAAACCCCAACAGGGATTGTAGTCCGATTAGACCCTTGCTGGCACTACACCGCTACTGGGTGTGAAAGGAATTATATAATTTAGGCACCGAAGTGCGAACTGTGCCGTGCTGGCAGGCACCACTAAGCACCCAGACGTGGGTCAGGAAGCGCACACTGGCGCGTGGCACCGCACTGGCGGTCACAGCAGTAGACGCTGACACGTGTGTGACACGTTGAGTGATAAGTCGGGCGCTAGATAGCAGCCATACTCCATACGCGAACAATCATACAATAGGGTAGGGGTATTTAAAGAACGACTTGCACTCACAACAAACACATGTATTAAATTGTACACTAGCGCATGGCCGTGCGGTCATGCGCAGTTTATATAGTTGCAGGACAGGAAGCGGCCACAGAAACTTTGCCCTTCCAAGACCTGCCAAGAGGACCAATAGAATGCGCTGCAGAGTCTGAGCACATGACCCTCGATCTCCAACGGGAGATCTTACCCTGGGCATGCTCAGTGTGCGCAGACAAGGACTTAGTCCCAGAGAAGTCCACTCGCTGCTGACCAGTATAGGCTTTACAGGCAGAAGCTGGAGAAGCAGCAGTAACTCTTCTCACAGAGTCAGACTGAGCGAGACGCTGGGATCGACGTCCCTGCTGAGCAGGCTCCACTGCGGCTGGAGGAGAATGGGAGACCGCAGCGGAGACGGATCGAGATTCCCCCTGTGCAGCAGAGGAAACTCGACTCCTAACATTACCCCCCCTCCTAGGGCCCCCCCTCCTTGGGCCTCGCTACGTTCGAAGGCAGCAATGAGCTGTGGGGCCCGAATGTTTTCAGCAGGCTCCCATGACCTGTTCTCTGGACCATAACCCTTCCAATCCACCAGATAGAACTTTTTGCCGCGTACCACCTTACACCCCAAAATAGCGTTCACCTCGTAATCGTCCGTAGACGAACCCGATGTCCCGGCAGATGACTCGGAAAACCGGGACATGTATACGGGTTTCAAGAGGGACACATGAAAGGTGTCGGTGATACCCAAGCGTGGAGGAAGAGCTAGGCGGTAGACCACAGGATTAACCTGTTCGAGGACCTTGAAGGGACCCAAGTAGCGAGGCGCAAACTTAGTGGACTCAACTCGCAGCCTGATGTTACGGGCGGAGAGCCACACCAAGTCGCCAGGAGCAAAGGTCAGAGCGGGGCGCCGATGAACATCGGCGGAGGACCTCATTCTCTCCTTGGAAGCCCGAATGGCATCCTGAGTGCGATCCCAAATGTCCCGTGCCTCCACAGCCCAGTCTACCACCCTGGAATCGGCGGAAGACACGGGCATGGGCACAGGTACCCGCGGATGCTGACCATAGTTAAGGAGGAATGGGGTCTGTCCAGTGGAGTCAGCTACAGCATTGTTAAGAGCAAACTCCGCCCACGGTAGCAAAGATGCCCAGTCATCTTGCTTAGCAGAGACAAAATGTCGCAGATATGTGA